>NW_028227260.1:146170255-146557755 GCF_978045245.1 Mus caroli | reverse complement strand
TGTGTAGCCCTGGCTGTCCTGGCACTCACTTTGTAGACCAGGCTGGCCTCGAACTCAGAAATCCGCCTGCCTCTGCCTCCCGAGTGCTGGGATTAAAGGCGTGCGCCACCACGCCCGGCTCAGGGACAAGTTTTGAGACCTAATCATCGCTAGTTGATTTTGTCATGCTGTCTTAGGGTTTTACAGATGTGAAGGGACACCATGACCAAGGCAACATTTAATTGGGGCTGGCTTACAGGTTCAGAGGCTCAGTCTATTATCATCAAGGCAGGAACATGGCAGCATCCAGGCAGGCATGGTGCAGGAGGAGCTGAGAGTTCTACATCTTCATCTGAAGGCTGCTAGTGGAAGACTGACTTCCAGGCAACTAGGATGAGGGTCTTAAGGCCCACACCCACAGTGACACACCTACTCCAACAGTGCACATCTCCTAATAGTGCCACTCCCTGGGCTAAGCATATACAAACCATCACAGGTGCCAATATCACGGCATGCATCTTCACAGATAGCTATGATGTCACTAGGCAGTGGGAATTTTTCAGTTCATATAATTTTATAGGACCACCACCGTCTATAAATTGTTCATTAAAAAAAAAAAAAAAACTACTATGCACCACATGGCTGTACTGTGTTTCCAAGTCAGCTTGCCAATTAGTAGGGACAAGGGGTGTGGGTGTGGAGATCCACATCATCAGGTGTCTTCTTCAGTCACTCTTCTAAGACAGTGTCTCTCATTGAACCTGGCTGGCCACACACTCCTGAGAACTGCCTGTCTCTGCCCCTCACTAACAGCAACAGGATTGCTGCTGTGTACTTCTGAACCCAGCTTTTTATACAGCTGCTAGGACTCTAACTCAGATCTTCATGCTTGCATGGTCCTCCGGCCAAACCATCTCTCCAGTCCTGATTCCTCACTCACTCCTTCCAACCTGGAAACAAGCAGCTAGACGATCCTCCATGCTGCCTTACGCCAGCCAAAGCTGAACTTCCTTCCTCTCTTCCTGTTCCCCATACAAGTGAATATTAAGCTGCATACAAGATAGTTTTCCTACACACACACACACAGGTGCATGCAAAAATGTGAGGAGAAACCTGGGCACAGTAGCATACACCTTTAATTCCAGGGCTCAGAAGGCAGAGCGAGACAAATCTGTATGAGTTCAAGGCCAGCCTTTTCTACATGCAAGTTCTAGGCTGGCCAAGGCTACAAAGGAGAGACCAAAAAAAATGTTTTTGATGATGAAAAGCAGTTGACATTGATTGGCAGGCTGGCCTGTATTTAATTCAATATATCCCAAACAGCATCGCTTCAACTGGTAATCAATATGAAGACAGAGTACCTTCCATTCTTTTTATCTTCTTAAGTCTTGGAGGTCCAGTCTATATGAAGCACAGTTTGGCTTGGACTGGGCCCATATACCACTCTATTGGACCAAACAGCCATAGAGTTATCAGCCACAAGGGTGGCAGAGTGGGTCTTATGAGAGTCTGGGGTCTTGAAGCTGAGCATTTCCATTTTAAGCTGAAGTCAGCTTTTCAGTGGCCCACAAATCCCATTTACCCTCCTAATTTAGGGGTAATTTTGTAGCAACCTTATAGTACCAGTGGGCATAAGGAAAATATCTCTAGGAACTGGCGATATGGTTCTGCAGGTAAAATTTTTGCCATGGAATCCTAGTGACCTGAGTTCAATCCCCAAAACTCACAGTAATGTGGAAGGAGAAAACTGACTGCACAAAGTTGTTCTCTGACCTCTACACTCATACACACATACGCACACACACACACCATTATACCACACACATAACATATACATTAATAATAATAAGTTAATTTTTAAAAGAGAATATCCTTAAACAACTGGCACATGTGAGCTACCTACAAACAATGACTTACTAACATTACCTCCAACACCCACCCAGGGAACAAACGCTGGCAGTGTTGGAAAGCAATCCCAAAGAAATCGTTATGTAGATGCACATTTGTGTGTCTCTTCCAAAGTCTTGACCACTATTCTCTTCCCAACTGGGAAGGGAAGAAAGATATAACACTACATGTTCCTTAGGAATGCAAACCATTTAATTAGATGCCAAGGATGGAAAGTCTTGATTCAGAGCCCGAAATGGCTAATAAGCTTTTATTGTTGCTATTACTTAGAGATTTTTATAGAACTTTGGGCTTGCAATGTGCTCTCCAGTCACTTGAAAGGATCTAAGTTTGTTAATGGTGAGGTGAGAAGGGATTTCATTCATCAGGAGAGACAGCATGCATAATATTTAACTATTTAAGAATTATGGCCAAGCTGTGAGAACCTATGAAATGCCCTTCATGTGGATGCAGGAGATGCTAATTAGGGACCTAGGCCATGAATGTCAACACCAATGATATGACCTTGATGAGTCTACAAGAGGGAGGGAGCTTCTGCAAGCCAGAAAACGAGGAAGTTTCCAGAATGAACATTAGCTAGCCCTGGTTACACATATGGTGCTTTTGGCCCTCATAAGACTTTGAAGATTTTTCTAAAGGAGCTTTGAAGGTCTAATAGATGATCATAGTATTAAATCATATGTACTTGCAATATGGCTTAATTTGTAGACTTCTTAGGATTCTGGTGGGACTGTTGTAGTTGGACATATATGGGACACCAATTTCTCCATCAATAGTACCAGTGGGGACATTTGAAAAAAAAAAAAACCATTTGTCCTTCTTATGTGTACCAAAGGCAAGTGTGGTCTTTGGAAGTATCAGGCTTCCTAACATATTTGAGGCCAGAGACATGCAGCAATAAGTGCCGATAGATACATTCAAGTGGTCTCAGATATTTGGGGCTATCTGGTTGATGGCTGATATGGAGGCTGATCTCTACTCAGCTTTGCCTCCTGTGTCCCCCATTATCCAGCAAACTAGCCAGGACATACGATCATAAAGACTCGAAAAGCCGTGCTATATGAGCTGATTGAACTTCTGTGTCACATCTATTAGGAGTCCAGCAGCTAAAGCAAGTCATGTGACTAAGATAACATCCAGAAGTGGAGGCCTGCTTTGAGAAGGCTCTGCAGAATCCCATGACAACCGCATGGATAGAAGGAGGGGTGAGACTATAAGCTACCACAAGCATGAATGGATTTTATTGGAAACAAAGAGAAAAGCAAAACCAAATGTTATCAATGCATGCATTCATTTTGCTGGAGAAAACAGGAAAGGGAATAAGGAAGTTTCCAGAACAAGTATTAGCTTTCTCTAGTAAATGTTTGGAGCTTTTGACCTACAGTTGACTTTTGAATATTTTCCCAGAAGGACTCATTACTATATTATATATGACACCAAGTTAAGTTAAGTAAGGCCAACCAACCCTTGCCTCTTAGAATAGTTCCCGGGCCAAAACCCTTGGAGAAATATTTCCCCAGCTTTGCTGAAGTATGATTGACAGACAAACACTGTGTGTACTTCAGATATGACACATGAAGCTTTGACATATGTCTTAGTCAGGGCTTTACTGCTGTGAACAGACACCACGACCAAAGCAACTCTTATAAGGACAACATTTAATTTGGGCTGGCTTATGGGTTCAGATCCAGGTGGGAGCGTGGCAGCATCCAGGAAGATGTGGCACTGGAGTTCAGCTGGAGGAGCTAAGAGTTCTACATCTTGTTCCAAAGTCGAACAAGAGAAGACTGGCTTCCGGGCAGCTAAGAGAAGGTTCTCAAAGCCCACACTTCCTCCAACAAGGACACAGCTACTCCAACAAGGCCATACCACCTAAGAGTGCCACTCCCTGAGCTAAGTATATTCAAACCATCACACTCCATTCCCTGGCCTCCATAGGCTTGTCCAAACACATGAGTCTATGGGGGGAGCATTATGCTATAGCATAATGCAAAATACATTTAATCAACTTCAAAAATCCCACAGTCTATAACAGTCTCAACAATATTAATAGTCCAAAATTCAAAGTCTCTTCTGAGATTCATGCAATCCCTTAACTGTAATCCCTTAAAAATTCAAAATAAAAAAATCACATATTTCCAACATCATGCAAGATATACATTACCACTTCAAAATGACATAGTGAGGTAATACTGGACCAAAGCAAGACCAAAAACCAGCTGAGCAAATTCTAAACTCAGCATCCCCATGTCTGATGTCAAAACTCTCTTCAGTTCTCCAACTCCATTCATCTTTGCTGACTGCAACACAATTCTTTCTCTTGGGCTGGTTCCATTCCCTGTTAGCAGCTTTCCTCAATATGTATCCCGTGACTTTGCCATCTCCAATATCTTTGGGTCACCAAGGCTACTTCAATGTTATGGCTTCTTGTTCCAATGTCTGAGATCCACACATGATCTTCTGGGGTCCTCCAGAGGTCTGGTGTCACTTCTCCAGCTCTGCCCTCTGTGGCACTCTAGGCTCTGGTTGATCGACTCCACTGCTGCTGCTGATGTTCTTCGGTGATCATCCCATGGTTCTGGAATCTCCAATACTCTGGGGTGTTCCACTGCAACTAGGTGTTACCCAAAGCCTCTCCTAGGCTCTCTTCATGGTGCCAAGCCTCAAAACCTTTGCATGACCCCTTCAGTCCTGGACCATCAACTGCAACTGAGGCTGTACCTTCACCAGTGGCCTTCCATGGCCTGTCACAGTACCATACCTCAGCTGCTCTCCATGTCCTCTTCATGCCTTCAAAGCCAGTACCACCTGGGTGACCAAGTCCAGCTGCAGCATGAGGTACAACTTTTGGCTTTCTCTGGAAGAAAGCATCTTTGTGCTCTCAGAAAACACTTCCCAGAAGATTTCACCTCCGTGATCCTGGTCTTTTTTCGAGACAGGGTTTCTCTGTGTAGCCCTGGCTGTCCTGGAACTCACTCTGTAGACCAGGCTGGCCTCAAACTCAGAAATCCGCCTGCCTCTGCCTCCCAAGTGCATGCGCCACCACTGCCCAGCTACGTGGTCTCTTCTTTTTTTTTTTTTTTTTTTTTTTTTTTTGGTTTTTCGAGACAGGGTTTCTCTGTGTAGCCCTGGCTGTCCTGGCACTCACTTTGTAGACCAGGCTGGCCTCGAACTCAGAAATCCGCCTGCCTCTGCCTCCCGAGTGCTGGGACTAAAGGCGTGCGCCACCACGCCCGGCTACGTGGTCTCTTCTTAATCACTGCTAATTTCTTAGCTCTTGCTAACAGCATCAGTTGTCCCAGTAGTCTCTTCTATTCTTGACTATAAAGCCATTGCCACATGGCCAAAGCTGCCGAGTTCTGCTGCTTGCTGGAGCTGGAACATGACCCCCTTGTTCTATTACATTATCACCAGCTTTCTGTTTTCCTACTCCTTCACTGCCTAAGCTTGGTTGTCATGAAACTTGCTCTGTAGACTAACCTTGAACTCAGATATCTGCATGGTTCTGTGTCCTGGTTCTGTGACTAAAGGTGAGTACCACCAGGTCTGAGCCCAAGCTTTTCATGGCCCCTATTCCTCAGATCCAAATCGAAAGCCTCTGTCTTTCAGCCTCAAGATCTGGATCATAGTTTGGTCTTCATTTCTGGATTGTGGTTCATTCCAGATTAAAAGTCCAAATGAAAACAATAACCAAGTCCCTTGTTCAACTGCAAGAGCATAAACAATAAGCTTAGCAGGGTAGGATCTTGCCTTGAGGTCACCACTCCCTTAATCCGTTTATCTCCTTGCAGGTAGGATTAAGCTCCATTCTACTTCCTGCTGCCCTTTTATTCATACATTTTGTGCTTTTTCTTTTGAAGCTTGCTATGCTTCATAAAACAATCCATATGAGACTTAACCACAGCACAGAATCTAAACTGGATTGTTTTGAGACCTCCTTTGTCAATGAAACTAACTTGACTGCCTTCACCTTAGCCTCAGGCAGACTCTTTGGATAAGGGCAAAAAGCAGCCATGTTCTTCACCAAAATATTACAAGAAGTCTCTCAGTCACACATTAAAATTCTTCTCCCCTGAAACCTCTACAGTCAGGCTTCAACCCTAAAAAGAAGTTTTCCACCTTTGAAAACTTAGTTCAAATCACACTCAGCAATAAAGTTTTCCATACTCTATTAAGATAGCTCATTAACCCCTGCTTAAAGCATTCTGCTGCTTTCCAATTCCAAAGTCCTCAAATCTACATTCTTCCAACAAAAAAATGTGATCAGGCCCATCACTGCAATACCCTAGTCCCTGGTACCAACTGCTATCTTATTTAGGGTTTCCATTGCTGTGAACAGACACCATGACCAAGGCAATTCTTTTCTTTTTTTAAGAGATTTATTTATTCATTTTATGTACATCAGTATACCATCACTGTCTTCAAACACACCAGAGTCACTGTCTTGAGACACACCAGAAGAGGGCATCAGATCTCATTACAAATAGTTGTGAGCCACCATGTGGCTGCTCAGGATTGAACTCATGACCTCTGTAAGAGCAGTCCGTGCTCTTAACCACTGAGCCATCTCTCCAGCCTCCAAGGCAATTCTTATAAAGGACAACATTTAATTGGGGCTGGCTTACAGGTTCAGAGTTTCAGTCCATTATCATCAAGGCAGAAGCATAGCAGCCTCCAGGCAGGCATGGCACTGGGGAAGCTAAAAGTTCTACATCTTGTTCCAAAGGCAAGCAGAAGACTGGCTTCCAGGCAGGTAGGAGAAGAGTCTTAAAGCCCACCCACAAAGTGACACCCTTCCTCCAACATGGTCATACCTACTCCAACAAGGCCACACCTCCTAATAGTGCCACTCCCTGAGCCAAGCACATTCAAACCATCACAACATAGCACCACAATATAGTACCACAACATAGATATACATTCCTGTCTGTCATCTCACATAGCTCCTTCTTGTGTGTACTAGGTCATTTATTACAATATTCCTGGCAAATTTCATATACTGCATAAAATCCCACTAGAAGTGGAAACTTCTAGGCTCTTTGAAAAGTCAGTTATGTAAATGATGTTTTGCTGGGTCACACAGGTGAAAGGATGTCTTGCTAAAGCAGACACGTTATTTCCTGAAGCAGACATAGGTGAAAAGATATTTCGCTACAGCAAATACATGAAAGGACATGTGATGTTTTAAAAGAATATAAATATGACCCCACTGACACTGGGAGCTAAAGCATTGGTTTGCATTGCTCTGCTTCGCTAATCTTCACTGATGGCATACATGTGTTGGTTTGCTTTACATTGCATTGCTGAGCTTTGCTTATGGTAACTTTATAGAGAGAAACTTGCCAAAGATCTTCTTATGAGGTTCCGGTGGCTTCTTGCAGCTTCTGGGACTTGGGACGATTGACAAACCTTGTGGTTTCTTCTGGATCAAACTGCCTTTGCTGATTCCTGTGTGGTATCTGTCAAGTGGACTGGACTGCAGCAGCTGATTCGTGTTTGGTGTTTGCTAGTAGACTAGCCTGGGAAGAAGGAAGATTGAAATTGACCCAAAGAACTATTTCTAAGCAGGTCCACTTCCCCTCTATCCTAATAACCTTTCTTTTTCAGTATGTCTAGTGGGTGGTGGGCTAGAGGGAAGGTTGAACCCTTATTAAAGTAGGCTGTGAAAAATATACAACTACACCCATTATGCTTTTTTTTCTTTTTTAACTATGTGGTTATGTATTTATATATGGGAATGTGCTCATGAATACAAATACCCACAGAGGCCAGTAGAGGGTGTTGGGACTCCTTGGAGCTGAAGTTACTGGCTGTTGTGAATTGCCTGATGTGGTCCTTTACAAGAGCAGTGGATGCTCTTAATCACTGAAGCATCTCTACACAACATACACACACACACACCATAGTAATGTTCTCTTTGCTATGATGTTTTTTCCAGCTTCAGTTTCCTGTAGTCAACTGAAGTTTGCTAATAATATGAAATGGAAAATTATAGAAATTATTCTTAAGTTGTAAATAGGTTTGTTTCCTTGCAATAGTCTCTACACTGCCTGATTGGATCCCAAACTCATGTTCAAGCAATACCCCCAAGTTCCTGGGATTATCTATATGCACCACCATCCTAGCACTCCCAAATAGCTTCTGCTCAGTATATTATTGTACTCTTCCTATGTCACTATTATTTATTGTTGTTGTTGATGATGTTACTAATTTGTATGTTAAACCTGATGCTAAAGCAGGAAGACCATGAGCCAGTCTTAGCTACATAGCAAAACCCTATAAATGTGTGGTGGTCCATGACTATAATCCCAGTACTTGGAAGACTGAGGCAGGAGGATTGCCTTGAGTTTGAGTGAGACCCTGACGCAAAAATAAATACATTTACACTCACATAAATGCCACTGATCATGGTGTGTAGCAACAGTGGCTACTCACTGCCAGCTCACTCCACCCCCAGGAGTGTGACATGGAAAATTACTGGAAGTTGTAGTGCCACAGCTCCAAAAGGAGTCACTGCTGACTAGACATGGCCCTATCTCTGAGAATGGCTGAGGACGGGTAAGTGCTTCATCAGGGTGGAGGGTTTATTTGGGTTTTTGTTGTTGTTGTTTTTTCCCAAAGTACTTTTTCCCAAACTGTTTGGAAGCCAGGAAATGGAGGTTTTAATGTAAGGATTAAATGACGCTGGAAAACTCACAGTGTTTTATAGATTACAATTGGAAAAGTTATTGCTAACATTCCTACTATTCGATTTCATGTAGCTTTGGCAACACACGAAAGCTTTCAGTTCCAAGTTGGGACTTAAGATGACAAATGTCATTGAGCTGGCAGTCATGACTGGGACTACATTAGCATTTCCCAACCCAAGTAAACTTCACAATAGAGGAGAAAGAGTAAGAGCCAAAGCCATTTTTGTAGTAATGGCCAAAAAAAAAACCAACCAAACAAACAAACAAAAAAACCCAACTAGGCTGTGACAACCTTAGCCATCTGTCTGAGAGTTCTAGGGATTGAGCATTCCACCTCTTCAATGAGACATCCAAAAGTAGACAGGAGCAGGTGAGATGGCTCAGTGGCTAGAGGTGCTTGCCTCCAATTCTAACATCTTGAGTTCAAACCCTGGAACCCACAAGATAGAGAAGCAACTCCTGCTAGTTGTTGTTTTGGGGGTTTTTTTGGCCTCCACATATGCACCATTGACCTGGCACAACCACACATATGCACTCAGCCACCCCACCCCCTATACACATGCACTCTCACACACACATACACACACTCACACACATGCACGTATACATACACACACGCATATGTACCCACCCACTCACATGCACTGTGATGGTTTAAATATGCTTGGCCTATGGGAAGTGACACAATTAGGAGTGGCCTTGTTGGAAGAGTGTGGCTTTGTTGGAGAAAGTGAGTTCTTGTAGTCCTCCTGGCTGCCCGCAGAAGACAGTCTCTCCTGGTTACTTTTGGATCAAGATGTAGAGCTCCATGCCTGCCTGGATGTTGCCGTGCTTCTTCCCACTATGATGATGGACTGGACCTCGGAACCTGTTAGCCAGCCCCAATTAAATGTTATCCTTATAAGAGTTGCCTTGGTCATGTCATGGTGCAATAAAACTCTAAGACAGTCACCCACCTGCACAAATCCCCATACACACAGAGGCACCAGCCCACATGTATCTGCCCCCCACACATCCCCCATCCCCACACACATGTACCCACCTACTGCATCTACCCCCACACATGCACCATACATACATATGCACTCACACACTGACATGCACACATGCACTCACACACAGACACACAGACACACAGACACAAATGCACTCACCCATCCACATCCACATCCACACACACACACACACACACACACACACACACACACACACATGCACAAACTAATACATGTTTTTAAGAAGTATTTTTTAACACAACTCCATCACCTCAGCTCCTATAACAATCTCTACCTTACAGATGCCTCTGGAAACAGGTGTGCTCCTCCTGACAAAACGTTAGAGCTAGATATATTTGTATTTGAATTACCTGAACTACTTTGTATGTAGCATAAAATAGTCCTCACTTACCTGTGCCAAGGTATATCTTACTCAAATGCACTCTTGTGGCTTAGGATGGGAGATGTTTCAGTGGGCAGGATGCTTTCCGTGTCAGCATGAGGACCTGAGTTCAGATCCTGACACCCACTTAAAAGCTGGGTGTGTCAGTGAACACCTGTAACCTCAGGGCTAGTAGAGGAAACCAGAGACAGGCCACTGCTGGGGGCTTTCTTGATAGTCAGGATAGCCAAAGCCACGAACTCTAAAAAACTAAAGTGGAGAACTCAATTTCTGGTTTCCACATGCACACACATAGGCAAACACACTCAGGCTCAAGCATGGGCATGCATGCAAACACACATACACACAAACTACATACACTCTTGGGGAAGCGGCTCAATGGCAAAGTGTTTGCCTAACATGTGTAAGGACCTGGGTTCAAATACACCCTCTAACACTCACAAACACACGGATGCACTCTGGGGGTGTGAGGGGGCAGCAAGATCCTCCTACTTTTAAATTAGTTAGAAGCTGGTTTAGACATTAGCAAATAAATCACCTCAAACCTAGAAATGTCCCCTTAAAAAAGAATTCTTTCCAAAGACTCAGTAGAATAAGCTAGAACATAGAGTGTGTTATTCGGTCTTTATTTACTTAATTGGCCACTTTATATTAACCTGCTTCAGTCAAAGGTTTCTTTTTTTAAGATTTATGTATTTATTAATTATATGTAAGTATACTCTAGCTGTCTTCAGACACTCCAGAAGAGGAAGTCAGATCTCGTTACGGATGGTTGTGAGCCACCATGTGGTTGCTGGGATTTGAACTAAGGACCTTCAGAAAATCAGTCAGCTGCTCTTACACGCTGAGCCATCTCACCAGCCCGGTTTCTTTTCTTTTTCTTTTTTCTTTTCTTTTCTTTTTTTTTTTTTTTTTTTTTTGGTTTTTCGAGACAGGGTTTCTCTGTATAGCCCTGGCTGTCCTGGAACTCACTTTGTAGACCAGGCTGGCCTCGAACTCAGAAATCCTCCTGCCTCTGCCTCCCAAGTGCTGGGATTAAAGGCGTGCACCACCACGCCCGGCTTTTTTTTTTTTTTTTTTGATTTATTTATTTATATGACTACTCTGTCCCTGTCTTCAGACACACCAGAAGAGGGCATCAGATCCCATTACAGATGGTTGTGAGCCACCATGTGATTGATGAGATTTGAACTCAGGACCTCTGGAAGAGCAGTCAGTGCTCTTAACCACTGAGCCATCTCTCCAGCCCCAGTCAAAGGTTTCTTATGACAGGCATACATACTGGTTTAAAGGTGGCTCACTTTCCTGACTCCCCAGTAACTGTCATTTCACAGGACTTCCGAGTTGTCAGAGGATGTTATATAGGGGACCTTGTAGACTTTTGTACAAGGACACAGAACTCAGAAAAGGTTAGCATGGCATCACCTTATGAATTTAGATCCAAAGCTCTGGCTTGCCCGAGGTCACCTACTAGTGAGGTAACAATAGAGTTCAAAATAAGACTTTGGGGTCAAAGGTTTGTCTTGTAAATTATACTTTGTATTTATGAAAATGCCAACGTTGGCCACAGAGAAAGTTTTCTTTAGACTTATGCTAAAATAGTCAGGAAACATTTGAAATAATATCTCGGTGTGTTCAAAATAACATACACATACATTTGTTTATCTATACTGATGAAAGTATTCAGTGACATAGAAAAGCAACCCTAAATTATATCTGATGGAATTCACAACCCAATAAAGAAGGTTTTACATTAAAGGAAAGCAAGATATCATAGGATGCATGGGAGGCTGGAGGTAGAGCTTAACATAGACAAGATACTGACTGCAATCCTCAGTAGTGCCCCTCTACCCCCAAAAACTAGCATTAGAAGATTTATTAACTAGCTGGGTATACGGCTCACGTGCTAGTATGCTTGCCTGATCTTCATTAAGCCCTGACGTCAGTCCCTGCATCAACCAAGTGCCTAGAACTCCAGAGCTCAGAAGTTAAACACAAGAGGATCAGGCACTTTGGGTCGGCCATGGTGACAAAATTTAATTGGTTAAACTTTATCATAGATATGTTGTTATCCATCAGTACAGGAAAAATGCTGTGTCAATAAGGTTGGGTACTATCTGCAGTTTGGGAAATCCATTAGTGTAGCAATTCAATTTGTGGGTCCAGACTCCTTTGGAGGTGGAACAACCCTTTCACAGTGGTCACCTAAGACCATCAGAAGGCGCAGATATTTACATTGCAATTCACAACAGCAAAACTACAGTTACCAAGAAGCAACGAAAATAATGTTATGGTTAGGGTCACCACAACACGAGGAACTGTATTAAAGGGTCAGTGCATTAAAAAGACTTTAGGAGTTCCTGGTAACCCTATTGTTCAGAGGGTTAACTTTACATTAGTATGAGCTATAGAGGAATGCTATGGGAAACTTTAACTTTGCTGTAACAGGCAGTTTCCAAGAGTGTGAAGAAAATGTTCCCCATGGTTTTTTAGCAGCACAGGGTCAGCAAAGCACGACACTGCTGCCCATTTCCTGACAGCGACCTTCACAGAAGGCATAGCCCTCACCCCTGAACTCTGCCTCAGAAAGCAGAATGCCACATGCCCCTGTGGACACCCCTTGGCCAGGCTAGGGTGGTGGTCACACAAACTACGGAGAGACACTTCTCTCTGCCATTGGGCCAAGAACTAGCTGGCTCTGTGCCAAGCCAATGCTGCTGCCCATCTGACAGGGCAGCACCTGGCCCTCTTGCAGAAACAGATGGTTTCAAAGGCTCTTTCCTTGCTGGCCTCCCCATAATGATGCTCTAGAGTAGTGTAGCAGCAGCCGCTGCTGCGGCTGCCACCGCCGCCAAGGCTAATGGAACCCTCACTTGCTCCACTTTCTGGTATCTTTGCTTTACTTTCTTCTCTTTCTTCTCTTTCTTTTTTTCTCCCTGGTATTAAAACAAAGCAAAAAAGAACAAAAACTTCTCTTTCCTTAGGCTGACAAGGTGACTCAGTAGGTAGAGGTACTTGCCACAGAGTCTGATGGCCTGAGTTCAGTGTCTGGAATCCATATTATGGAAGGAGAGAACCCACTCCAGAAAGTTGCCCTCCGACCTCCACATGTGCACCATCACACACACACACACACACACACACACACACACACACACACACAGAGGCCTGCCCCTACCTAGTGACCTACTCCTGCCTGTCAGGCCCACCTCCTAAAGGTCCTATGGTTGCCTTTTGTTTGTTTTCTAAAGGTTCTCGTGGTGGTTGGAGAATATGCTCACAATGTGTAGTATACATGCATAGGGATGACAAAAAAATGAAATAAACGTTCTGACTTAAGGCAACTAAATGTTACAGATAACCCAAAGGCGGGCCCTGAGGTTCTGGTTTGAAGGGGGACAGGTGACCTTGGCGACCTAGCTGTGATAACAGGGCAACTTCCCTGGCACTAGGATCCACTGAGACTTGGCTAAGACCCGATGTGCAGAGGTTCAGGGTTGGGCAACAAGTTTTCCCAGCAGCACCCAGCCATGTGTGAAAGACAGCCTGGGCTGGGCTCCCTGGTCTGTGGCTCAGATGTCAGGATTTAAATAAATGAGGGTGTCAGGGAAGCGCAATCACTCTGGCCAGGACAGCTGCCACACAGCCCACTGCCTGAATCAAAATGACAAAATAACAGTATTTTGTCTAGATTCAAAACCAAGTGAAACTAATGTTGACTTAAGCCAATAGATCCAGAATATTATCACTTCAACCTGTGATCCATGTGACCCACGAGATAGTCTATGTTAGGGGTTTGTGCTCTTGGAAATCTGACATGTCTTTTACATCGCAGTTCAGAAGAGCCACAGTTCCAAGTGCTCAGTAGCCACATGCGAGTAGTTCTCATGAAGGAAAACCATAGCCTGGGGTTTTAACAGAGGCTACCTCTACAGGGGACATCTTCCTTTTAACCAGCAGCAGCCAGGCAAATCCAGTAGTGAGGAGGGCAAGTCAAGGCAGCAAAAGGTGCCATGAGCTTCCTTCTGAAATCCCTTTCTTTTCTTTTTTTTTTTTAATTTTATGCAAGTGAGTCCACTGTAGCTGTACAGATGGTTGTGAGCCTTCATGTGGTTGTTGGGAATTGAATTTTAGGACCTCTGCTCACTCTGGTTGGCCCCGCTCACTCCTGCCCAGAGATTTATTATTATACATAAGTACACTGTATCTATCTTCAGATGCACCAGAAGAGGGCATCAGATCCCATTACAGATGGTTGTGAGCAACCATGTGGTTGCTGGGATTTGAACTCAGGACCTTCAGAAGAGCAGTCAGTGCTCTTACCCACTGAGCCATCTCTCCAGCCTGTGAAGTCCTCTTCAGATGGGATGCTACCAGAAGGTGCCACTCACAGTAGTGAGTAGGTCTTCCCCATCAATCAGGCAATCCTTCTTTAGATGTGGCTCCTTACTCATTCTAATCTGTGGCCAGATATGATTAAAAACAAGTAAACAAAACCAGCAACATAATCAATTTTGTATTAAAACAAGCAAACAAAAGAAATTAATAATGAAAAAAAAAACAGCATCCCAGGCTCAGTATCTAAAGTGCTTGCCTGGTATGCACAAAGTTCTGGGTTCAAGCCCCTGTACTGACAAAACTCGTCGTTGTGCTGCCTGACTATAATCACAGCACACAGAAGACAAAGGCAGGAGGACCAGAAGTTCAAGGTTATCCTCTGGTAGAGTGACTTCAAAGCTAGCCTGAGCTGGCTACACAAGACCCTGTATCCAAAAAAAAAAAAAAAAAAAAAAAAAAAAAAAGCCAGACTAGTTTTCAGTGGTCATACCCAGTATTGTGCTGCTAATGGGACCTCAGGCTGGTGCCATTGTGCTGGGGGAATTCATAGCACTCCACTAATAAAGGAAGGCCTTGGAAACACATATGGTATGTTGTGGTTTAGAATACCCACCTCAGCTCTGTACTGAGTCCTTACTGGAGTAGTGAGATCACCAGAAGCCTTGCAAACAGATGTGCAGTTAGACCACATCCTCTGGAGGGCATGGCTTCTAAAGACAGGCAATTAGAGGAACTCACCAATAATCAAAAGACAGCCTGGGCTACCGAGCAAGCTCCAGGACAGCCAGGACTACATAGAGAAACCCTGTCTCAAAAAAATCCAAAACCAACTGTTATTGAAAATGTGGGAGCTGGGGCTGATGAGATGGCTCAGAGGTTAAGAGCACTGACTGCTCTTCCAGAGGTCCTGAGTTCAATTCCCAGCAACCACATGGTGGCTCACAGCCATCTGGAATGGGATCTGATGCCCTCTTCTGGTGTGTCTGAAGACAGCAACAGTGTGCTCACATACATTAAATAAATACATAAATCTTTTTTTTTTTTTTTTTTTTTTGGTTTTTCGAGACAGGGTTTCTCTGTATAGCTCTGGCTGTCCTGGAACTCACTTTGTAGACCAGGCTGGCCTCGAACTCAGAAATCCGCCTGCCTCTGCCTCCCGAGTGCTGGGATTAAAGGCGTGTGCCACCACGCCCGGCTAATACATAAATCTTAAAAGAAAGAAAGAAAATGTGGGATCTGGAGAGTTGTGGTGCCAAGTGTGCAGCCAGCACTCAGGATGCCTTGGTGTCCAGCCTCAAGACAGAAACAAAAAAGAAAAGAAGAAAAAGAAAAGAAACAGAGCAATTGGAGACCTGGGCCAAACCCTCTCGATATTTCTCAGGGACATCCCTGATGTATTACTTTGCCACCACATAAGGGCCACACTATGTGGGAAAGAGCTAGCCCAGACCCTAGTGTCACTAGCAAGACTGGAGAGATGCAGTTGAATTGATAGTAATTGCAGAAATGGAAACTCTGGCTAACATCTTGGCACTTGTGAACAGAATGGCCTGCACTGTACAAACACTTTCGCTCACTTTCCAAAGTGCATCCCATTCAACTGACAGTTTTTTTCTTTTTTCTTTTTGGTTTTTCGAGACGTATAGCCTTGGCTGTCCTGGAACTCACTTTGTGGACCAGGCTGGCCTCAAACTCAGAAATCCGCCTGCCTCTGCCTCCTGAGTGCTGGGATTAAAGGCAAGCGCCACCACACCCAGCTCAACTGACAGTTTAGCCATGTCTGTGACATAAGCACACTTCCTATTGATGGTGGATTAACAAAGGATAAAGTATTTGGGCACCCACCCCCAAATGTTTTCCCTTTATCTCTACAGGTGCACAGAAGCATACAAACATTCTTTGTTCCTTTTCATGAGTACACATTTATGTATATTCTTCTATGGATTCCCAGTGGTAGCTTGAAAGTGACTTTTTTCTTTTTAAGTTTGTGGTGGACGTGAAGAGATGGCTCAGCAGTTAGGTACCCATTCTTGCAGAAGACCTAAATTGGATTCTCAGTGCCCACGTCTGGCTGCTCACAACCACCTGCAATTCCAACTCTAGGGCTTCAGCGCCCTCTACTGGACCCTTTGGGCACCTACACTCACATATGTACATATAATTCTTAAAAATAATAATAATCATTTTAAAAACTTGTTTTCAGATCAGTCTAGACTGACCTCCAACTTGCCATCCTCCTGCCTGAGCTCTGCCTCCCAAGTGCTGGGCTTACTGGCATATGGCAACATGCCCAACTTGAAAAGTATTACGTCTGTCTCTGACCCCTTTAGGGCCTCCTGCTTCAAGCTCAGATGTATTCTGGTTACACCACATGCCCTTCTCAGACTAAGGAAGCTAGGGTTGGCTAGAGAGCCTGAAGAGGGGGTCCTGAGGTGCTGGGTGTTTGGGAGCAGCAAAAGAACCACTCAAAGGCAATTGTGGATAGAAGCTGACAGCCTTGTGTTCTGCTGGAGAAATCTCTCTAGAGAGCTCCCGACAGCTCAGCTCTTGCAGACCAAAGCCCAGTCTTTTATTTTACGTATCAATTCAATTGTCCATCCAGGTTCCCTTTTGATTATCCCATGAATCCACATTTTATGACCTTAGCCCCTGAGTCTTAGAAAATAACAGCAAGTACATTTTTTGTTTTGTTTTGTTTTGTTTTTTCTTTTTTTTTTTTTTTTTTTTTTTTAGTTTTTCGAGACAGGGTTTCTCTGTGTAGCTCTGGCTGTCCTGGAACTCGCTTTGTAGACCAGGCTGGCCTCGAACTCAGAAATCCGCCTGCCTCTGCCTCCCGAGTGCTGGGACTAAAGGCGTGCGCCACCACGCCCGGCTAAGTACATTTTTTTTTTAAAACAGGGCAAATGAATTCAGAAATTGCCTGCCTTTGTAAGCACAGACAATAAGCTAGCTGAGATCTTGCCCTGTGATTATCACTCCCCAAATCTCTTTACCTCCTTCCTTGATATCTTTCTGACAACCTGCCTCTGTTGTTTTAGGTCCATGAAGCCCTTCATATAATTCGTGTTGCTTCCTTATATTTTGTATCATTGGGAAATTCTGTTTATGTATTTTTGAACTCATGTTTTTAGACTTCTTTCCTATAGCCTTAAGGGCTGTCCTGAAGGTCACAGCAATTAGCATTTTGCTAAGGGACATTAAACACACCCTTGCCTCTTGGACACAAGCTACTTCTAATTATCATGGAGTCATTAACCTTGGCTGGGAGAACACCTCCCAGAGAAGGAACATAAAGCGAATTATGTACATTATTATACAAACAAGTCTCACACCTAGCAACTGTCAACACTTGTGGAAGCCCATGCCCTACTGGCTCTGCTCCAGGGAATCATCATGACACATCTTCCCTTGCTCAGCCATGCAGGGCTCAGGAGCTTGCATCTACTTGGTTGCATTCCTTGAGAAGAAAATTCTGGGCAGAGATGAGTATGTATGTCTTAGTCCATTTTCAATTACTATAATAAAACCCTAGAGGGTGAGGAGTATACAAAGAATAGAGGCTAATGTGGTTCACAGTTCTAGAGGCTGGAAAATCTAAGAGCATAGTCTTGGCATCTGATGAAGAGCATCATGGTACATTAGAGCATGACACAGGACATCACCTAGAACAGACCTACTAAGTGAAGTCTCTCTTCCTCTCATTATAAAGCCACCAAGGATGCCCTATCCTCACAATCCCATCTATATTTCTTTCCAAAGGCCTTACCTCCAAATACCACGGACACAGGATTTGAGAAAAAGTTCCCAACACAAGAACGTGTTTTGTTTTGAGTTGAGGGTGGGTATTTAAATTGTTTTATACTTGTTTGAGACAGTAACTTAATATATAGCATGGGCTAGCCTCAAATGCTTGGTTCTTCTGCCTCAGCTTCCTCAGTGCTGAGATTATAGGCATGTGTATCTGTGTCTACTGAACTCAGCCACACAAGAGCTTTTGGGAGACACATTCAGCTTCTGCAACACAGGAGGCTGATGAAATATACTTGCAAAGAGAAGGAAGAGGAAAGGGAGGTTAGACAGCCATGATACAAACCCAGGGTCAACCCCCACAGTTAACTATGGAAAGAGAATGGTCCTTCACAGCTGTCCCAAGATATCTGTACTTTTGTACTCTAGGAACCATCGGTCAAAGAATGTAGACCACCCCCACCCCCACAAAGGCTACAATCTAGATAAAGTTCTCTCTGAAGCTGAGGCAGACCCCAAAGGTTCCTACAGCTGAAGGCTATCTGCCAACAGCTCTACTAATAGTAGCCGAAGCAACACACCCTCCCTTGAGGGAGACCATTGTGCCCATCACTCACTCCTAGGCCACCCAGCTAGTGAGTAGCATAGGTTCCAGTTTGAGAGCAAGCCATTTGTTGTTTCAGATCTACAACAGCTTGACTGCCTCCTGTAGGCTTCAATTCTCCCAGAAGTTCTAGGCTAGGGGTCCTCACTTTCAGACTTTCTGTAAGAGAATGAGCTCTTTGGAAGTCTAGATAACTTGCTGTTCCTGCTGCTACCTGAGCCATGTCACTTCCATAGCATCTGTCACCACCTTCAATTCTACCACATTCTTTAGTGTTTTACATGGTGGTTTCCATAGTGGTTTAAATGAAAAATGTCTCCAATAGTCTTGGACATTTGAACACTTGGTCCCCACTGTTTGGGGAAGTTTAGGTCATGCTGCATTGCAGGAGGAAGTAAGTCACTGGGGATGGGTTTTGAGATTAAAAATCCCCTCACCATTTCTAGTTTCTCTGTCTCTCCTTTGTGCTTGAAGTAAAGGATGTGGCCTCTCAGCATCCCGTTCCTCTGGCTGTGCCTACCATATACTGCCAAACTTCCTCACCATGATGGATTCTCCCTAAGGAACCATAAGCAAAAATAAATTCCTTCTATTAGTTGCATTGGTCATGGTGTTTTATCACAGCAACAGAAAAGTAAAGGTTCTTGCTGCCAACTCTGATGACCCGAGTTCTGTTCCCAGAAATCACATGCTAGGAAGGAGGATCGACTCCTGAAAGTTGTTCTCTGACCTCTACACGTGCACTGTCATGCATGCTGTGTCACACACACACACACACACACATGCACACACTAAATGTAGTAAAGCCTCGAAAGATGTTCTTAAGATAAATGAACAAAAATAGCATGTACTGAGTCTTCTGCTAGCAGCCTTCAGATGAAGATGTAGAACTCTCAGCTCTGCCTGCACCGTGCCTGCCTGGATGCTGCCATGCTTCCCCCCTCAACGATAATAGATTGAACCTCTGAACCTGTAAGCCAACCCCAATTAAATGTTGTCCTTTATAAGAAAAAAAAAAAAAAACCAGCATGCACTGAGTTAAAGGAACTTTCCCAAACCCTAAAGAAATCCTCAGTGGAGAAGCAGAAAACACTGGAAGCACATGGCGACACTCTGTACACTTATAAAGGAGAGTTCTCACTACAGGTTGACCGGCCAGCTGGCTGTGCTGCATCGGAATCTGGGAGATTCTCCTCCTCGGGTCTGTAGGTTTTTGTTTTTTGTTTTGTTTTAAAAAACATTTTTAAAAGATTTGTTTATTTTACTTATATGAGTACACTGTAGCTGTCTTCAGACACACCAGAAGAGGGTGTCAGATCCCATTACAGATGGTTATGAGCCACCATGTGGTTACTGGGAATTGAACTCAGGACCTCTAGAAGAGCAGTCAGTGTTCTTAACTACTGAGCCATCTCTCCAGCTCAGGTCTGTAGGTTTTATGCTCTTCCCAGCCTCATGAGCCACACAGTTCTGCACCCTGTCTGGAGTAAGTGACACAGATGACAAGTCACACAGGTAAAGCCCAGACATAACCACACTTTATCCCTCCTCTGGAGGACAGGCCATTCTTTTATTTGGCAAGAGCATAGTTCTGAAACTCAAGATAGCACAGCTGAGGCTTTGGGGGTGTAGCATTTCTGGCTGGAGGCTGGACAGTCATGGGTGGGTTGAAGACCAACAGTGATGTAAGAATTGAGGAACAAAGGAAATCAAAGTGAGTCAGAGACAGAGAGGAGTTAATAGCAGCCCTTTGTCAGAGTCCCACACTATACAGCCAAATATTTCAGCCTACTAGAACCAGGACAAACCACACACTTGGTGGCATAAACAACAGACAGACATCAGTTCATTCCTCTGGAGGCTAAGATCCAAGACCAAGGTGTAAGAAGATTTGGCTGCTCTTGCCTGTCCCCTAGCTCCTGGTGGTATGCTGGCTATCTTTGGGATTCCTTGTTTGTAGAAGTGCCATAGCACTTCTTATTCCAAACTTAGTGGGCATTCTGACTTTTGTCACCTCAGCATGCCTGGCTGTCTTCCTCTAGTAAGATAACCCCTCTTCTATAAGACTGGGTCCTCCTTTCAATATGGCTCCCACAGCATACCCTATTCTGTGGTAAGGAGGAATTTGAATCCAGCAACATGGCTGCTCTGATCACATCCAAAGACCTGCTAGGTCTGTGTGGTCTGGCTGGAATGTTGGCATGCCCTTAGTACACACCTTTAACCCCTCTGGAAGACTAATCAGAGAAAGAGTCGACAGAATGAGTAAGACATATGAAGATATGATATGGCCAACTGTCAGGAAAAAGCTATTTGATGACCAGGAGAGAAAGAGAGAGAGAGAGAGAGAGAGAGAGAGAGAGAGAGGAAGAAGAAGAAGGAGGAGGGAGGAGGAGGAGGAAGGCGGGGGAGGGGAGAGGGAGAGGGAGGGGAGGGGGAGGGGGAGGGGGGAGGGGGGAGGGGGAGGGGAGGGGAGGGGAGGGGAGGGGGAGGGAGGGAGGGGAGGGGAGGGGAGGGGAGGGGGGGAGGGGAGGGGAGGGGAGGGGAGGGGAGGGGAGGGGAGGGGAGGGGAGGGGGGAGAGTTTAGTCAGTTTGTCAGTGAGTTGGGAGTCAGCGCAGTGAGTGCAGCGCAGGGGAGTTGAGTTCCTTCATAAGTTCACACAGTGCAGTGCAGGTCAGCAGAGGCAGCTGAAGCCAGAGGATAAGGAGGAGTCAGAAGATTAGAACACATTGCCAGAGTTAGTATGAGACCAAGCAGAGCAATTCAGTCAGAGGCTGAGAGAAGCTAGATTCATTTAGTCACCTTGGAGAGGAGTTTGAACCAGAACAGTTGACTTGAAGCAGCCAGCTAGAGTTCAGAAAGAGCTAGAATGGGAGAGCTAACTCAGCAGTAGGCCTCCAAGATGACAATTACACCAAGGGAAATAAAGGATACTTTTATAGTCTTGCTATATAGGTATAGGCATGTACCCCAAGTTGGCTGGTCAGAGTCTCCCTGTGTCTTTCTCTGCATTTTAGAATATCGAAATACTTTAAAACATGGATTGGGGAGCCGGAGTACCGAGGTTCCTCCTGGCTAGGCCTGTCTGTTCGTGGTAGGTACCCACAGCAATTCTTCTGCCCCAGTCTCCACTGGGAGTACAGACACAAGTCAATGTGCCTAGCCTGTGTCTTAGTTTTCTTAGAGATAAAATATGATGGTATCAATGATGTTGAGCTCAGAGCCTTTGTTAAGGTTTTCTTATAGTCCAGGCTGACCTTGAACTGAGAATGTAGCCAAAGCTGGTCTTGAACTCCTGCTCCTTCTTCCTCTGCTTTCCAAACACTGAGATTATTGTGGATGGTATGCCAACAGATGTGAGTAATTAAAAAAACTTTTTTTAAACAAGGTCTCACTGCATAAACCAAGCTGGCCTTGCATGCTTTATCCATCTACCTGAATGCTGAGATGACAGACACATACTACTGTTCTCAGCTTGTTAAATTCAATTCAAATGGGGACAGAGCCTGAAGAATAGTCCGGGAGCAGACAGTTAAGTCTCACAAGTGACTTCAGCTTCATGAGCAGACAGAATTGAAATGTCGCTTGAGTTGTGCCTTAGTGTATCTCCCATGATATTACAAAACACTTGAAGCTTCAGAAGGCATGGCCTGCCTGCCTGAAGAGCCACAGCTGGAGAGGATCTTGTGCTCCCCTGCCTCATAGTGGCATGGCAAAGAAAGAGAAGGGTCCAAACTGCTTTTGTCTAGGTCCCACCCCCTGAATACATTCACAAGGGCTCTCTAGAAGGTCCCCTGACTCCTGGTAGTTTTCAGCAATCTTTAGCACTCCTTGGTTCGAAGATGCATTGGAGATTAGATTTCTAGCACATCAACTTTAGAGACACATTATAATTTCTGTCAGCTGTTTCATGTTCGTGTGTGTGTGTGTGTGTGTGTGCGTGCGTGTGCGTGTGTGTGTGTGTGTGTGTGTGTGTGTGTGTAGAAGACCAGAGGTCAATGTCAAAAACTCCACCTGTCTTTGTTTCCCTGGTGCTGGGGGTATAGCCATGTAGCACTACACCTAGCTCTTACCTGGGAGCTAGGAGTCCAGGTCACACTTGCACAGCAAACACTTTCTGTTGGCATTTAGTCTAGGGTATACCCCACAGTTCCCTGGCAACAGACAGGTGTGTCTGACTCACTATAAAAGGGGCTGATTGCCCCTCCTCTCTCTCTCTCTCTCTCTCTCTCTCTCTCTCTCTCTCTCTCGCCTTCTTGCTCTTGCTCCTGCTCCTCTTTACTCCCTCTCTCCACATTCACCCCCTTCCTCCTCCCTCTGCATGTGCTCATGGCTGTCTTCTACTCCTCTCTCTCTCTCTCTCCTCTCTCTCCTCTCTCTTCTTTCTCCCTCTCTTTCTCTCTCTCTCTCCCCTCTCCTCTCCTCTCCTCTCCTTCCCTCTCCTCTCCTCTCTCCTCCTCCTCTTCTTCTTCCTCTTTCTCTTCTCTTCTTCTTCTTCTTCTTCTTCTTCTTCTTCTTCTTCTTCTTCTTCTTCTTCTCTCTCTCTCTCTCTCTCTCTCTCTCTCTCTCTCTCTCTCTCTCTCTCTCTCTCTCCTCCCTATGCCCTGAATAAACTCTAATCTATACTATACCATTGTATACTATAGTATGGGCTCACAGAGGCACCCCCTTCCCCCACACCATACAGTGCCTTCCACCAAATGTATTCCTTCCTTCATATCTTTTTATAAAACACAACATTGGGGCTGGAGAGACGGCTCAGTGGTTAAGAGCACTTACTGTTCTTCCAGAGGTCCTGAGTTCAAATCTCAGCAACCACATGGTGGCTCACAACCATCTGTAATGGGATCTGATGTCCTCTTCAGGTGTGTCTGAAGACAGCTACAATGTACTCATATAAATAAAATAAAATAAAATAAAGACATCTTTAATTTAAAAAACCTACAATATTGGTGCCACTTTCCTCACTGAGTTATCACCTAGTTTTTGTAATTCTTCATAGTAGAGAAAAGCACATGATGTAGGCTTGTTGTGTCAGGAAGCATTTGTGAACCCCAAAAGGCTACCAAGGAGCCGTTTCTGATGTAATAGCATTAGGGTCTCTTTATTACAGACTTGGACTTGAGCCCTCCTCCAACCCAACCCTGCCACAGCAGGACAGGAGGGGAAGGCAGAGCAGCCTCGAACCCTCAGCAGGACAAGTTTTTATAGGAAAATAGGAACAAGGGAGGGGGTGAGAGAGGGGATGTCCACCCTGGCAAACATCTAATAGAGCCGACAAGTGGGTGCTCTGAAGCAAGATCATACAATCACAAATGATCTGAAAGAATCAGACTAACCTTTGAGTAACTGTTGTTACTCAAAGGAAGTAGCTAGGGAGTAACTCTAGCCAAGGACAAGCTGTGGGGTCCTTTCTAGTATGTGGGTGCAGCTTGGGTTCTGCTGTGTGTCAAGTTCTTAGGCTTTTCTTCTTTTCTTTAAGATGGTCCCAAGATGGAGTAGGTTTGGCATCTCAGGGTCAAGCCACCAGACATAGACTTCCATAATGGTTTTTTCAGATGGGATAATTAAAGAAGGTAGCTGTGTCATTGTGGTCAGTTTCCTTTGTTCTCTGTCCCTGTCCAGCCTGTGAGAGCCATCCCCGCTACATCTCCAGGTGGAGCTCCTGAATGACTCCTGGTGGGAACCACCCAATTTCTATTTAGATAACTGTGCTGGATAGTTTTATATCAACTTGACACAGGCTGAGGTCATCTGAGAGGAAGGAACCTTAATTAAGAAAATGCCTCCAATCAGATCCAATTGTAGGCAGACCTGTAAAGGCACTTTCTCAATTAGTGATAATGAGGGAGGGTCCAGCCCATTGTGGGTGGTGCCACCCTTGGGCTGGTGGTCCTGGGTTCTATAAGAAAGCAGGCTGAACAAGCCACAAAAAGCCAGCCACTACGCAGCACTCCTTCATGGCCTCTGCATCAGCTCCTGCCTCCAGGTTTCTGCCCTGCTTGAATTCCTGCCCTGACTTCCTTCATGATGCAGAAGTATAAACTGAATAAACCCTTTCTTCCCCCAACCTGCTTTTTGGTCACACTGTCATAGCAACGAAACCTTAACCAAGACAATAACTAAGACCTTTAGATTTTTATTTTATCTCAGTTTACCATTTAGGCAAAAGTAAGGTCTCATGCAGCTGAGGCTAACATCCAATTCACTGTGTAGCTAAGGCTAGTTTTCAACTCCTGATCTTTCGGCCTCTACCTCCCAAGTGCTGAGACTACAGGTATATGCCACCACCCACAGCTTCCATTTACTGTTCCAATAATTCCTTTAAGGGTCAAAGAGCATTTTGCATGTAAGAGAATCCTATGCCAAATATTTGTCATTATTAGAAAGACAAAAGTCTAGGAAGAGGTGAACCAGCAAGGGGTTGTTAGGATTTCAGCCAATCATGCTTTAGAGAACTTGTATCATACCTCTGTCCCACCTCTCCCTCCATCTTGCCATTATGCAGGGCCATGTGATTGATCCTGCCTGCTAGGTTTTGAGCTGAACTGACATGTTGCCAATACCTGGCT
This sequence comes from Mus caroli, assembly GCF_978045245.1. NCBI lineage: Eukaryota > Metazoa > Chordata > Mammalia > Rodentia > Muridae > Mus > Mus caroli. Next base: position 146,532,519 of record NW_028227260.1, on the reverse strand, counting down.
TAGAGTCAGGATGGGAGGACTCACAGGGTGTGAGTGCTGGAGCCATAAAGGTTCATTAGGGACCACTCATGGCACTCCACAACGCTAGACTCATTCATTTAACCTTTCCCCAGCACTTGGAAAATGCTCTGGGGATAAAAGGGTAAGGAAGTAGGCATGGTAATACAGGCCCAGTCCCATCACAGAAAAAGCTGGCTTTCTCAGTCTATATCACCACGTTGAGCAACTTATTCCTATTTGGTGACTTTCCCAAAGGTTCCTTCGTCCCTCCCATGGCAACTGACCATCTCAAGCCACCAGAGAAGAAGATTAACTTTGCAAACATGAGGAGCTGAGTCTCTGGTCCCTCAATTCCTAGGGATCTCTCTGACTTTCCCACCTATTTGTCCTGGGACAGCCACGTAGCACCAAGAGTTCTCCCCCTTGTGAGAAAGGCCACAAGAAAGGCCTTGCCATAGCCCTTCTCCAGCAATGGCCACTCATAAGGTTTGGAGAGGTAAGGCAGGAGAGCCAAAGAGTTCCCAAAGATAACCTGCTTCTACTTTGTGACAATTACCTTGATTGTCACCTTCACGGGATCCAGAATTACCTAGGAGACACACTTTTGGGAGGCATATCTGTGAGGGAAGCTTCTCGAATAGATTCGCCGAGGCAAGGAGACCCACTCTGCTCTGAAGGTGGGTGGCAGTATTCCTTGGGCTAAGATCCCAGACCAAATAAAACGGAGAAAGTGAAAGTAAAATGAAGCGCCCACTTTCCTATCTGCCTCCAGCTTCGTCCTGCTCCTGCCACCATGCCTCCCCACCCCCCAAGATGTACCATAAGCTCTTCAACTGGGAAGACCTTCCGTCCCTAGCTTGCTTTCACCACATATTTTGTTGCAGTAACAAGAGGATTAAGCAACACATTCCTCTTAGTCGCTTGCCTTCCGATTTGGGCTGTTTCATTGTTTATTCATGTCTTTGTACACGTCTTGTATTTTTGCTTTTCAAACTTTGAAATAATGGGCTGGGGAGATAGCTCAGTGGGTAAGAGCACGTGCTGCTCTTGCAGAGTATCTAAGTCTGGTTCTCAGTAGCCACACTGGGTGGCTCACCTAAGACTCTAGTAACTTCTCTGGGCTCCACAGACACATGCATGCATGTGGGGCACCTCTATAGACTTAGGCACAAACACATACACACAAAAAGACCTTTAAAATAGATAAGAGAACAAAAGATGTATACTTGACTCTCCATACCTCTGGGTACAGCATCTGTGGATTGAACCTGCCATAGAAAACTACAGTCCAAATTGTGCCTTTATTGAATATCTCCAGACTTTTTTCTTGTCATTATTTCCTAAACAACAATCTAACAGCCATTTACAGAACGTTTATATCATACTAGGCACTACAAATAAAGAGAGTTTAAAGGTGCTAGGAGGACGCACATAGATCAAATGTAAACATTGCACCATTCCATACAAAGGGTCACAGATTCTGGTGTCTTCAGAGGTGAGAGAGTATGAATCCAACCCCTGAAGGATACTAGGGTCCTGAGGGAGGGGAGTTGCTTAGGAAATAGAGGGGTCATGATAAAGGAAAGGACTTCCTTCCACTACTCTCCCAGTTTAGATTTATGTTTCATTCTACATGGTACCCAGGGATTTTGAGATCATTTACTAGACCACCTGCACAAGAGTGCTCTGGGAACCATCCCAAATGACACTGTTAAGATGCCTAATGAAGCATGCCTTAAACCCAACCTCCTCATGACCTATGGATCAGAGAGAGTCCCTTTGATCAATGGCCTTCTCTTGGCTTGCACTCCCTTCTCCACCCGCAAGCCTGAACAGTGTACTTTCAAATTCTCCCCTCAAGGACAGAATCTGTGGCTAAGACCTAACCTTAGTTGAAGATTAAGTAACTTCAGAGCCACAAATCACTCACATGGCTGCCACTAAGGCATAAAGGCAGTGTCACTCAGCTTTCTCCAAGTGAGTCTTGCCTTTCTGGTTAGTACATTTTCTAACTGTGCTTCTCGCTGATTCACCCTGAAGTTCTTTTTCATGATGGAAGTCAAACTTTAGACCATGCTTGTGTAGATGTCCCTAAGGCTCTGAAGAGAATTCTTGAGGTTGCTTAGCTGGCAACATTGAGCTGTGTTTCTCAATCCTGGTGACAGGACGACCGGAATAGACAGTGCTTTTCCCACCCCTCCCCTCAGCCACCTTGCCCCTCTCCCTCAAAAGGAAGCCATTTTATCAATTGCTTGTGCTTTATTCAGAGATGTCTTCTATCTGTCCAAGCAAAGATGCATTTCTATCTAACCATCATCTGTCTGCTCCTTTGATAGAAGTAGTGGCATGCACTTCTGTCAGTTTTTTCATTCAACACTGTATCTTAACAATAAATCCCTAAACCTTTCTGGTTTTACCACAACTGTAGAACATTCCAAAGTGTGAATGCACAGTTGGCCCAGCCCTCTGTAGGCGTAAGCTCCAAGTATAAAGATTTAACCAATCCCATGTCTAAACTCTTACAGGAAAAAAAAAAAAAAAAGAAACCTGTCTTTCCTGAACCTGTACCAACTCTTTTTGTTAGCTTCTTTTCCCTAAACAACACAGTATAGCTACTTAACATTTATATTGTCTCAGAAATGGTAAATGATCTACGGGTCATTTGAAGTTTACAGAAGGTTATCTGTAGGCTCGATGCAAATACTCGTTATAAGAGGCTTGAGCACCCAAGGACATTTGGCTATTTAAGAAAGTTCTGAAAACAAACTCCCACAAACAGCAGAGGTGCAGTCACCTAAGTTATTTAACTGGAAGTCCTTCATCAGTGGGGATGTGCAATCCAACTACTACTGATGTTGTGCTGAATACACTTATAAACAGAAGCCAGGCAACTTTGAACGAGCAACTGCCTTTGCTCAGATACCAACTGAGGTTCCAAACAGAAAAAGTATCCTGCTGTCTAACGAAGGAATGATAAAGTAGTGTTGCACATCCGAAATCCCAGCATTCAGGGCCTTGAGACAGAAGAATAGAGGTGTCTGTGTGTGTGTGTGTGTGTGGTTTGCGTGTGTCTGTGTGTGTGTCGTGTGTGCGGGGGTATGGTGTGTGGTGTATGTGTGTGTGTGGTGTGTGTGTGTGTCTGTGTTTGTGTGGTATGTGTATCTGTTTCTCTCTCTCTCTCTCTCTCTCTCTCTCTCTCTCTCTGTGTGTGTGTGTGTGTGTGTGAAAACCAGAGGTCAACCTCAGAGGTCATTCCTCTGGTGCCATCCACTTTAGCTTTTGAGGCACGGTGTCTTACTGGCTTGGAGCTCATCGGTTCAACTCAGCTGTGCCTGGCTAATGAGTCCCAGTGATCCACCCGTGTTTGTCTTTGCAGTGTGAGAATTACAAGTACATGCCATCACATCTGGCTTTTTCATTCGGTTCTGAGGATCAAATTGAGGTCATCACCCTTGTGTGTTAAACACTTTACCAACTGAGCCATCTTGCCATCCCAAGAGGATAGAGAGTTTGAAACCATCCTGGGCTATATATATATATATATATATATATATATATATATATATAGTGAGACCCTATATACATAAATTTAAGATAAAGATAAATTATTCTGAAGGACCAGAAAAGTCAGAATTCACTTTCAGGTGGCCTGGGGAACAGGGAAGAAGAGCTGTGTTGAGTATATGAATGGAACATGCAGGAGGAAAAATCACAAAAGGATTCATTGAGAAAAAAAATAAGTTACATTTTGGACTTGAATGCAGTTCAGCAGGAGAATATTTGTCTTGATTGTTCCAGGCCTTGGGATAGATTCTCAGCACAGGATAAAAGGAGTTAAGATACACTGAACTATATATCCAACATATGATTCAGGGAGGTGAGTTACTACTTCAGTGAAATGCTCTATGACTTGAAGCCTCTAGTGTTAAAATGACATTTTGTACAACATGGGCTGCTTGACTGGCCATGTAAGTTATCAGGCACTCCAAAATAAATTAGTCCTACTCCAAAATCAGATTTTAGAAATGTTTTTGTGGTATTTTGGTGAATAATGTGGCTATTTTTGCCCTTGTCTGAAGAGTCTGCTTGAGGCTAAGGTGAGGGGTTGGAGAGATGGCTCAGTAGTTAAGAGCACCGACTGCTCTTCTGGAGATCCTCAGTTCAAATCCCAGCAACCACATGGTGGCTCACAACTATCTGTAATGGGACCTGACTCCCTCTTCTGGAGTGTTAGAAGACAGCTACAGTGTACTTACATATAATAAATAAAATTTTTTTAAAGAGGCTAAGGTAAAGAGACTCAGATTAATTGCATTGACAAAGGAAGTCTATCAGAGACTTTGTTCTCTGGTTAAGTCTCATGAAAAGTGTTTTGAACAAGTATAACAAGCTTAGAGAGGAAAAATATAAAATAAATAGTTCAAGTATTAAAGGGGCACCAGGAAGTGAAATGGAACTGAATCCTATGGTCTAGGAGATAACAGATTAAGGGATTTGAGGGATTTTACCCAGCTAAATTTAGATCCATGTATGATGGGACACACCTTTAAACCCAAGAGACAGAGCCATGCAGATCTCTCAGTTCAAAGTCAATCTAAAGAGCAGGGAGTTGGAAAACAGAATGCTGGGAATAGAATAAGGGGTAGGGAGCGTGTTCCAGCTCCAGAAAGCAGGAGAACATTGAAGTTGCCTTGGAGACCCCGAGATGCTTGAAGTGCCAGAGCCATGGACAGCTAAGGACAGCTGCTAACAGGGAGTGGAACCAGCCCAGGAGAAAGGAGTTTGTTGCAGTCAACAAAGATGAAAAAGAAATTCGAGATCTGAAGACCACTTTGATATCAGCCATGGAGATGCAGAGTTTGGGGTTTGCCCAGTTGGTTTCCTGTTTTGCTTTGGGAATTACAGTTAAGTTATTAGATGAATCTCAGAAGAGACTTTGAACTTTAGACTTTTAAATTGTTGAGACTGCTATAGACTATAGGGACTTTGGAAGTTGGACTAAATGTATTTTGCACTATGCTATGTTCAGATATGGCCCCCATAGACTCATATGTTTGCTTGAACAAGCCTATAGGGGCCAGGGAGTGGAATGTGATGGTTTGTATTTGCTAGGCCCTGGGACTGGCATTATTTGGAGGTGTGGCTTTTTTGGAGTATGTGTAGTCTTCTTGGAGTAGGTGTGTTACTGTGGGCGTGGGCTTTAAGACCCTACTCCTAGCTGCCTGGAAGTCAATCTTCCACTAGCAGCCTTCAGATGAAGATGTAGAACTCTCAACTCTGCCTGCCTAGATGCGGCCCTGCTCCCACCTTGATTATGACGGACTAAACCTCTGAACCTGTAAGGCAGCCCCAATTAAATGTTGTTCTTTATAAGAGTTGCCTCCATCATGGTGTCTGTTCACAGCAGTAAAACCCTATCTAAGACATAGAACAATGTAGAATGCAGCAAAAAGAACAAGTTTCTCCCATAAACAGGAAATGTACGTCTAACATCCTTTCAGATTTTACTAGATGCCCTAAATTATTAAGTGGGCATTGGATATATTTTCCAGTGTGAAAGATTATATTTAACTTCCTATATTGACAGTTTGAGCTTTGGACCTTCCCAGATTTAAAAATAAATTTGTAAGGATGTAATTTTGTCTGTATTTGGTTTTTTTTTGGGGGGGGGGAATCATACCTATAACAAAAATGGCAAATCATTTTAAAACTAACCCAGGGAGGTTAAAAGCTAATTAGATCTGAACATAGTACCCTAAATAGGAACTAGGGAAACAGTACTATCTACGACTAACTTCTGGCACTTTCTTTTCCAAGTTCGGTGTTCCAGAAACTTTGTTCAGCATGTATGAGGAAACACGTGGGCCTTAGCATCAGCCAGAACTAGGTTCAAGTCTAGATTCTAGTTTGAAAAAATTGTAAGATGCAAAAATATTTGCAGTTATTAAAAAATTATGCAGATAGTTTAAAAATAGGTTGTGCTTCAGCATTTCATATAAGTACAAAATATTGGAAGCATTTTAGATATCTGTGGGAAAAGGTTTGGGAAAAATTAAATTATTAAGTATTATATTGTGAACCAACTGGAGCCGTTTCTGTCGGGCATGCCTGAGCCGCTCTTGCAGCCACCATAAATCTGAGCTAGATAGGGCCAATTCTTCCTTCCCTTGCCCCTCAGCGAAAACAGGTACCTGGTCCAAACAATCCACTCAGACAGAAACAAACAGCTAGAGCTCTAGAAGCTCTTTCTAGACTCAGAGGTAACCAAGTTCTAAGTGGAGGAGTGACTCAGCGGGAGAACTAACTGGGGCACAGGCTATAGTGTTATAATTAAGACTGTGGCTACAGCCTTGTACAAACAGGAAACTTTTAGCCTTTTAGGTTGCATTTGGAAAAAATAAACAGAATGCCCAAATTCAGGGCTGGACAAAGAAGCAATTCAATATATTTGTTTTATGTTTGGCTTCTCCTGACAAAGAGTCTTACTATATAACCCAAGTTTCCCTCAGATGTAGCATCCTTTGGCCTCAGCCTCCTGGCAAGAGCTACCAAACCTGGATCCCTGTCACAGATCCAGCCTTAGATTCCACTGAGCACAAAACTACCTGCTGGTCTAGATTCAATTACCCTGTCTGCGAAAAAGTGAGCTGTGTGTCTGCAAGGGTGCAGTGTGTGTTTCAATTTAACAAAAAGCGGTTTGTTTGTGATGTTGAAGATAGAGCCCCGGGCAATGAACACCTAAGGATGTGCTCTACCACTGAGGAACACTCCCAGCCTAAGAAGACATCATTTCTAGTAGTCATTCTGCAGATTGGTCACTGTCAAAACATCTAATGTGGTTGGGAGAAAATTTGTGGTATTAGGAGAGGCTCAGTACGGATGTTTGATCCTCCCTTGGGGTATCAGAAGGGCCATTGGGGAAATGTCTGAATGAGCTTAGAAGTCATCTTCTGGGGCTGGAGAGATGGTTCAGTGGTTAAGAGCACTGACTGCTCTTCCAAAGGTCCTGAGTTCAAATCCCAGCAACCTCATGGTGGCTCACAACCTGAGATCTGGTTTTGGTTTTTTTTTGTTTTTGAGACAGGGTTTCTCTGTGTAGCCCTGGCTGTCCTGGAACTCACTTTGTAGACCAGGCTGGTCTTGAACTCAGAAATCCGCCTGCCTCTGCCTCCCGAGTGCTGGGATTAAAGGCATGCGCCACCGCCGCCCAGCCTGTAATGAGATCTGATACCCTCTTCTGGAGTGTGTCTGAAGACAGCTACAGTGTACTTACATATAATAAATAAATAAATCTTTTTTTTTAAAAAGAAGAAGTCATCTTCCTTCCCTTTCACCCCACCTTGTGGCAAGGCAGTTGTTCCTCATCTTTTCCACCAGCCAAAACTCATGAATGAAGACTTCAGGAGACTTCTGAAAACCCAGTCTCTACCATCTAAGTCTCCTCAGCACGAGGCATCAAGGGGGCATATTAAGAGGAAAGACCCAGCCAAGCAAAAGAGGAAAAGGAAATTTTTTTTTTTTTTTTTTTTTTTTTTTTTTTGGTTTTTTGAGACAGGGTTTCTCTGTATAGCCCTGGCTGTCCTGGAACTCACTTTGTAGACCAGGCTGGCCTCGAACTCAGAAATCCACCTGTCTCTGCCTCCCAAGTGCTGGGATTAAAGGCGTGTGCCACCACGCCCGGCTAAGAAAAGTTATTATGTCAAGCTCTCTCAAGAAAGAGTTGAGAGAGGAAAAGAGATGTTGCAGAGCAGAGGGTATCGATACCAAGCCAATGAATGGAGAGAGGGCCTGAGCCAGAACACCAGGAAGCCAAGCTATTTGGCTTATCTATGGGGTTGCTGCCAGGGCCAAACAATTTCTCACAGAGCAAAGAAACCAATTAGCCTCTGAGTCCAAATTAGATGGTAACGTCCAACACATCCAAAGGGTAAAAGGCTTGGATTTTGCTTTCCTTCAAAAAGCTCTAGAAGAAATCGCCATGAAAGAACAAGAGGAAGGGCCGATGATGAAAAGGACCCAGAAGGAAACCCAGAAAGATGGGGTTTCTGGAAATAAGAAGGAATTTAAAACATATCTAGGCCTCAACATTTACCAAGTAGCTTTTGAGAATAAAGCACATAAGCCAAATGACCTGTGGTAAACCTTAATGAGGATGAGGACGCTACCAGCAATATCTCCATCAATATTATCCATAGCAAGAATGACTGTCTGAGCATTGAAGATCCAGACTGCACTGACTCCAAATGACATTGTCATCGGCAAGCTCATACAGGTCCCATCATATGTAAGATAGAGAGCCCTAAGCAAGAAGGCTAAAGAGAACCTGGGAGAAAAGAGATCTCCAAAAGCCAATATGGCCATTCTTGAATATAGTAGGAAATATGTACCTTCCACTACCAAGATGCCTCATTACAAGGACCCAGAGAGATACCAGAAACCAGAGCATCACAGGAAGAGATACAGATGCTGGGCCTAAGAGTGGGAACAATGACCAGACTGCCAGACAAAGAAGGAAACGAGGAGCTACAGCTGCTCTGAGAAATCAAAAGTGGTTGGTAAGCCCCTGGTTGTTGACAAAGGATCTGCCGCTGCCTGGGAGCTCAAGTACACCAAAAAAATGTTTGCTCATACAGCTGGCTGGAAGACACCAGAAGACAACACTTATCCAGGGTGCTATGCAGCCACAGTGGTTAAGAGAACTGAGGTTAGCAAAGAGGAAAAGGAGCACAGTGAAATGGACCAGGGCAAAAAGAAGGCTTCATTGAGACTTAGACAGAACATGACAGATGCATGAAAAACAAGGCTTAGCCCACATCTGCATCCCAATGTGGTGTCCAAATACCTGAAGGACGGAAAACCAGATACTCTGAAGAAAGTAATGACTCAGACAAGCTGTCTCCCCAGGAGAAGAGTGATGCTATCATTTAAAAAAAAAAAAGGTGAAAATCACAAAACAAAAAGACTAACCTCTTTAGTTACCGTTCCAGCTGCAGAAGCTCTGCAGAGGAATAGGCTCAACTGTTTGCTTTCTAAAAGGCACAATAAGGTTGCAAAGAATGTATGTCCATGCGTGCACATGTGGGTATGTAGATAAGATTTTACTGTGTCATCATTTGGTTCTGATAAAATTGGTTAGCTTGAAAATAACAAATTACAGAAACCACCTGGACTCAGACAATGGGATACTATGTAATTATTTATAAAAAGAATAAGCTGGAGAGCTGGCTCAGTGGTTAAGAGCACTTGATGCTCTTGAAGAAAATCTCGGTTCAGTTCCCAGCACTGACATGGTGGCATATAGCCATCTGCAATACCAGTTCCAGGGGATCCAAATGTTACTAAAAGTGGAATATACTTGGTTGAACAAGTATAGGAGGAAGTCTAGATAGAAAACTTAATGTTACTGCTAGAGAGTGTTAACAGAGGGAAGAAAGGAGAACCGTGGTTTTATCCATGTCATATAGATTTTTGTTGGTTTTTCGAGACAGGGTTTCTCTGTGTAGCCCTGGCTGTCCTGAAACTCACTCTGTAGACCAGACTGGCCTCAAACTCAGAGATCCACCTGCCTCTGTCTCCTGAGTGCTGGGATTAAAGGCGTGTGCCACCATCGACCTGGGGGGAGGGGGAACATCATATAGAATTCTAAAATAAAGTTGAAGGTCTAGATGTTCGCTGGTACAGTACCTACCAAGTATGCACAAGGCCCTGGGTTCCACACCCAGTAGTGTGAGTGTGTGTGTGTGTATGTGTGTGTCACACACATACACACACACACACACACACACAGAGGGAGGGAGGGAGAGAGAGAGAGAGAGAGAGAAGAAAATAGCATTTTGGTGATGTTGTACAAAAATGTTTAGTCCTAGCACTTGGAAGGCAGAGGCATGCGGATCTTGTGTCCTTCTCTGGCCTCTGTGAAGACCTGCATGCACTTCTCTCTCTCTCTTTCTCTCTCTCTCTCTCTCTCTCTCTCTGTCTCTGTCTCTGTCTCTCTCTCTCTCTCTCTTCTCTCTCTCTCTCCTATTTCTCCCTGCAACCCAGGGTCTGTGCAGAGGGAACAACAGCTTGGACAACACATGACAAGCTCCAAGATTCCATTCCCTGTCCTCCGTAATGTCTTAGAGTAGCTGCTGTAAGGTATTGCCACAAGCTGAGGAGCGGGATTCCTGGTGTGGCCCCCCTGAGGTGATAAGGGGATGCTGTGGAGGTCAAAGAGGGTTAGCAGAGAAGGACCACAGGTTTCTTGATGTTTCAGATGGATTGGCAATGAACAATTCACATTCCCTCACACACACACTCACACTACTGGGTGTGGAACCCAGGGCCTTGTGCATACTTGGTAGGTACTGTACCAGTGAACATCTAGACCTTCAAGTTATTTTAGAATTCAAAGTCCCTCAAGTGTGGCCAAACTTCTAACGTAAGAGGTGAGATTGTCATCTACAGATGTGTCGATGGCACGATCCAGAGTTACACAATGCAGTTACCGGAAGAGAAATGACAGCCCCGAAAATCTCATTTGGGTAAGTTAACAATTTTGTGTTGGACTGCATTCATAGTTGCCGTGGGGCTCATGAGCCACAGGATGCACATGCCTGACAGACTTCCCATTTTTGGCCAACAGTGCAGCAGTGCAGATACACAAGCAGCTAGCTGGAGCAGTGCGCTCTCCCAAGACAAGAAGGCTAGGCATGTGGCTCCTGCTATTAAGCAATCAGGAAGTTGAAACAGGAGGACTGCTTACAAGTTCAAGGTCAGCCTGGACTGTTACAGCAAGTACAGAGTGAAAGCCTGTCTCGAATTGTTAATTAATTAATTAATTAAAGAAAATGGGAGCTGAAAGACACTTGTTGAAAGCTTTGTTTGTTTGTTTGTTTTGGGTTTGGTTTTGTTTTGTTTTGGAGACAGGGTTTCTCTGTATAGCCCTGGCTGTCCTGGAACTCATTTTGTAGACCAGGCTGGCCTCGAACTCAGAAATCCGCCTGCCTCAGCCTCCTGAGTACTGGGATTAAAGGCGTGCGCCACCACACCCGGCTGAAAGTTTTAAATGGCTGCAAAAATTGGGGAGAAATGGAGGAAATTGTGAGCAGGGTGATTAAGCAGAGCGCAGCTGAGATCTGATCCCAGGGACAGCAGCAGTTCCACCCTGCTAATCAGCAAACCTTTGTAGGAACACTGGCAAACAGCCATATGCTTCCAGAAGACCTGAAAGGAAAGGAAATCAGACTGTTGAAGGGAGAAGAAAATGGGAAGGTTAATGTAGTTAGGTGATGAGCTCCTGACAGAAACAGGCATGATCCTCTTGGGGCTCCCGTGAGTTCCTGCAGGAGCAAGGCTGGCCCCGGAGTTAGGGGGATATAGCTCAGTAGTAGCACACTTGCCTAGGATTGGGGAGGCCCTGGGTTCAGTCTTCAAGACTCTTAAATGAGAGAGAGAGGGAGAGGGAGAGGGAGAGGGAGAGGGAGAGGGAGAGGGAGAGGGAGAGGGAGAGGGAGAGAGAGAGAGAGAGGGAGAGAGAGATAGAGAGATTTTCTAGCTGGCATTGTGGCACACATCTGTAATCTTAGCACTTCACAGATGAAGAGAAGAGACAAGATGATCAAGGATTATCCTGCACTATTCACCAAGTTAAGGCACCATCAACCCACCAGCCTGGGATCCATTAGAGCCTGAATCAAATAAAACAAACAAGCCAACAAACAAAAGCCTGGCCTGTGACTCTCTGTGGTTCTCTTTCTCACTGTGCGACATGTTCTCTCCCCTCTTTGATGCCATCCTCATAAAGCTTTCACCGGAGACTGATCCGGCAGGCTCTCCAATCCTGGACTCCTGACTTCTTGAACTGTATGCTATAATAAGCCTCATTTTGTCATGCTCAGCCTCAAGCATCTTGTCACAGAACAGAAAGCAAAGGTGCTTGATTATCAGACAAATCCCCCTCTTTCCTATTTTACATACTAATAGAAACACTCACCCATTCATTAGTTTGATCTTTGGTACCCCACTTCAGATAGAACATAGATTTTCAAATAGACCATAATTTTAGCTTATTTCCCAAAGATTCTTCCCTGATTGATCAGAACCAGGATTCAGAGTACATTGTAAACATATTATATTATATTATATTATATTATATTATGAGTGTACATACTCTCTATTCTTTGAAATTTAAATATGCTCATCTAACGGGCAAAAATCTGAGAATACTTGTCCTATTTTGTTTTAATGGAGGGGGCTAAGGACTAAAGTATAGCTCAGTAGTAGAATACATGTTATGTGCAAAAGGCTATGGGTTCAATCCACAGCACCAAAGGAAAAATATCCTAGGTGTGATTTACACATGGTAAAATGCATGCCATTCCTTTCTTTTTTCTGCTAGGGTTGGAGTCAGAGCCTTGAGTATGCTAGGCTAGTGTTTTTCCATTGAATTACATCCTCAGCCACAGAGCACACAAATGGTAAGCAAATAACTTGTGCCTCTCTGCCTATGTGTATTCCCCCCCACCCCAGCGAACGCCATTCATATGAAAGTACAGAAAATTTCCAGTACCCCAGCAAGTTTCCTTGTGCCCCTTCCAAGTTTTGCTTATCCTCAAAAACAGTGGATATGCTATTACAGTTGGACTGATTCTGTTTGTATGTGTGTGTACAACTATTCCAAATTCATGAGAATCAATAGCCCATGGCTCAGTTAGATAAAACATTCATGAAAACTTGTATGAGATTTCTCTCTATTTTAGTCAGGGACTATATAATTAGGAGACAAAATATTTCAAGCAGAAAGATTGCAGGCTGAGGATTGCTGATGCTGAAGAAATCACTGTAAGGGCCAGAGGAGCAAAAGTTAAGAGACTGTCCCTGGTTTCAAAATCCCAGGGCTTCAGCTGCAGCCTAGAGATTATGAAGCCACCATTTTGTTTCCATGATTGTTAGTTATACCATGAAGCTGGAGATGTAGTTGAATGAAAATGAGGACATGGACACTCCCGGGTATGTTTGAGGAGAAGGGTTTTATTGTGGTTATGAGGGAGAGTGTAGTCAGATGCATCTGTAGTTCAGACCGAACATGGCCAGCAGAATACACTGGGCCATGGGGGGGGGAGAGAGAGAGAGAGAGAGGAGAGGAGAGGAGAGGAGAGGAGAGGAGGAGGAGAGGAGAGGAGAGGAGAGGAGAGGAGAGGAGAGGAGAGGAGAGGAGAGGAGAGGAGAGGAGAGGAGAGGAGAGGAGAGGAGAGGAGAGGAAGAGAAGAGAAGAGAAGAGAAGAGAAGAGAAGAGAAGAGAAGAGAAGAGAAGAGAAGAGAAGAGAAGAGAAGAGAAGAGAAGAGAAGAGAAGAGAAGAGAAGGAAGAGAGGGGAGAGGAGAGACAGACAGACACAAAGAGACAGACAGACAGAGAGAGGCCAAAAGTGAGCAAGAGAGTGCATGGCCAAAATGGCTGGTTTCTATAGGATAGGAAAGAGAAGCTGGGGGAAGGGAAGGCCTGCCCTTGGGCTGGGCTGGAGAGGTTTAGAATAGAGAGTAGCAGGATGAGATGTGCAGGGAAGAGCTGCAGGCACTGAATGAGCCTTGTCCGAGGTTTCTTTGGGACCTGAGAATGGTGTCTGGAGCCTTTGCTTCATCCTCCTAGCCAGCACCACAACAGCAGGAACATGGCTTCTGTCTTGCTTTTGCTTTCCAAAATATCACAAAAATACATCTCAGCACTGAAATCCAAACCATGCCGGGAAACCTCCAGTGAAAAGGAAGCTGGGTAGTGTAGTTTTTAGCTTTCCAGCCTGAGATATAAGAGGAAAAATAGGTGAGGAGGGGATAGAAAAAGATACCGAGTTTCTGGCACACCTTGGAAGTTCTAATTTATGTGCATAACCTGTCTTAGATAAGTCAGCAGCTACATATGCATCTCGGAGACAGCAAATGGCTGTTGAGCCATCATAATTTGCTGTTGTTAGATACAAATATTGACAGGGAAATGGGCTCAGTAGATTAAAAAATGTACTTGCATAAAGACCTGATTATATCCCCAGCACCCACATAAAAGCTGGGCATAGGAGTGCATACTGTAATCCCAGCACTGAGAAAGCAGAGACATAAGGGTGCCCTGGAGTTCACTAGACAGCTAGTCAATTTGACAAACTCCAGGTTAGGCAAGATTCTGGCTCAAAAAATAAGGTGAACACGTGAAGAAGACACTAGATATAAACCTCCACACATGAATGCATGCATGAGCACACCCTCATTAGACACAACAGACATACACACACACACACACACACACACAGAGAGAGAGAGAGAGAGAGAGAGAGAGAGAGAGAGAGAGAGTTGCCTACACATGGTATGGTCAGACCCACTCATTTTTGCCAATCTGGTAATGTGATGTGGCATCTGAGGGCTTCAAACTTGCTTTTCCCTAACTAATACCAAGGTTGAGCAGTTTGTCATTACATCTAACTGGCCTTTGGATGTCCTCTTTTATGAAGTGCTTCTTTCTGCAAGTCTGCTACTCGTTTTCCTAAAAGCTGTGCTGACTCAGTAAGACTTGTAATCTAGAAACTGCTTGTCTTTTCCATTTTGGGGCTTGTATTTTTTACTAACTTTACAGTGTCTCCGTTCTTTGCTAAAGAACATTCTGGCATTTACAGAAAATTTGACAGGACAATAGAGAGATCCCTTATATACCTCACAGCCAGTCTTTCCTATTATTTGCATTAATATGGCCCATTTGTCACAGTTAATGACCCAGTGTGGATACATTATCATTATCCAAAGTCATTGCTTTATTCAGATTGTCCTTTGCTGCTGTGTGATTCCACCCAAGACCCCTCAGTACATTTAGTTATCGTGTCTCCTTAGGCTCCTTTTGGCTGTGACAGTTACTCATTTGAGTAACTTATTTTTTGGTGTCTTGACATTTTCAGGGAGGAGTGGACTGGCATTTTAGAGCCCATCTCTTAGACTGTGTTCCAGGTTTTCTCTGTGGATTGGACTGGGTATGTTAGTCACATTTGTGTAACAATGACCTAATAGAAACAACCTACAGGAGTAAAACTTGATCTGGGATCCTGGTTTCTGAGCTATCTCAGGCCATTGTGGCAGGGAAGCCACTGCAGCAGGAACAGCACCATCCAAGACAGATGACTGAGGCAAAGTCCATGGGTCTGGACCTTTCTGTTTGCAGTATTCACATGTGTGCGAGTATTCATGTGTTCACAGGTATTCACATGTATGTGGTGGTGTCCTTGGACGCTAAAATAGAGCGTCAGAAACCCTGGAGTCTAATGTGGCTATTAGGAACCAAACCTTAGGTCCTTGGCAAGCTCTCTTAACTGCAAAGCCACCTCTTTAGCCCTAGTGCCCACTGCCAGCCCCA
The DNA here is from genome assembly GCF_978045245.1 of Mus caroli. Classification (NCBI taxonomy): domain Eukaryota; kingdom Metazoa; phylum Chordata; class Mammalia; order Rodentia; family Muridae; genus Mus; species Mus caroli. The sequence continues at coordinate 146,517,151 of NW_028227260.1, read as the reverse complement.
GTGTGAAAGGCACCTTTTGTCTCCTGTCTCCCCTTAGGACAGTGGGGCCCTGGTCTATGCTCTCCCTGGCCTCAGCTGAGGGCTTGTGATGGAAGGTTTCTTGTAAAATACTACTTTGGTCCTTACTGCACACATTGCTCTGCCACATTTCCACCTGTAACCGTTTCCATAGAAAGGTGAACTGCACGTCACCGGTTCTTCACTAAAGATTGAACCAGAGGGCTGTGTTCATAAGGCAGAAATGCTGATGAGTCTCTGTGCCCTTGAGGACATTTGCCCTCCCCTAGGTTTCAGCTTCTCCATCTATGCTACAAAGAGGAGGCTTGCTAGGACAGTGTTTATCCTGCTGAATGCTAATGCCTCTTTGATACCTCAGCTGAAAGGAAGACTTTGATGTAAAAGACTCACAAGTCAAAAGAAAAAAGGTATTTCTCAAGACAGAGAATAGGCATGAAGTTAACATAAGAGAGTCTTATTTTATATTCTAATCTGCTTATATGTTTTTGCTATTTCTCAAATTAAAATAAATCAGGATGCCCTAGGATTTTTTAAGAGCAGAAAAGGCTGTATGTTTCTTCCCCTTGAATTTGTGGGAGCTTGGTTCCACTTTACCTGACTATATCCCTAAATGAGATGCATTTAGACACATTCTTGCAGGGATACTGGCTCAAACCTGTTCTCCAACAGGCAACAAAATGGAGCAGCATGGAATTTTAGTTGGTGTACACAGAAGTGAGTTTATGTTAAATTCTCTTTTATTTATCTACTTATGTTGTGGTGTGTGTATGTGTGTGTGCGCGTGTGATAGATGATATCTTCCAGGGGTTGGGTCTATCTTCCCACCTTGTGGGGCATGGTCTCTCTAGTTTCTGCTGCTATGTTGTGTACTCCAGGCCAACGGGTCCTGGAACTTCCAGATCATTCTTTCGTCTCTGCCTCCCATTTCAACACAGGAGTGCTGAGATGCACACCACCAAATCCAGATTGGTTCAGGGATCTAACTTGCATCTTCAGTGTTACACAGCTAGTGCCTTCACCAGTTGAGCCAACTCCTTGGCCCTTGAAAAAGAATTTTAAATTTTTTTTAAATGTTTGTGGTAGTCCTGGCACAGCTTATGCTTTTGAAATTAGCTGCTTTAGACATTTTGGTTCTAATATAATAATTTTACATTCCTAATAGAAAGACAACCAGCTCTTCATAGTCCTTTAAAGACACGTGTGCAAATTCTCTGTTGGACGGACAAAAACACAAAATTGAGAGTTTAGAGCTTTCTGAGTTTGAGTGAGGAAGTCCAGAATGCTTTATAAATTGAGTGGCTTTGGTAAACATAGCGATGTCTAGAAACTGCCTTCTGAGTAAGGGGGCAGGGGTTGATTCCAGTTCTGGGGCTAGCTAAGTTTCACCTGGAGAACTAACTGCTGGAGGTGCTGCAACCCTTTGTTCTCCCGTAGTCAGTTCCAAGAATAAAACAGCCATTTCCCCTCAAGGGCACCTATCTTACATCTGTGTACTGAACACTGTTCAGCCACTTCCAATGGTTCCTCCACTTGTACTGAATGAATTGTAGTTCTTCTGTGTACAAGTCAAGATCTTTTAAAAGAAATTATTTTCCTGAGGTATGGCTCAGTGGTAGAGCACTTGCCTAGATTGTGCATAGATCTGGAGTTCCATCCCCAAACGATAAAGGAAGGAAGGAAGGAAAGAAGGAAGGAAGGAACAAACTAAAATTTTAGCTCTGTCCTTCTATCCTATAAAATCTCCTTTGTCCAACTAAACACTTAAAAGTTCACCGGAAAAGGCATTTATTTCCCTACCATATATGCTACACTCTTTCTTTACACTTTTCACATCCTCCACTTACATATTAAAATCATATTCATCCTTCAAGGTCATCAACTGGGAAGTTGTTTTCTAACCACAGATTATGGGCAATGTCACTTCTTGCCTTACATCATAGGTAAGAGGCTATGAGCCAAGGGATGATTTTGGTCTAATTAGTGTGTCTAGCCGTCACATAGCCTCCCTGAACACCTTGTTCAGATTAGAAAATATTAATTATTTCAGAACGAAATAATTAATATTCTATCGGATCACTCCTTGTGTACGCAGTGTTTGGAGGCAGAGTGTTCAATACAGTAAATCAAAAATCAGGATACCCAGTTATATTTCACTTTCAGACAATGGATACTTTGAATATATAAAAATAAATAAAATAAATATTTTAGACACACTAAAAATCACTCTTTGCAATTCAGATTCAAGCGGAGTCTTATATTTTAAGTAGCATCTCTACTAGACGGACAGGGGTCCCCCTAGGCGCCAGGCTTCCTTCCCTCAGGTACTCAACGTCTGTGTACTCCGGAGAGCAAAACCTGAGCTAGCCCAGCGCTTTCCATCTGTCAGTCGCAGCGGGCGGGAGGTGCAAGATCGGGAAAGACCGAAGCCTGGGTTGAAAATCGTCACCGGAGGTTGGACAAAGGGTCCACACCCGGGAGTGAGCCTCACTGTGGGCTTCAGAGAACCTGCAACCGGTGGGGGCACCTGCTCTAACCGCGGGCCCTACCCTTCATCTCGTGACCGGTCATTGTGGGCCGGCGGGACAGAACCGCCCTGTTCTTAAAACTCTTGACTCCTATTGGCAGAGCATGCCACTCATCACGTTCGTCTCCGCCCCAATTGCTGACGTCGCCCAGGTTACGTCTCGCTCGTGTAGCGGCGTAATTGGCGATTGGCTGAGACCTTGTCTTGGAGCGGCTAAAGGGGAGGGGCTTGGGGATCGGAACCTTCGGGAGCGCGTCACTCAGTCGAGCTGCAGTGCTCGCTCCAGTCCCGGCGTCCCTTTTCTTGTGGCTCATCTCCGCTTCAGCAACCGTGGCACCATGGCTGTGCTGGCCGCTCTCCTGTTCTTTCTGGTAGCGGGTGAGTAGCTGGGAAGCTAGGGGGCGCGGGGACCCTGGGAGGGAGCGGCTGCTGGCGGGGGCCGCAGTGGGGGCGGTCTGGGCTTGGCGGCCCTCTTTGGGGTTCTGGACCTTGATCTGGCTCGGGCGGAGCGGCCTTGTGGTCTCTGGAGACGAGCAGGGCCACCTGGGGGGATTCTGGAGCTGACTTTAGCCTTTCGGGGGTAAAGGCGCGTAGCCGCTTGGGACCCAGTCCTCCCATTTGTCTGATCACTCCTTCCCTGTTCGAGGCCCTTTGGAGGATGGGTTTGCATTTCTTAATACACCGTTGAACCACAACCCACTACCAAGGAAAGGTTAGCTAAGAATTTAGCTGCCGCTTTTTAGCTGCTTTTTTCCACCTTCATTTCTAATGGTTGTTACTGACAATGGGTGAAACCTTACCTCCCTCGTATATATACGTATCAAGATGCGAAGTTGAGTCTTCGTTTTTAAAATAATGATTATTTCTTAAGATGGTCGCAGACAATTTCTTAGTATTGATTTCAGTTCCCAATTTGAAGGATTTGGAGAGCAGGGTATGAGTCATGCTTTTAGGGTCACATGTCAAATAAATGGTAGCTTTCTTAGTGGAACCTAGGTTCTCTAACATGGAATAAGAAGAATGGAAACGAGCTAATATTTGGCCTGTGGCTTGAGTATCATGTAGTAATGCATTTCGTTTACAGTAATCCTTAGAAGAAAGTATTCCCATTTTGCAGAGTATGAATCAAGCTGGGTATGACAAGGGGAATATGTATCAAAGCTGGGCATGACAAGGGGAATATGTATCAAAGCTGGATTTGAAGACAGACAGATCAGATGACTTCCACGTAGGGGATGCCTTTCCACTCTATGTGTGTGGCACAGGGAGTTCTGTGTGGCAGCGTGGGAGTAGTGGGACAGACGCTGGGCTTGCAGACAATAGGATACAAGAAGTCAAGTGAAGCCAGGCATGGTGGTGCATGCTTTTAATCCCAGCCCTTGGGAGGCAGAAGCAGGTGGATCTCTAAGTCTGAGGCCAGCCTGGTCTACAGAGTGAGTTCCAGGACAGCCAGGGCTACACAGAGAAACCCTGTTTCAAAAAAAAAAATCAACTGGAGAGCACCTTGGGGAGGAATGGGTGTTTTGTGTCAAAGAGATACCTTGTGCCTGTGCTGTGTGAGATGCTGGTCTTACTTTTGGAATGGCAGTTGAAGTGAAAAAGACCTAGTAATGGTTTTGAACACCAAAGCTCTTCTCTGCCCTGGAGGTGCCCAGCCCTCTGTGTTAATAGTTAACATATATTTCAGGCCTCCAAAGTGTTAGGGTCTCTATCATTGTTGTTGGTTCTGGAAAGGCCATTCTGATTTAATCAAAGATACTTTGGGGGATTTTTCAAGGTACTTGGTAACTGCTTGCCACAAAAGCATGAGGACATGAGTTTAAACCCCAGCACCCATATAAATAAACACCAGTGTGTGCTTATAATCTCAGGGCTGGGGAGGTGGAGATGGGTGGATTCCTATAAGTTCCTTGCTGGCCACTGTAGCCTAATGGGTAAGTTTCACATTCCAATGAGAGACAGGGTGGACAGTTCCTGAGGAAAGACACTGGAGGTTGACCTCAGATTCCACATGCTTGCATATACATCCATGTGTCCGTGTACACACACACACACGTTGGGAGAATTCTTTTGTTTTAATTTGGTTTAAAAGTTAAAAACAAAACCTTTCCATTGACACTGTAGTTCAGCTGGACATCTATATCCTGCCTGACATCTTATGAAGACCTAGATGTCCCTGACCTCAGAGAGATCTGCCTGTCTCTGCCTTCTGAGTACCACTGTGTTCAGCTCTATGACATTTTGAGTCAGGGAGGTTTTGGTTTTTGGTTTGGTTTTTGTCTAAGGTAAAATAATTATTTCTCTCCATGGTCCGGACATGCTAGCCTTGCTAAAGTGGTTTAGTTCATATAACAGTTGTCTGAGCTGCTGGCTCTTGTCAGGTGTCAGTACAGTGTTATTTTCCACGGTGACTAAGCGTGATTTAGTGGAAAACATCTTTAAGAGCTCAGATTTCACTGTTTGCTTTGAAACAGTGTTAGGGAACTAGAACGAACTAGGGAACCTGGGCTATGACTACCAAGTTCTGAGGCATATTTGAAAAAGTTCAGATATTTAGCCTAGAGAAAAAGGACCAAGAGCTAACACATGGTATCGGTACAGGTGCTTGTAAAGGAGGGAGTTGATTTTGGTCTCTGATGGCCTGGAGACAGAAGTAGCCCCTATCCCTTTTTTTAAGTTGATTGATTTTTATTCCATCATTCATAGAAGCTCACTGCACAAGATCGTGGAGTCTCTGAGGAAGGGACACTAATTCCCTCTCCAAGACAGACTGGAGAAGCTCAAGGAATGTCCCCCAGGGGAGGTGTCTCCCAAGAAGATTATAGGAAAGGCTGAGGTGGGGGAAAGAATTCAAACGCAACAGTGTGTGCATGTGAGCACAGGGTAATGAGAGCGGAAGAGCAGGGGGCTTGTTGAAATCTTAGAAGTCAGCTTGGTGAGCTGGCCAGGGGACATTGTTTTCCCGAAAGACTCTGGGCAGTGAGCACAGGCATTTAAGCCGAAGGGTGAATAAACAGATTTGTATTTTGGAAATATGAAGAGAAACCTGGAGCTGAGGGTAATATGACAGGGTCATAGGCAGCCAGCTGCAGCAAACCTGGTGAGGGATGGCCATGGTATTGGGGGGGGGCTGTTGGGGGGTTGAAGGGTGTCAGGAAATAATGGGAAAAGAGCAGCAGAAACCAGCGGATGGTTGGTTGTGGAGTGGCAGAAGGGCTTAAAGAGGAAGTGTTCAAGCAGCTAAATGGAAGAGAGACTGTAGAAGTCTCTGGAAAGCTAGTGAGTCCAGAATCAAACCAACTGTTGAGTTTGAGGGGGCAGTGAGACTTACAAAGAAATGTCAGTGCTGAGTGTGTAGGCCTAAGACTGGAGGAGAGCTAAGTGGGACTAAAAACCTGGGAGCAGGCAGTGTATTGGGTGTTTACTCCCTTAGGGGTAGATAGGCTCAGTCAGGGAGCATGGTGTAGAATTGAGTCTTCCGAGCTTTCAAATAGAGAGTATGCTACATGATTCAGTTGGGTGCTGGGAGGATATACTAGAGTTTCCTGTATGTGGGGTGCTTTTGTTTGTTTCTTTTTTTTTTTTTTTTTTTTTTTTTTTTCGAGACAGGGTTTCTCTGTATAGCCCTGGCTGTCCTGGAACTCACTTTGTAGACCAGGCTGGCCTCGAACTCAGAAATCCGCCTGCCTCTGCCTCCCGAGTGCTGGGATTAAAGGCGTGCGCCACCACGCCCGGCATGTGGGGTGCTTTTAAGCCTTTTATTTTAAATAGGAATGGTCAGATGTTTTAAACTTGGGTTTATATCATGATTACATTGGGAAGAACATTGTAGACGTTAAAATGTTTTATGGGTGCATTATCATACAGTACAGATTTGTAATCAATGATTGGATCTACATGTATATCATATATATTATAGAAACAGGTAGAGAGAACTGGTATCCGAAGCCCAGCACCATAACTTTGACGGGTGGAACAGGAGGAGAACGTGGCAGCAGTCAGAGGAATTGGAAAGAAAACCAGGGGCCAAAGTGGGATTCCAAAGAGGGACTCTGTCACATGTGTGGGGAAATGAGGCAGTTGAGGCAGGAGAACTGTGCCTCAGGCTTTGGTGTGCTGTTTCAGGGTGTAGGCAGAGACTGGGGGCCAAAGCAGGCAGCATGAGATGAAGTAGAAAAGCGAAGACTGGACTGTTCCAGTTCCAGGGTTCTTCCCCTGAAGGGAAGCATTTTGAGATAGCTTTTGCTTTGGCAAGACACCTGTCTTCGTGGTTCTGAGTTTAGGCAGCACACAGGACTTGGGTTTGTGCTGAGGAGAAGGGGAAATTGGTAGTTCCGGGTGTGACTTCACTCGCTCATCAGCCCGCAAACATCTGCCAGGCAGTTGTGTGTCAGGTGCTATTTTCAGCTCTGGGAATGTATGAACAAGACACACTGAAATCCCTGCCTACCTCCATATAGTCACTTATCTCTTGCTGTGTCTTCTATCTAAAAAGTGGATCAATAAATGGTAAGTGAATAATTCCTTAGACAGATGAATGAAAGTCTGTGAGCAAGCCAAACAGAAGATTGTGTTAGACAAGGTATTCTTGTGACTAGAAGTTGAAGCAGCTAGGGACTGTAGGTGAGGAGAGCAAGTGGGTGGCCTAGAGTCTGTAGGCTTTCTCTGTAAAGCTGGGGGTAGGTTATCTGGAGATCGACTGGAGGGACACGAAGCCCATTTCAGTTCAGGACAAGGAAAAGGTTTTCTAAGAACTAGCGTGCTAGGGCAGTGGAGCTGACCTCTGGCAGACAGTGTTTGTAAATTGAGGTGGCACTCCCCCATCACTGAGTAAGGGACGGCTGGCATGACGCCTGTAACATGCAGAAACTTGGACAATGTCACTCTTATAATGCTGCCAATGGGTTTCTGAGCCGTGGGCTGCTGAAGGAGTGTTGGGCAGCTGTGGTTGAAGGTAACCCCAAAGGTGAGGCAGTTACAGCATGCCATGGGAGCTGAAGGTGTGGGGCCACATCTCAGAACAAAGCTATCTGCATGGCCAGAGAGGTGCCTGAAATGGGTGTGCTCTTGGAAAGTATAGGCTCCTTGCCTGTTTTCCCCAGCCTTCACAAAGTAAGGCTGTCAAGATGCCTGAGGTGTTTCATTTTCAGTTTTGCCCTGGAGGCTCTGTGTAGTTCTACTGGGTAATAAACCCAGATTTCTGTTGCCTACAGATGACCATTCCATTCTGGTAATTTGTTGGTTTTTTTTAAAATGTGCCTTCAGCTAAAATTTTAGAAATTGTTGCTCTGGCCCTGGGCTGACTTGAAACTCCTAACTGGGCCTGCATTTGTACCAGCCTGAGGCCTTTTATTTACTGTCAATACTGCCCGACTAAAACATTGACTGTTGTTGCTTTCTGTGTCATTTGAATAGCATAGGCTTAAGCATTTCTTTCTTGAGCTTGAGGGAATAACACGGATACCGTACCAAAGCCTCATTTTCCCATAGAAGGCCTGGCCAGGATTGGTTTTAGACTTGGAACTAATTTTTTTTCCACAGGAACCCAAAAGTTTCTATTAGCTACTTGTCGTTCTAGGGGTGTGGCTCAGGGGTGGGGTGCTTGCTGTAGCATGCGTCAAGCCTTGGAGACCATTTCCAGCACCACAAAGACGAAACGGAGCCCTTGACCGTGGGGGAGGTCTTTAAGTCAGTCCCTTTGCTTCTCGTCCTTCACTTTTTAGCGGTAGATGGTGCACGCTTTGATTAGTTGGTGATTATAGGGTCTGCACGTTTTCTCACCATCCTGGTGTGTCAACTGAAAACACTATTCATGGACTTTGATTCTGAAGACGGAAGTGTTTTATATCCCACCTGTTAACACCTGTGCACACATAGACACACACATCCTTGACAGTCTTGGTTTCACTAAGTTACCTATGTGGTGGCATAAGGAAACACCCTGTATCTGGAGATGTATACTAACCTGTAAGGATGCACTGGCCCACCCGCCTAGTAGTAAAATAAGAACATCATAAATGGTCTGGAAACAGAATAATGCGAAGATTTCAGGTTTCCTTCCTTTTTAGTACCAGAAAGAAAAAAAAACCCTTTTTGCTTTTTAAAGTCCAGAGAACTGCCATTGATGACTAATTCTTGCTAATCTGCCACGGTCCCCCATTAAGGGTCATCTGTAGACAGGTATCCTCATCATTAGAAGGAACCTCTTTCAGTCCCCCAAGGCTCAGGAACATTATGGGAAAGGCAGAGAGCATGTGAGAGCCTGGGGCTGGAGAGAAGCTCCGCAGTTAAGAGCACTCAGGCTCTCCCAGACGAGCTGTGTTCAGTTCCCAGCACCCACATGGTGGTTCACAACCATCTGAAACTCCAGTTCTGGGGTATCCAATACCCTTTATTGGCCTTTGGCACCAGGCACACACGTGGTGCGCAGACATACATGCAGGCAAATGCTCTTACATGTAAAGTAAATACATAAATAGTATACGAGCCTGAAGAAAGGCTGCTGCGGACCACTCTCTTCGAGGTATGTCGTGGCACTGTTAAAGCCACAGCAGCTGTAATTCCATGCACCCTGCCATATGCTGTGAAGGGCTCAGGAAGCTTCGCCCTTTGCTGAGGATTTATAGGCAGTTAACAGGAGCTGGGGGAGGGAGTCTTATGAGGCCCCACCCATCCCTGAAGACCTATAGGCAGTGAGTGGTTGCAGGGTATGGGCGGATTTTCTTGGTGTAGCCACTGATAAGGAACCATACACTTGTAAATAATCCTTTACCCATGCTCCAGGGTTCAGGCCTTATTAAGCTCTGGTTCACTCCCCCCCCCCCCCCAAAAAAGACGTGAAAATAGAGGGTTAATTAGGAAGAGGAAGGAAGGGGGTGGGGGATGGAGGTGGCAAGAGAGGATAATGGTAAATATGATCAAAATTCATTATAGCTCTATAAAAATACCATAATGAAACTCATTATGCATAGTTAATATTTGCTAATTTCAATTTTTAAAAAGAATATTCTCTGGCAGAGTTAGATATGTACATACACTTTTTAGCTGATGCTTTGGGGGGTAAATTGTTGATGAGTCTTGGAGCATAGCTCCAATCTGGGATTAGGCTGTTTAAAATATGCAGTAGCACATGCGCCTATACTATGAAGACTTGCATGCCATCCCTAGAATCCCACCAGAAGTTTCGCTATATTTATGATTCAGTATTTTGTCCAAATATAATTTAGCATGTTGAGCCAGTGAAGAATGGGGAAATGTATTATGTTTAATAAACTTCAAGGTGGATGCAAAAGATATATAATGATGCTCATTTGTCTGTTCTCTCCTTAGGTGCTTTAGGGAATGAATTTAGCATATTAAGATCGCCAGGGTCTGTTGTTTTCCGAAATGGAAATTGGCCTATACCAGGAGATCGAATCCCAGACGTAGCTGCACTGTCCATGGGCTTCTCTGTAAAGGAAGTATGTATACTTAAAAATAAATAGTTGTAACTGCTTTTAAAACATTTTTTATTGATTTCTTCCTGTAGTCAAAAAGAGCAACAGACAAACACAGGTACATTTGCTGTGGATTACAAAACGTTAAAGGCTCGTCAGTATTTGGGGTGATCTTAAGTACATGTTTCTAAAACCAAGTCTTCTTCATACATCATTATCAATAAGCCTCTCCATCATCGTGACAACCTGCATGTGTATAGATGCATCTATCTAGTCATTTAAGTATATTTTTATTTTGAATTGACATGTAATTTACATATTACAGGTGTGCTGCTATTAATAGGTTGTCTTTTTTTTTTTTTAAGTGCAGTTAATTTGCTACAACTGCTAAAAATGCCTACACATCTCATCTGAAGTTAGATAATGTAACTGTGGCTATTTTCCTAAAATGAGGCTGTGATCCATGGTAGTCCCTAGCTACTGATAGAACTGTAGGAGAGGGGCCTGGACCCATTCAGTCCAAGAGGCCTGAAACTCAAACCTTAGGAGGACGGGGTGCCACTTGCTCTGTCTTGCTTTTACAGCCTCTTGCCGCTTTGTAAGTTGGCTGCTGACATCATCAGTCACTTGAGATTGCTTGGAGCAATCTCACACCCATAGTTCTGCTTGGGCACTCCTGGCAGTTGGGCTAAGGGTCCAGCCCACAAGCTCTGGTTTCTTTGGACAACCTGAGTGAGCAGGCTCTGTTGTTTACACTGAAGGATGAGATTTGTATCTAGTTCTCTGCAAGCTTAAATTTGACTATAAATGACTGTTCCATTAAGCTTCAGAAATAATTATTAGTAAGGCAACATGAATCACGGTTAAAGGCATTTTATGTATAAAGTGCTTAGTGGAGAGAGAACATTTTGACAGTTCTTGCTAATTCTGCAAGGTAAAAGCAATGCTGTGCATAAAGGAAAATGATTCAGGGGAAGAAAATAACAGCTCACCAGCTGGAAGAGTACAGAGCACACAGGCTTTGTTTACTCGCTTCCTTTTTACACAAAAGTTGTGAGTGAACTTTCTGATAAAGAAAAGTTCTTTACGAACATAAAGAAGGCAGGCAGGCAGGCATCCATGACCCTCCCTCCTTAGGACACTGTGGCCGTTGCTTCAGTAAGATGCCCATGTCACCTTTGAGTGTCCCCAGCCAGTGTCATCCCTAGACCCCTTCACTCTAGTTAGTAGGTGTTCCTGGGGAGATAGTTTCCATATTTGAGAATTAAGAACTGTGTTGCACATTTCAATCTTTAGGACCTGTCTTGGCCAGGGCTTGCCGTGGGTAACCTATTCCACCGGCCACGGGCTACCATTATGGTGATGGTGAAGGGGGTGGATAAACTGGCACTTCCCGCAGGCAGCGTCATCTCCTACCCTTTGGAGAATGTGAGTATTTTTTACATAAACTTGGTGCACTGGAAACTTTCTCTGTCAACTGATATGAATGCAGATGAGTTCTGTGTAATAGTATAAACAACACCCAAGATTAGTATTATTCTGTTAAATATTATCTCAGTATTACCTATGCAACCTTATTGCAGTATCTCCATTGAATTTGCATGTGTTTGTGTGTGCATATGTATTTTCAATCTCTGTATCTTTCTTTGAACTGTCTTTATTATCTTGCTTGTTTTCTCATTTAAAAAGTGAATTATAGTCGAAACCTCTTTTTTGAGAGCAACCTCTCTAAAACACAGTTTCCTTTGAAATTCTTTTGAAAGTAAAAAATTACATGGTGGTTGTAAGTTTACTAGAACGTGGTCATGCTCTAAGGAGGAGAGTTGTAAGGTAAGGGACTCTGCCTCCGTTCTATTGCTGTTATAATCTACCGTGACCAAGGCAACACATAGAAGGGCTTTGGGACTTATGGTTCCAGAGGGATAATAGTCATGGTGGGGTGGAGGGATGGTGACTGAGCAGGAAGCTGAGGGCTTACATCTTCAAAGCACAAGCAGAGGGAACAAGCTCAAAAGGGTACAAATCTAGGCTCTGCAAGGCCACTCCAGTGGCACACTTCTTCCAACAGGGTGCCAAAGAGGAAGGTGAGCAGCAGTTGACAGTGAAATTTTCTTTTCTGTAGGAGGTTAGGGACAATAAACTGCTTCCGTTTCTTAGGAAGAAGTCTAGTAAAACTGCAGCTGCCTCAGAAGGGCTGGCCTGCCCTTCTCTGTCTTGAGGCCCCGAGAATCACCTGGAAACCCTCAGAATTACAGTTAGAGAGAGAGAGGTTCCTCCCACAGTCACATGATCTCCACTTTGGGAGGCATTTCCACAACCAGGGCTCCTTTGATTGAAAATTGAAGATGAGCTGAGCATGGAGGCACACACCTTTAATCCTAGCACTTGGGAGGCAGAGGTAGGCAGATCTCTGAGTTCGAGACCAGCCTGGTCTACAGAGTGAGTTCCAGGACAGCCAGGGCTCTGTTACACAGGAAAACCCTGTCTCAAAAAAAGAAAAACAAAAATGAAGGTGAGGTGAATTTGCAACTTGAATCAGAAAACAGGTGCAGTAAGATGTTCAGTCCCCTGGATCTATAGTTATAGTTAACAGGTCAGTCCCAAAGAAACTTGTACATGCATTAAGATTGAAGATGTAGTGGAATGGATAGCCTAGTAGAAGCAAGGTCCTAGGTCCCATCCCAAGCACTGCAAAAAATGCATCAAAAACATGCATCAAAACATGCATTAAAACTGGAACTTAAAGGAAAAAATTACAAGACATTTTTGATGGGTGGTATTTTTGTTTATATTTTAATTGAAATGTTGATTGTGATTCCTTAATTCATTTGTTACTTACAAACATGTTTTATTGCCAAATGCCTGAGCTCTTTTTCAATAATTACTGTTTTAATTTCTAATTGCATTATGTTGTAAGACTGATGTGTATTGCTGTTCACTTTGGGAACCTTCTTTTGCAGACTCACTCTGCTGTGATCCTATTTATAAGCACATGTGGCATGCTTATAGAAGCACACTATGTGGGCTGGAAATCTCTTCATAGCTCAGTGCTGGAGTGCTTAGCTCAGTGCTGGAGTACTTACCTAGCTTGCAGGAAGCCCTAGGTCCAGTTCCCCGCCCCCCCCCCCCCCCCACACACACACACGGCCATGACCTAGACCACAAAGCAAAGCTGAGCACAATAAGGATCCAGTGTCTGTGTAATCCTAGCACTTGGGAAGCTAAGGCAGGAGGAGTACTGCAAAATTGAAGCTGGCCTGGGCTATATAGTAAGTTTGAGGCAGTGTGGGTGGCATAAGACCCTGTCCCAAAGACACCCAAAACCCCATGTATTTGGGTCATACCCTTTCCCCGTCCACTTCCCAGTCCTGACTTTACTTTGATGAATTGACTTCCTTCGATCCTGCACATCAGTGAGATCGTGCTATTTGTTCAGCACCAGGATTATTTCAGTTAGCATAATGTTCTCACCCATGTGGTCAAAAAGATGTCTCCATCCCCAACCCCCATCCTGCCCTGTGGCCCTTGGAAGGCTAAATGGTATTTCTTTTTATTTATGTATGCATGTATGTATGTATTTATTTATTTATGGTTTTTCGAGACATGGTTTACTCTGTATAGCCCTGGCTGTCCTGGAACCTACTCTGTAGACCTCGAACTCAGAAATCCTCCTGCCTCTGCCTCCCAAGTGCTGGGATTAAAAGTGTGCACTACCACTTCCTGGCTAAATGGTATTTCTATAAATGTTTTATAAATGTTTTTTGTTTGTTTTGTTTTTGTTTTGTTTTGTTTTTTCCGAGACAGGGTTTCTCTGTATAGCTCTGGCTGTCCTGGAACTCACTTTGTAGACCAGGCTTGTCTCAAACTCAGAAATCTGCCTACCTCTGCCTCCCGAGTGCTGGGACTAAAGGCGTGCACCACCACGCCCAGCCGGTATTTCTAATATGTATATATGCTACATTTTTTTTTTTCTGGTACTGCAGTAGAACCTAGGATGGCTTGTACACCAGGCAAGTACTGTCCCATTGACCAATACCCCCAGCCCTAGGACATTTTCTTTATCCATATTTTTAGAAAGACACTTTGTTTGCTTTCATATCTTTGCTTTTATGACTAGTGCTGCAGTAAGCATGGGGGGGCATAGTAGATGTCTTCAGTGTACTGATTGCTCTTACCCTTAAATATGCACCCAGTGGTCCAGAGAGATGGTTTGCGGCTTAAGAGCATTTGCTGCTCCTGCAGACCGCTGGTCTCAGTTCTCCCAGCTCTCATATCCAGCCGCTCACAACAGCCTCTAACTCCAGTTCCAGATGATCCTATACCCTCTTCTGGCTTTGTCAGGCACACACACAGCTGCATACAATTTTAATAAAATAATAAGCCTTTAGCTATGTCCCTAGAAGTGGCACTACTGAAGCATGCTTTAGTGGTGTAATGTGCTGAACGATGGTGATTATAATTAACTTCTGCCTTGGTTTCTTTCCTATTGCTGTGATAAACATCATGACCAAAAGCAACTTGGAGAGGACTGGGTTTGTGCTAGCTTGTAGCTCACAATCCATCATGAAGTGAGATCGCGGCAGGAACTCGGGGAAGAAAGCTCAAGGCAGGAACTGAAGCAGAGACTGTGGGGAGCACTGCTTATAGGCTGCCTCTCCATGGCTGCTCAGCTTGGCTTTTTATACAACCCAAGCTCTCCGGGTGGTGGTGGCACACGCCTTTAATCCCAGCACTTGGGAGGCAGGTGGATTTCTGAGTTTGAGGCTAACCTGGTCTACAGAGTGAGTTCCAGGACAACCAGGGCTATACAGAGTAAACCTTGTCTCAAAAAACCAAAAGCAAACAAACAAACAAAAACTACCCAAGCTCACCTGTCCAGGGGTGCTACTGCAGTGGGCTGGGCCCCAGCCCTCTCACGTGAATCATTAATCATTGCCCCACAGACATATAGACCGATCTGATGGTGGCATTTTTTTCTTTGTAATTTTTTTTTAGATTTATTTATTTATTATTATATGTAAATACACTGTAGCTGTCTTCAGACAGAAGAGAAGAGGGCGTCAGATCTCATTACGGATGGTTGTGAGCCACCATGTGGTTGCTGGGATTTGAACTCTGGACCTTCGGAAGAGCAGTCGGGTGCTCTTACCCACTGAGCCATCTCTCCAGCCCCTCATTTTTTTTCTTAATTGAAGTTCCCTCTTCCCAGATGACAATAGCTTGTATCGAATCGGCAGAACACTAACCAGCATAAACATTTTTAAACATTTTTAAATTGCCTGTTAGATTTTAAATATTTTCACCACACAAAACAGAAATCTCATCATTTCTCTCTTAAACCAGAAGAGCAAGAAAAGAAAGTATGAGTGTATCGTATAAAGCTAGGCAGCAGAAATGAATCACATAGTTCTAAGAATGAATGGTCACTGGTTTACTGCAGACTCCTCAAAATTCTCATGTAACTCTTGGAGGTGGGTGGAGGGGACAGAGAGCACGCTGTGGTCGGTGATATGGTGAACTCTTCATTTGTGGTAATGGATGGTGCCTACATACCAAGACATATCATGAAAATGTTTTATTTAGAAAGGTTGGTGATAGCTGGGGGTGGTGGCACACGCCTTTAATCCTAGCACTTTGGAGGCAGAGGCAGGAGGATTTCTGAGTTTGAGGCCAGCCTGGTCTATAAAGTGAGTTCCAGGACAACCAGGGCTATACAGAGAAACCCTGTCTCAAAACAAAACAAAACAAAACAAAACAAAACAAAAAAAACAAACAACAAAAAAGAAAGGTGGTGATAAAAAGGCAGATTCACCAGGACAATTTCTGTAATTTATTATGTGATTACTATGAAAATCACCATGTATTTCATTAATGCATATTTATTGCATTTATGTACAAATATATAAAACCTAGAGCACCATTTAAAATTTATTAGCATAGAAACCCAAATTTGATTTTTGAGACAGGGTCTTTTAAGATTTATTTATTTATTATATGTATGTACACTGTAGCTGTGTTCAGACACACCAGAAGAGGGCATGAGATCTCATTACAGATGGTTGTGAGCCACCATGTGGTTGCTGGGAATTGAACTCAGGACCTCTGAAAGAGCAGTCAATGCTCTTACCCAGTGAGCCATCTCTCCAGCCCTTGAGACAGTGTCTTATTTATGTAGCCCAGGTTGGCCTTGAATTCTGCGTTACCATGACATGCACCGTCAGTATATGTGGTGCTTGGAATTGAACCCAGGGCTTCATGTATAACAAGCACTCTACCAACTAAGCCCTGTGCAAACGAAACATTTTGAAGTAGACTAGCCACACTTTGCATGAGAAGAAGCTATGACAAGAGCTCACTTCCTTGACTGACTTTGAATGGCTACTTCTGATTATCTTGGAAGAAAATGGGGAAAGAGATAGAAGGCCCAGGGAACAATACACACACACAATCTAAAGGCAGAAATAACCTTTATATTCTACTTGGCAAGGCTTCCTTTTGTCCTGTTGTAGTTTCAAGTGATCCTGATGAAGAAATTCTTTTTTGTTGTTGGTTTTTTTTTTTTTGAGACAGGGTTTCTCTGTGTAGCCCTGGCTGTCCTGGAACTCACTTTGTAGACCAGGCTGGCCTCGAACTCAGAAATCTGCCTGCCTCTGCCTCCCAAGTGCTGGGATTAAAGGCATGCACCTTAATTTGTTCACATTCTTGAACAAATATGCAAAGCTCTCTAAAACAGCATGGGAAAAGTTACTATGTACCAATCACCCAGGCCTTTTTTACCCGTTGAGCTTAGGAGTCTATATAATTACTATATAGACTGTATAATTATTTCTTTTCCTCCCAAATCTGGTATTTAACTCCTTCATTAGCTTCTCCAGGTTGATTACTAGGGCTATACTCTTCAGCCTCCAACTCTCCTGAGCCAGGTGAATGAGGTAGGCAGGCAAGTTAGTGTCATAGGTGTTTCCACCCAAGCCTGAGGCGGTGTCCACAGAAGGCAGGCACTTGAGAGGCTGCTGACAACTTGCTTTTGTGAGCTTGGTTGCTCTTCCCCCTCTCGGTCTTGTGACCTCATTTTGGAACTTTGGGAAGAGTTAATATGCATCTTGAGTAAGAGGAAAGCATCGTGTCTGTTCCAGTCATAAAATCCTGAAATTTTGGATACCAGTATTCTGTCAATAAGCTTTCTATACTTACCTTCATCCCTGGCATTCATTTGCTGCTTTTTGACAGTAGCCTTTATGTGCTAATGGAAGTACTGGATGAAAAGTCACCAAGAAATCTCCAGTAAAACAAAAACATACTGGGTACAGTGTAATTTAGACACTTGTGAAGTGGGGGCCAGGGGTTCACATGTTTGAGTCCGTAATGAAGCTACATACTAAGTTTGATGCCAGTTTGAGCTACTGCTTATTTGAAAAAAAAAAATACTACTGCTTTAAAAATTCTTTTGTAGCCAGCTATGGTAGTACACACCTTTAATGCCAGCACTCAGGAGGCAGAGGCCAGCAGATCTCTGAGTTCAAGGGCAGCCTGGTCTACCGAATGAGTTTCAGCATAGCCACAATTGTTACACAGAGAAACCCTGTCTCCAAAAACGAAACCAAACAAACCAACCACCCTTGTTTTGGAGTGTATTGTCTGCATGTATGTCTGTGTATCGTGTGCTTGCCTGCAGTGGTAGAGGTCAAGGGAGGGCATCAGATCCTCTGGAACTTGAATGATCAATGGTGTTAAGGTACCATGTGGGTTCTTGGGAAGCAGCCCTGAGTCCTCTGTTTGAAGGAGCAGAGGACTGCTTTATCTCTAGCCTCTTGTTGTTTTAATACTGTAACATAAGAAGTACAATAGTTTTTGAGAGAAATTTTTTTTGTAATCTATTTTTTAAATAGTACAGAACAAAACAAACCCAGCATAGCATAGAAGTGCAAATTTTGGTCACACCCAAGGGTAGGGGGGGACAGCTTTGTGGGCACTGCTGGTGTTCTTGTCTTAATCTAGTTGGATTAGGAGAGTGCACCCACTTGTAAATGTGGTTAAATCTCCTTACGGCAGGGTTTGTGTACTGCATTGTAAGTATGTTGCACTTTAATAAATTCCAAGGGATAGAGAAATGGCTCAGCAATTAAGAGCATTGACTGCTTTTGCAGAGGACCTGGCTTTGATTCCTAGCACCACATGGCAGCCAGCTCACAACCATTCTGTAATCTAGAGCCAACACCCTCTTCTGGTCTCCAGAACCTGGCATACATCCTATTTTATCTAAGGGACTTAACTCTATCTGAAAGTCACCAGTAAATATTTTAACATTATATGAGGCCTGCTTCTCTTTTGGTGAAATTCAGTATCTCAGATTTCCTCAAACTATCTCTTTCAATGGAAGCAGATAAAATTACAGTGACATATATGTTCAATTGATATTACAACCCAAATGTATTGCTGTGTAAAATACACAAAGCTAAGCATACATACCTATAATATATACCTATAAATATATATATATATATAATGTTATACATACACACACATATATAAAATATTATACATACACACACACATATCTATATTATACATACACACTCACACACATATAATACTATACATACACACACACTCACATACACATATATATAATATACACACACACACTCACACACATATATATAATATTATACATATACAAACTCACACACACACACACACACACACACACACACACACACACATATATATATATATATAATATTATACATACACACACAGATAATCCTAGAACTTGCAAGTAGAGGTACAAGGACCAGAAGTTCAAAACCCCTCACTCCAAAAATACACAAATAAACAACAAAACTAGTTTGTGTTTAATAGTGTCCTGTCTTTATGTTTGCAAATTATTTCTCATTTAGGCACTGGGAGATAGACTTAGCCCACTAAGGAGCTCTTGAATCTCCTGTGCCTTCAAAGGGACTCTTGTGTAGAAAAGAGTCTTCTAAGTTTCCATCAAAAGTGCTGGTGTGATGTGTGTGTGTGTGTGTGTGTGTGTGTGTGTGTGTGTGTGTAGGGTTTTTTTGTTTATTTGTTTAGTTTTTTTTTTTTTAAGATGTATTTATTTATTATATGTAAGTACACTGTAGCTGTCTTCAGACACTCCAGAAGAGGGCGCCAGGTCTTGTTATGGATGGTTGTGAGCCACCATGTGGTTGCTGGGATTTGAACTCTGGACCTTCCGAAGAGCAGTTGGGTGCTCTTACCCACTGAGCCATCTCACCAGCCCCGGTTTTTGTTTTTTTTGAGACAGGGTTTCTCTGTGTAGCCCTGGTTGTCCTGGAACTCACTCTGTAGACCAGGTTGGCCTCAAACTCAGAAATCCACCTGCCTCTGCCTCCCAAGTGCTGGGATTAAAGGCGTGCGCCACCACCGCCCAGTGTGTGGAGGGTTGTTTTGTTTTGTTTTGTTTTTGTTTTTGTTTTTGAAAGAAAAAAGCAAGATTGGGTAGGATATTATATGAAAACATACCACAAAAAAATCCTGGTAAATGTTTTGTGGAACCATAAAGAAGATTGAAAAAAGCATGTCATTTGCAGGGGAAAATTTAATAGAACAAGAAGCAGTAATGTTAGGTGAAAAAAAAAAAAAAAACAGAATCTGAAAGTCAATATTACATGTTTTTTCTCATGTAGAAACCAGAATCCAACAGGAAAAGAGACAACTGAAAAATAATAGAGGGCGTAGAGAAAAGCCTGGGGAAGGAGGGGTGATGGGAGAGTGAAGGACGGTAGAAGAGGCGCCTCCCCATGTTCAAAGCACATGGCAGCCTGGGCATCAGAGTGAAGCCTGTAATACGCACAGTTGATACATAGCAAGAATAATGCAAAGAGCTATCCTCATATGTGCCTTCCTGAGGCTGCTTGCTTATATTAGCTGGGTCAATTTTCTTTCCACTTTGTTTCAAAAAATAATTGCAGTTTTACTCTTGCATTTCAGGCAGTTCCTTTTAGTCTAGACAGCGTTGCAAATTCCATTCACTCCTTATTTTCGGAGGAAACACCTGTAGTTTTGCAGTTGGCTCCCAGCGAGGAGGTAAGTGACAAAGTTTTTATCTAAGAGCCTTATAAAGAACTGTTATTTAATGATAGTTTTAAAGTGATTGTGTGAAAACTGCTATGTACTTTGTCTGTATGTTGGAATTAATCTGTAGAAGGCAGCTAACCTAGCATTCTTGATTCTCCTTGTAGAGAGTGTATATGGTGGGGAAAGCAAATTCAGTGTTTGAAGACCTTTCAGTCACATTGCGGCAGCTCCGTAACCGCCTGTTTCAAGAAAACTCCGTTCTCAACTCTCTTCCCCTCAATTCTCTGAGTAGGAATAATGAGGTAAGTGGTTCATTTGTTGAGTGAATATTATTAAATTCCCATCGCATATGCTACTTGAAACCTTAGCAAGACAGAAGTTGTAGAGAATGAAGAATTGGGCTCACTTACTGCTGGGGTGCGCACGCTCTTTCTTCTGTTGCTGCAGGGTCCATGACTAAATGCACCTCTTCTGAATTGCCATTTAGTAAATACTTCTCATTTTCCTCCCCGTGTTGCCAGTTGATCCAGACAGGTCACAAACCAGTCTTCTTGGAGGTTGGTTGAGCTATGAAGATCTGGTGACTCGATGTCATTATTCACAGCTGTTGCTAATGTGGACTCACAGTTTTTGCATCATGTTCTCAGGATGCTGCAGTAGAGAGACACTCCTGCTTTGTTCATTTGGATTTTGGAGTTTGTTTTTTGTTTGTTTGTTTGTTTGTTTGTTTTTTTGGAGCTACACTTACTATTTAGTACCGGCTGGCTTGGAACTATAGATGAGGCTGACCTCAGACTCACAGAGATGTGCCTGCTTCCTTTTCTTGGGCACTGCATGCACCACCATGCCTGCCAGCCATCCCTGCTTGGATCTCTTGTCCTTTATAACTATTGTGGTAGCTAGGAACCATTATTCCTAATTTTCTGCTTTGGAAAGTTTTCAAGGCAAGTAAGTAAACTGGTCCACTGGTAGGATCTTAAGACAGTGGGGTCAATGCTCAGGCATGGCTTCGTTAGAAGTAAGAGCTACCAAGCGGTAGTCAATAGACTAGTATTAATTAGGGAGTGACCATCACCTTTTTGGTAGGAAATAATGTTTCATGTGCATGCTTTTCTGATAATGGGCCTTGAGCCTTGCAAATAATAAGCATTTCTCTACCACAGAGCTTCCTTGTTTCAATTAGAGTGAAGGTACAAAGGGAGGAAATGATATACATTTACCTGATTAGTATTCATACTATGTTGTACTTTCCTTGATAAGTGGGGTCCAGATCTCTGCTGTGTATTTAAAGCCATGTCCACTCTTTGCTCTCTGAAGGTTGACCTGCTCTTTCTCTCCGAACTGCAAGTGCTTCATGATATTTCAAGTTTGGTAAGTAGGCTGCTTGCACTTTCAAGTCCTATCTGGTTTGCTTCCTAGAAATCTTTAAATAAAATGAGGCCAGCTAAAAAGCTTCAGTCTGCTCCAGATTTATGATCTCATGAACACTGAGAAACTATTGGTGGTAGAGGAAATGCTGGCCTCGGTCTAGTGTTAGTAGCCATTTCTTCTGCATTTCTTCCCTCAGGAGAGGCCATAAATCCTCAAAGAAGGTAGGCCTGGGAATAAAACTACCCTGGCTGTAGTTGTAATTTGGCCACCCATTCCTTGTCAGACATTAGGACTTAATTCTGGTATCCATTGCTGTGGGTCAACAGTAGGAAGACTGGTATGAACGATTAATAGCATTAACCAAGTCGAAAAGGGAAAAAAATCTATCTGCAAGTTATCTTTTAGTAAGTGGTTTTAAAAATCATCCACATGACCGAAATAGATCTTCTTACTTGTCTGCTAGCTTCTGAAGTTCTTTGCCAAACCTTTTCATGTGGGCTGGGTTCAAGGAGTTTGAAAGCTTAGTGCTGGGGGCTAGGGTGGTACTCTGGGTGGGTATGCCGGAAGAAGACACTGATGGCTCCTGAATTCCCCACACCATATCCGCCCAAGGAGTTACTGCTTCATGCGTTGTCTCTCATCTAAGTTTTTAAAAGTAAGCAATGAGATTTGTGTTGAATTGATCAGAAACTCATTTAAGGGAGCTCTCTTTGCTGCCATCTTAAACTGTTTTCATGTTATAGTGCAGTGGTATGCTTCTGTGGCCACCTAACGTGGTCAGGTATAAAACTTGACTTGGTTGCATTTGACATCGCCTTTGTTCATTTGTTCTATTTGTTTGTCTGAAGTTGTCTCGTCATAAGCATCTAGCCAAGGACCATTCTCCCGACTTGTATTCATTGGAGCTGGCAGGTTTGGATGAACTTGGGAAGCGTTATGGGGAAGACTCTGAACAGTTCAGGGATGCTTCTAGGATCCTTGTTGATGCTCTCCAAAAGGTAAATAGCAATGCTACTGGTAAGAGAGGGTGGCATGTGACCATTTCAGTCTCTTGATGGAGAAATCTTTTGAGGAATGCTGTTGGTTGAAGCCTTTTCTTTTTTTCTCTGTGCAAGGGTGGAACTCTGGGTCTCTCACACGCTAGGCAAGCAGTCACTCCAGCACTGAGCCAACTCAGTTCAACTGAAAGATTACTTGATTCTTTGAAGGTTCTCTAATTCTTATGTCTAATAATAGTATAGCGCTAGGGTTGGGGGATATAGCTCAGTGTCAGAGTGCTTACCTAGCATGTGTGAGGCCCTAAGTTCAATTCCCAGTAACACGACCAGAACAAGTAAAGAATGGTATAGAGTCCGAGGTGGATTTGGGGAGGTATGGCGGCATAGGTCTCTAATACCAGCACTTGCAAGGGGAAGACAGGAGGATCACAAGTTTGAGACCTATCTGGGCTACATGGTAAGACCCTGTCTCGAAAGACCACCATCAACCAATCATTATTTTTAAAAAAGTGTATGTTTGGAATCTTTCTCCAATGCTGGCAGTGGCAGCACTGTGCGTTTGTAGATCCTGACAGTATGTATAACCTAAAGCATACCATCTGAACCGTTTCTAAGTCTGCCTCATTGGTGATACATATGCTAACTGCAGAACCATCTCCACTGTCTATCTGCAGAGTGTTTTCATCGCCCCATCGAAAACTCACACAAAGCACACTAGCACAGTAGCCTTCATGCCATTGATGTGTATGTAATAAACGGGGGTTTACTGGTCAGTGGAAAGGAAAGCTCTTCACTGAGGCCTCATTGCTAAACCTCTGGGAGGTCCGTGATTAACAGAGAACACTGAAGCAGATTTCTTCATTTCTCCTTTCTGCTTTCTACCCTAGCTTTATATGCCATCAACTTCAATCCCTCATTTTATTTAAATGTTTGAATGTATATTAAGGCTTAACTCTTTACTGAATATTTTGTTTGGTTCTTTTTGTTTTTGTTTTGTTTTGTTTGGTTTGGTTTTTTGAGACAGGGTTTCTCTGTATAGCCCTGGCTGTCCTGGAACTCACTTTGTAGACCAGGCTGGCCTCGAACTCAGAAATCCACCTGCCTCTGCCTCCCGAGTGCTGGGATTAAAGGCATGTGTCACCACCGCCTGGCTCTTTACTGAATATTTTAGCATAAGCAAACCTGTAAGGCTTTTTCCTATCTGAGACACTGCATATTAAAGCTTAAACATATTTGTGCTAATATGCATTAATATTGTATAATATGTAATTTGTAAAGCTACAAATAATTTTAACAAATATGGATTTGTTTAGACACAAAAATAATCAGTATGAAAGGTAGTGTGTTAATTTGCTAATTTATCCATTCCACAATGTATATATTTTTTGAAACAATACTGTGTATATGACATTTATATCCATAATTCTTGTCTTTGGTTCATAATCAATATAGTATAACAACTATCCACATAGTATTTCAATAATGTTAAGTGATATATATTTTCTAGAAATGATTTAGAATATACAGGCTGCTGAGCATAGGTTCTATGCAAATACTATGCCATTTCATGTAAGAGTATATAGTTCAGAATCTGTAGAAAGTTCTAGAACCAGTTCCCTGTTACCAAGGGACAGTTTTATAAAATTTTTGTTAACCAAAGATACAAATGTAAACAAAATGTATGTATTTTGCGATTAGTCATAATGTTAAAAAAATGACTTTCAGTTTGCAGATGACATGTACAGTCTCTATAGTGGGAACGCAGTGGTAGAGTTAGTGACTGTCAAATCATTCGACACATCCCTTGTGAGGAAGTCAAGGACCATCCTTGAGTCAAAACAAGAGGTGAGTAAGTTTTTGGATCCTGCTTTAATGCATGAAGTTAGCTTACTTTAAAGAAGAAAAGCCTGGGCTGCTAGCAAAATGGCTAGCAGTGAGTAAAGATACTGTGAGATAACAGTGAGTAAAGATACTGGCTGTAAGCCTGGCAATCTGGGTTTGATTCTCAGGGCCCACATGGTAGAAGAGGGGACAAAGGGACTCTTGAACTTTGTCCTCTGACCTCCAGACCCACACACTTGCATACATATACACTTAAAATAAATAAGGTGTAATTAAGAAATTTGAAATCTTGAAGCTGAGGGTGATGGTGTAGGCCTGTGATCCTAGCATTGGGAGGTAAAGACAGGCAGCCCAGGAATTGAAGATTATGCTTGACGACATAATAACTTTGAAGTCAGCCTGGCCTGTATGAGAACCTGTCTCAGTAACCGCCTACAGAAAAAAAACCCAGAAACTGTTCGTCTGAGAGGGAAAGAAAACCTCTCAGTGTGTTTAAGATAGTTACTGTTAAGGAACCATCAGCAGTTAATGAGAGGGAGTGGGTGCCTGTCTCAGCCTCTAGATTCTGCTTTTCTAGAGACACATTATTTTTGTGACCCAGTTCCTCAGTTTCTGGGACCGCCTGCATACACCTCTCTAATTTTAATTTAGTTTATCAGTATGTCAGTGTTGATCTTGCTTGGACTGAAAGCACAAAGAGCAGCCAGTGGTTCTCAACCTATGGGTCATGACCTCTGGCTGTTGAATGATCCTTTCACAGGGATGGCCTGAGACCATGGAAAAATATAGGTATCTGCCTTCTACTTCATAGCAGGAGCGAAATTACAGTACCTTTACAACACAAGGAACTGTATGAACAGTTGCAGCATTAGAAAGGGTGAGACCCACTGACATAGAGGCTCAGAGAGAAGCTTGCTGCCCATGGTAAAATGTGTGTGGGTGCATGGTCTCAAACACAAAGCCTCAGCACATTTGACCATGAAGGGAAAGTGCTGCAGCTGTCACTAGACTGGCCTGACAGTTCACACCTGTAATCCCAGCATGTGGGAGGCCAGAGCAGGAAGATCGAGGACTTAAAGACTATCCTCACCTACAGGGTGGGTTCATAGCTAACCTGGGCTGGGTTACATGAGACTTTGTCTAGGAAAAACAAAAATTACTTATGGGCCCATTTACAGGGTCCTCCATGCTCAGTCTGAAGGATTAGCATGAGAGTATAGCTATGTATAGCAAGTGCTGATTTAAGACAGTCTAGAGATGACTGGCTGGATATTGTTGCCTTCCAGATCCAACTTAGATGGAAGAGTATCTGCTTAAGACTGCATTTCAGTGAGGCTCATACCTAGAATTCAAACACTCAGAAAGCTGAGGCAGGAGGATTGTCTTAGTTAGGGTTTTACTGCTGTGAACAGACACCATGACCAAGGCAACTCATATAAAGGATACCATTTAATTGGGTCTGGCTTAGGTTCAGAGGTTCAGTCCATTATCATCAAGGTGGAACATGGCAGCATCTAGGCAGGCATGATGCAGGAGGAGCTGAGAGTTCTGTCTTTATCCAAAAGCAGACAGGAGAAGACTGGCTCCCATGTGGTTAAGAGAGTCTCATTGCCCGCCCCCACAGTGACACACTTCCTCCAACAAGGCTACACCTACTCCAATAAGTCCACACCTCTTAATAGTGTCACGCCCTTGTCCAAGCATATTCAAACCACCACATTCCATTCCCTGCTCCCCCCAGCCCAGGCATGTCCCTGTTGGAGTAGGAGTGTAACTGTGGGTGTGGGCTTTAAGGTTCCTAGTTGTCTGGAAGTCAGTTTTCCGCTAGCAGCCTTCAGATGAAGATGTAGAACTCTCAGCTCCTCCCTTGCCGTGCCTGCCTGGATGCTGCCAAGTCCCTGCCTTGATAATGGATTGAACCTCTGAACTTGTAAGCCAGCCCCAATTAAATGTTATCCTTATAAGAGCTGCCTTGGTCGTGGTGTCTGCTCACAGCAGTAAAACCCTAACTAAGACAAACATCAATTGTCCCAGTAGTCTCTTCTGTTCTTGACTCTAAAGCCAGAGCCACATGGCCAAAGTTGCTGAGTTCTGCTGCTTTCAGGGACTGGACCATGGCCCCTTCTTATTCTATTACCATCTTTCTGCTTTCGAACTCCCTTATTGCCTAAATTTGGCTGTCCTGGGACTTACTCTGTAAATTGACCTTGAATTTAGAGATCTGGCTTTTGTCTTCCAAATACTGGGATTAAAGGCATGTACTACCACGCCTGGATTTAAACTTTTCTTTGCCTGGAATTTGCTCTGTACCACATTGGCCTTGAACTCTGAGATCTGCTTGACTTTATCTCCAGAGATTAAAGGCTTTTACTACCACGCTGGGACCTAAATTTAGCTGGGTGGGATCTTGCCACAAAGTCACCACTCCCTCAATCTGTTTATCTCCTGGAACAAAGGATTCATCTCCATTTCACTTCCTGGTGCCCATTTATTACTTGAACCGTAAATTTTATGTTTCCTTTCTCAGCTTGCTATGCTTGTTCAAAGTGAGACTTAACCAGAGAACAAAGTCTCTGATGGGCATTTTTTTTTGATACTTCCTTTGTCAATGCAATTACTATAAATCTCTTTAACTTAGCCTCAGCCTTTTCAGAGAAGGGCAGAAAGCAGCCACATTCTTTACCAAAGTATCACAAGACCAGTCCCTTGTCCACATATTAAAATTCTTTCCCTCTGAAACCTAGAGCCGGGCTTCCACAGTCCAAATCACTGTCACTAACAAAGTCTTCCATATTCCTACTAGGATGGCCCATTAAACCCCACTTAAAGCATTGCACTGCTTTCCAGATCCAAAGTCCCCAAACCCACATTCTTCCAAACAAAAGCATGGCCAGTCCCAGTACCAACCTCTATCATAGTTAGGGTTCTACTGCTGTGAAGAGACACCATGACCAAGGCAACTCTTAAAAGGACATCATCTAATTGGGGCTGGCTTACAGGTTCAGCCCATCATCATCAAGGCGGAAACATGGCAGTGTCTAGGGTAGATGTGAGGCTGGAGGAGCTGAGAGTTCTATGTCTTCATCCAAAGGCAGACAGGAGAAGACTGGCTCCCATGTGGTTAGGAGGGGGGTCTCATTGCCCACCCCCCCAGTGACACACTTCCTTCAAAAAGGCTACTCCAAATAATAGTGGTACTCCCTGGGCCAAGCATATTCAAATCACAATGTTTGGTGTCAATTCAAGGCCAGGTTCAGCTACATAGCAACACTTAGCCACAGCTAAGACCTGGAGTTCTTTCTTTCTTCTCCTCAGTTTCCACTATTAAACTTCTAGAAGTTCTAGATAAAAAATAAAGTTTCAAATGCATAGCTCAGCTCTCAAATAAGGCAATCCTACAAAGTAAAGAGGGGGATCTGTAGTTAGCAGTCTGCCAGTTGGGTGTGCCAAGAGGCATCGACTCTGAGATTGGAACTAACACTTCCTTATAAAGTCAGGGAGGCAGAAACAGCTGCACCTGCAGTAAAGGGGAATCGTGATAGTATCTTAGGGTTTTACTGCTGTGAACAGACACATGACCAAGGCAAGTCTTATGAAGAACAACATTTAATTGGGGCTGGCTTACAGGTTCAGAGGTTCAGTCCATTATCATCAAGGCAGGAGCATGGCAGCATCCGGGCAGGCATGGGACAGGAGGAGCTGTGAGTTCTGCATCTTGAGCTGACTGCAGCCAGGAGAAAAGTGATTCTTCTGCGCTGGGCAGAGCTTCAAAGCCCATCCTTCGGTGACACACTTCCTCCTACAAGGCCACACCTCTACAAGTACCACTCCCTATAGGCCAAACATGTTCAAATTGCCAAATTGTTTACCTACCAGCAAAAGGAAACAGAAAGACACTCAGTCGTCTGCCTCAGCCCTGGGAGCAGGACTTATTTCCTGGGACATTTTTAATCACAGGGATTTCTTTATATGGATTTGAGGGTTAAATGTATATTGCCTAGGAAGCCTCCAATTGAGAAGTTAACATAAAACCTGCTCCCAGACCAATGG
This sequence comes from Mus caroli, assembly GCF_978045245.1. Taxonomy (NCBI): domain Eukaryota; kingdom Metazoa; phylum Chordata; class Mammalia; order Rodentia; family Muridae; genus Mus; species Mus caroli. Next base: position 146,488,847 of record NW_028227260.1, on the reverse strand, counting down.
CAGCTCTCTGGTATTGAGCTGAAGTAAATGCAAAACCTCTGTTAGTCCTTGCCGTCAGTACCCAAGGCAGAGAAACCCCCACAGCTAGTCCTCCAAATACAAACTCACAAAAGTACAAAGCATGGGCAGGGCCAATTGACCAAGAACTAGAACATCAAATAACATATGGACATAAGAGATAAGACTTAGAATTGATCAGCAAGATTGTATGTATCTGGGCCTGAAACATTCCTTGGAATATCATTTTAGTGTGATTGGGCACCTACCATCAGCGCCATCACTCCCTACATTCACAGTACCCTTAGCTGTGTACTAGGATGGCCTGCTTCACAGAGGACGAGAGACTCCCCTGTGAGGTGTCTTCTGAGTACGTGATGGTCTTAGATTAGACTGTATGTAGTCAAGATTGAAAAATTCTGTTCAATACATATACACTCAAAATGCACATGAAATGGAACCGAATCAGCAAATAAATCCAAGAAAGAGGGACTTAACGGAAGTCCTTTGTGTCAGCTTTGAGCCCCCCACAGGAAGGCGCACATAGCTGTGGGCCCATGGTCTACTCTCTGTCTTCCAGTTGAAATCAGTCTCTTCTGTTACTTTAAGCTGTGGTGAGAGTTTAAGGAATTAAGCCAGGCATGAGATCACACATCTGCAATCCCAGAATTCCGGAGGTGGAGGCAGGAGGATTGTTAAACGCAGGCTAGGCAAGGCTGAATAGCAAGTCAACCATCTCAATAAAGCAAAAAGACTTTGCATATGTGGAACACTTGCCAAGTCTACACAGGCTCTCGATTTCTCTCCATTTGTTCCTTAGCACAGGCAAATGAAACCAGCAGCAGCAACTTCAAGACCTGGGTGAGCCACTGCCACCTTTGTTTATAAGGCAAATCTGATTGTATCCCTTACTTTCAATGCCTGAAATCAGTCAGTGGTGTCTCCCTGCATATAGGTTCAAGTCCAGATCCTCCATAGCTTCCCTAGTTCTAGCCTCCTCTCCTGCCATCCTACTTTTGAAATTTTCTAGCCAGAGTGAATGACAGACGTGTTCCAAATGATACCTTTCCCAAGAATAAATTTAGCTTTTCAGACAGTGTACACAAGGAATTGATCCCTGCCCCCAGGTCTGACACGTGTACCACTTCAGCATGGAAAAGGCAGCTGCAACATCACATTTTCCACTCTTAAGTAGCTAATCTGTAATATAATTGAAGGTAAATATAATACTCTATCGGGAGAGAATGCTTGTTCGTGGCAAATCCCCTTATCTTATCCCTCTGCAAGTTTTCTCTTGCGTTTGACCCTTTCTAAAAATATGATGCTGGAGACGAAACCAGACATTCAGGCATTGTAGGCAAGCCTCTAGCACTGAGCCACCCCCTTATACTACTCTCCAGTATCCTGGGAAGCCGGTCCTTCTTTCCTTTATAATTGGAATGTATGTGTATTTATTCTTTTTTTTTTTTTTCTAGCTTCAGAGCTTTATAATAAGTTGTTCTCAGAGGGATTTCAGTAGCATTACCCCTCTCATTGCTTTGTCTCGGAGGCAGCATCTTGTTGCATATGTAAGCGGATTTCTTTTTTTTTTTTTTTTTTTTTTGATTTTTAATATTTTTATTGCATATTTTCCTCAATTACATTTCCAATGCTATCCCTAAAGTCCCCCATAGCGCCCCCCACTTCCCTACCCACCCATTCCCATTCTTTTGGCCCTGGCATTCCCCTATATTGGGGCATATAAAGTTTGCAAGTCCAATGGGCCTCTCTTTCCATTGATGGCCGACTAGGCCATCTTTCGATACATATGCAGCTAGAGACAAGAGCTCCAGGGTTCTGGTTAGTACATCATGTTGTTCCAACAATAGGGTTGCAGATCCCTTTAGCTCCTTGGGTACTTTCTCTAGCTTCTCCATTGGGAGCCCTGTGATACATCCAATAGCTGACTGTGAACATCCACTCCTGTGTTTGCTAGGTGTATTTATTCTTATTCATGTTCTCTCTTTCTCTCTCTCTCCCTATCTCCCCACCCCCACCCCCCAATGCTGGCCCTATAAAGTCTTTTTTTTTTCTTTTTTCGAGACAGGGTTTCTCTGTGTAGTCCTGGCTGTCCTGGAACTCACTCTGTAGACCAGGCTGGCCCCGAACTCAGAAATTCACCTGCCTCTGCCTCCCAAGTGCTGGGATTAAAGGTGTGCGCCACCACTGCCCTGCGCTATAAGTCTTAAGTGGTGGTTCATTTGTCCCAGGTTTGTATAAATGGAACCACACTGCATACATGCTTACATGTTCTTTGCTTAGTGTTATTTTAAAAAAATATCACTGGAGGCCAGGCAGTGGTGATGAACATCTTTAATCCCACCACTTGGGAGGCAGAGGCAAGCCTGATTTACAGCCTGGTCTACAGAGTGAGTTCTAGCACAGCCAGGGGATACACAGAGAAACCCTGTCTCAAAACCCTAAACAAACAAGTATCAGTGGTGCTGAGTCATCTTCCTGCTCTGTGTGCTACTGTCTGAACAGGCCCCAGTTGTCCATTGTGTTAAAGATAGTCTTGTGCATGCCTCTTGGTTCACATAGAGATGGTTTTGTTCAGGGCTAGGCTTCTAGATCACAGGATCTGCAAACCAATTGCATTGGTTACCAAAGAAAATCCTCACAAAGTTGGACTTTCTTCTTTTAGTACCGGTACCGGTACCAGTGTCTTCTCCAGGAAGCTGCGGGTTCCTGGCTCCTCTGCAGGTAGATAGGCAGCTATTACTCCACTTAGGAAGTCCTAAGTGTCTGTTAGCTAGCAAATCAGACATTTAATCAGAATGATGTTTTAATCTTAAAGTTCTTTCCTATTTATATTTTTTCCTTTCCTCATTTGTAGAACACCCAAAGTCCCTATAACCTTGCATATAAGTATAATTTGGAGTATTCAGTGGTTTTCAACTTGGTACTGTGGATTATGATCGGCTTGGCCTTGGCTGTGATAATCACCTCTTACAACATTTGGAATATGGATCCTGGATATGATAGCATCATCTATAGGATGACAAACCAGAAGATTCGAATAGATTGAATTTTCCTTATGCTAGACTTAGACAACAGGTTTGGTAATTGGCTGTTTTGTTAAAGTATATCTTTTAGTGTTGTTTAAAGTAGACAGTATACCTTAAGTTTATTAAAAAGAAAACATAGATTTCGTTATCTATTTTGTGTGTGCCTATTGTTTCTTTAGAGTGATTTATAGTGTTGACAAGTTGAATTGTGATATAGATTCAATGTGCTCAAATATTGTTGACATAGCCATTTAATAATGTAATTTCATTCCATTTAATACATGTGGGAATATGCACTGAGAGAACTGTAAACCACTTAGAATAGTCATGTTACTCGCGTTGGAGAACGCACTGGGTTTCTTAGAGAAGCTTTCAAATGCTTGACTTCCTTGCACAGGCTACGTGCAAGTTCAGCTGTTAGTCACTATGAACTATTTGTAAATGTCTTGATCTGATGTAAATATCTCTGAGACGGGAGGAAATATGTTAACTAAGAGCAGCCCAAAAATACTGGATATGCTTCTACAATCGCTTAGTTGTGGGCGTGTCTATGACTAGCAAGCCAGCTGTTTTTAATCTCTTCTGCAAGCTTGGTGATCCATGTGGTTTAGTAGAGATATTAAAAATATTAAAAATACTATGTTGATTTCAGAAGAGACTAGCTTTGTGGAATATAGATGCTTGTAATTAGGTATATAAAAACAAATCTGTGGGGGATATCTTGAAGCATGAATATAAAATATTTTTATTTCTGTAACTTTCCCCCTGTGAAGTTACTCTGGTTTGTGTGTGGTATGGCTTCAATCTGTAGACTATTATATGGAAGTGGATGATTGCTACTGTTCATGTGCAAATGGACCAATATCTATATAGAATGACAAATAAAGATAATGATTCAAAATCGGTGTCACGCAGTTCTGAATTTATATTATAAAGACCTAAGTAAACAGGGCGTTATTTCACCAGGACGGGCTGTTTTATTATACCAAGGGTGAATTCATACTGTTTTCTACATTTGCTTATTCTCATTGCCTCCTAAGACTTTGTACCAATGTAAGGAAAGTATTTTAATTGCTCTTCCTGTTACTGAACTTGTGCATAATAAATTTACACGTGACTGTGTAGGAAAGGTTTAAATTTTCCTGTAGCCTTTTAAAAGATGAACAAACACTTGGTTAGAAAATAAAGGGCTTTCTAAGGTGAGGAATTATGGTTACAGTTTTATTTCTTAAAACACATGTATTTGAAATTTTAATTTCCTGCCTGTATTATGTGGTACCCCACCTCCACCAGAAACAGCCCTTAGTTGGCTTGTAGCTGAGTCCACCTCTTCAGAAATGCTCATCAGCTCATTTCTAGACAACATTGAGCATGGCAGCTTTGAAAGGGAGTGGTAGTTTGCTTTTGACAGATGTTAAATTTGCACTCAGTGAAGGAAATCTTTTTCTTTTTACATCCTATCAAAGTTAAGCCCTAGTGAAGGTGATGGTTTCATGGAGAGAAAGTGGATGCTGTCCTAAAGCCACACAAGTGTCCAGCATGCTTACCCCTCACCAAGTTTACAGGGATGGGAGTCATGTAGCTGCCTAGCCCTGAAACTTCCCACTCTTGACTCTTGGGTATCTGACCAGATCTGTGGACAGCAGCAAGGGTCTTAGAATCCATTTTTCCCTACAAGTATCTGACATAAACTTTGCCAGGAAAGTTAGATTGTTAGGATTAGATACAAAGTAAAACAATGTCTTTGGAATTGAAAACTGATGAAACTAAGTTCTAGGGAAAGAAAACTGAGTTCATGACAGGACTGATCCTTATAGGATAAATGGCCCCGCCAGCCCCCTCTGTCTGCACTAGGTAGAAAGCAATTCGTTAAAATAAGTGTTCTGCCAGGATGACTATGCCTCTTGCTGTCCATTTGCTCCAAAATGAAGTCTAATTTATTGAGGAACATAAGTCACAGTGTGGAGACTGTGTGAAAAGCAAGGCAGACTCATGGCAGACTGTTGGGTCACTTCTAGTGTTGAAGTATCCCACCTTTATAAAATGTTTGAGCTTCTATGTGTGGTAAATATTGTTGGCCCACCCTCAAGGGCTAACAGAATCGATTTTTATTTTCTCTGGCCATGTATTTGTCTTTTATACCCCTCTCAATTGACTAGAAGCCATAAACTGCTTTGCTGAGACACTGTCTCAGGATGTAATAGATGCTAGATTATGTGATCTGGGAAAATCCTCCTGCCATAGCCCCCCAAGTGCTGGGATTACAGGTGAGTGCTACTACCATGGCCAGTTCGTGAGCCTTTTTATTTTGAGACAGTCTCATATACTTCATTCAAGCTGGCTTTAAACTTGCTATATGTAGCAGAGGCTAACCTTGAATTCATGATGTTCCTGCCACTAGCTCCCAAGTGCTGACATTTTTAAAATTACTTTTTTTTTTTTAACACTCCAGTCATTACCTCTCTCCCAGTCCACCCTCCCACAGTTCCTCATCCCATTCCTCCTCCCCTCTGTCTCCAAGAGGATGTCCCCAATACCTCCACTCCCCACCCATCACCAAACCTCCCCACTCCTTGTGGCCTCAAGTCTCTTGAGGGTTAGGCACATCTTTTCTGTCTGAGGTCAGACCAGGCAGTCCTCTGTTGTTGACATATGTATATGTCAGGGGCCTCAGACCAGCTAGTGTATGCTGCTTGGTTGGTGGCTCAGTGTCTGAGAGATCTTGATGTGGGGCAGGTTAGTTGAGACTGCTGGTCTTCCTATGGGGTCACCTCCCTCCTCAGCTTCTTCCAGCCTTTCCCTAATTCAAACATAGGGGTCAGCTGCTTCTGTCCATTGGCTGGATGTTAGTATCTGCCTCTGTCTCAGTCAGCTGCTGGTAGGGTCTCTCACAGGAAAGCCATGCTAGGCTTCTGTCTGTAAGCACACCATAGCATCAGCAATAATGTCAGGCCTTCGGGCCTCCCCTTAAGAGGGATCCCAAGTTGGGCCTGTCACTGAACCTCCTTTACCTCAGGATCTTCTCCATTTTAGTCCCTGCAGTTCTTTTAGACAGGAATAATTCTGGGTCAGAGTGTCTGACTGTGGGATGGCAACCCCATCCCTCCACTCGATGCCCTGTCTTTCTGCTGGAGGTGGGCTCTACAAGTTCCCTCTCCCCACTGTTGGACATTTCATCTAAGGTCCCTCACTTTGAGTCCTGAGAGTCTCTCACCTCCCAGGTCTCTGGTACATTCTAAAGGGTCCCCCCCCCCACCTCCTACCTCCTGAGGTTGCCTGTTTGCATTCTTTCTGCTGGCCCTCAGGGCTTCAGTCCTGTTCTCTGCCCCGCAGGTCCCTCCCTCCCTTTGCCTCCTGTGATTGTTTTCTTCTCCCTCCCAAGTGGGATTGAAGCATCCTCACTTGGGCCCTTCAGCTTGATAACCTTGAGTTCTGTGGATTGTATCTTGGGTATTCTTAACTTTTTTTTTTTTTGCTAATATTCACTTATTAGTACATACCATGTATGTTCTTTTGTGACTGAGTTACCTCACTCAGGATTCCATTTCTAGTTCCATCCATTTGCCTGCAAAACTCATGATGTCTTCATTCTTAATAGCTGAATAGTATTCCATTGTGTAAATGAGCCACATTTTCTGTATCCATTCTTCTGCTGTGAGACATCTGGGTTCTTTCCAGCTTATCACAGATAAGGCCGCTATGAACATAGTGGAGCACAGGTCCTTGTGGCATGGTGGGCCATCTTTTGAGTATATGCCCAAGGGTGGTATAGCTGGGTCTTCAGGTAGATCTATTTCCAGTTTTCTGAAGAACCTCCAGATTGATTTCCACAGTGATTCTACCTGTTTGTAATACTACCAGCAATGGAGGAGTGGTCTTCTTTTTCCACGTCCTTGTCAACATGTGCTGTCACCTGAGGTTTTGATCTTGGCCATTCTGATTGGTGTAAGGTGGAATCTCAGGGTTATTTTTATTTGCATTTCCCCGATCACTAGGGATTTTGAACATTTCTTTAAGTGCTTCTCTGCCATTCAAGATTCCTCTGTTGTGAATTCTCTGTTTAGCTCTGTACCCCATTTTTTGATTGGGTTGTTTGGTTTTTTGGTTTTGGTGGTTAGCTTCTTGAATTCTTTATATATTTTGGATATTAGCCCTCTATCAGATGTGGGGTTAGTGAAGATTTCCCCGCTATCTGTAGGTTGTTGATTTGTCCCATTAACTGTGACCTTTGCCTTACAGAAGCTTTCCAGTTTCATGAGGTCCCATTTATCAAGTTTTGATCTTAGAGCCTGAGCCATTGAAGTTCTATTTAGGAAATATTCTCCTCTCCCCATGCCAATGAGTTTGAGGCTCTTTCCCACTTACTCTATTAGATTCAGTGTATCTGGTTTTATGTTGAGGTCCTTGATCCACTTGGACTGGAGCTTTGTACAAGGTGACAAATATGGGTCTATTTTCATTTTTTCTACATAACAACTGCCAGTTAGACCAGCAGCATTTATTGAAGCTCCTTTCTTTTTTCCCATTGTAGTTTTTGGCTTCTTTGTCAAAGATCAAGTGTCCATAAGTGTGTGTTTTATTTCTGGGTCTTCAGTTCTATTCCATTGATCAACCTGTTTGTCTCTCTACCAACATCATGCACTTTTTATCACTATTGCTCTGTAGTAAAGCTTGAGGTCATGGATGGTGATTCCTCCAGAAGTTCTTTTATTGTAAAAGATTGTTTTCGATATCCTGGATTTTTTGTTTTTCCATATGAATATGAGAATTGCTCTTTTGATGTCTTTGAAGAATTGTGTTGGAATTTTGATGGGAATTGCATTGAATCTGTGGATTGCTTTTGGTAGATGGCCATTTTTACCAATCCATGAGCATGGGCGATCTCTCCATTTTCTGAGGTTTTTGATTTCTTTCTTGAGAGACTTAAGTTCTTGTCATACAGATCTTTCACTTGTTTGCTTAGAGTTACCCCAAGATACTTTATATTATTTGTGACTATTGTGAAGGTTGTTGTTTCCCTAATTTCTTTCTCAGCCCTTTTATCATTTGTATAAAAGAAGGCTACTGATTTGTTTGAGTTAAATTTATATCCAGCCACTTTGCTGAAGTTGTTTATCAGCTATAGAACTTCTCTGGTGGAATTTTTGTGGTTGCTTATGTATACTATCATATCATCTACAAATAGTGATATATTGACTTCTTTCCAATTTGTTTCCTCTTGATGCCCTTTTATTGTCTAATTGCTCTAGCTAGAACTTTGAGTACTATATTGAATAGACATGGGGAGAGTGAGCAGCCTTGTCTAGTTCCTGATTTTAGTGGGATTGCTTCCAGCTTCTCTCCATTTAATTTGATATTGGCTGTTGGTTTGCTGTGTATTGCTTTTACTATGTTTAGGAATGGGTCTTGAATTCCTGAACTCTCCAATACTTTTAACATGAAGGGGTGTTGGATTTTGTCAAATGCTTTTTCTGCATCTATGGAGATGATCCTGTAATTTTTTCCTTTAGTTTGTTTATATAGTAGATGACATTAATGGAGTTTCATATCTTGAAGCAACCTTGCATTCCTGGGATGAATGACAGAAAAGATGCGCCTAACCCTCAAGAGACTTGAGGCCACAAGGAGTGGGGAGGTTTGGTGATGGGTGGGGATGAATGCCTACTTGATCATGGGGTATGATGGTTTTGATATGTTCTTGGATTCGTTCGGTTTGCTAGAACTTTATTGAGTATTTTTGCATCAATATTCATAAGTAAAATTGGTCTGAAGTTCTGTTTCTTCATTGGGTCTTTGTTTTTCCTCTGCCTCCCAAGTGCTGGGATTAAAGGCGTGTGCCACCACACCCAGCTTGATTGGGAGGTTTTTAATGACTTCTATTTCCTTAGGAGATATGGGCCTATTGATAGTTTGCCTGCTCTTGATTTAACTTTGGTGCCTGGTATCTGTCTAGAAAATTGTCCATTTTATTCAGGTTTTCCAGTTTTGTTGAGTATCCGAGTAATTGTGGCCTCATAGAATGAATTAGGTGGTGTTCCTTCTGTTTCTATTTTATGGAATAGTTTGAAGAGTGTTGAACTTAGCTCCTTTTTGAAGGTCTTGGTAGAATTCTGCACTAAAGCCATCTGGCTCTGGGCTTTTATTGGTTGGGAGGTTTTTATGTTTGTTTGTTTGTTTGTTGAGACAAGGTTTCTCTGTGTAGCCCTGGCTGTCCTGGAACTAACTCTGTAGACCAGGCTGGTCTCGAACTCAGAAATCTGCCTGCCTCTGCCTCCCAAGTGCTGGGATTAAAGGCGTGTGCCACCACACCCAGCTTGATTGGGAGGTTTTTAATGACTTCTATTTCCTTAGGAGATATGGGCCTATTGATAGTTTGCCTGCTCTTGATTTAACTTTGGTGCCTGGTATCTGTCTAGAAAATTGTCCATTTTATTCAGGTTTTCCAGTTTTGTTGAGTATAGGCGTTTGTAGTAGGATCTGATGATTTTATGAATTTCCTCAGTTTCTGTTGTTATGTCTCCCTTTTCAGTTCTGATTTTGTTAATTCAGATACTGTATCTGCCCTCTAGTTTTTTGCTAGGGGTTTATTTATCTTGTTGATTTTCTCCAGGAACCAGCTTTTGGTTTTGTTGAGTCCTTGTATCTTCTCTTTGTTTCTATTTGGTTGAGTCCAGCCCTGAGTTTGATTATTTCCTGCCTTCTACTCTTGAGTGAATTTGCTTCCTTTTGTTCTAGAGCTTTCAGGTGTGCTGTTGCTAGTGTAAGCTCTTTCCGGTTTCTTTTTGGAGGCATTTAGAGCTATGAGTTTTCCTCTTAGCACTGCTTTCATTGTGTCCCATAAGTTTGGGTATGCTGTGTCATCATTTTCATTAAATTCTAAAAAATCTTTAGTTTCTTTATTTCTTCCCTGACCAAGTTATCATTGAGTAGAGAGTTATTCAGCTTCCATGTGTATGTGGGCTTTCAGAAGTTTTTGTTGTTGTTGAAGACCAGCCTTAGTCCCTGGTGATCTGATAGGATGCATGGGATTATTTCAATCTTGTATCTGTTGAGGCCTGTCTTATGGTCAATTTTGGAGAAGGTACCATGAGGTGCCGAGAAGAAGGTATATCCTTTTGTTTTAGGGTGAAATGTTCTGTAAATACCTGTTAAGTCCATTTGGTTCATAACTTCTATTAGTTTCACTGTTTCTCTGTTTAGTTTCTGTTTCAATAACCTGTCTATTGGTGAGAGTGGGTTGTTGAAGTCTCCCACTATTATTGTGTGAGGGTCCGACATGCTAGGCAAGTAGTTCATCAGCCGAGCTTTATCTCCAGTCTGTAAACTTTCTAATGGGTTAGTAAATGAACAATTTCATGGGCTATGCCTAATGGTAGTGGTATAGGCAAAAGGCTCTTTTGCAGAAAGCAGTTTATCATATGTTAGCCCAGGCTCCGGGGGTGGGGGGTGGGGGTTTCCACTCTCCCAAGACAGCCCCGATACAGTGGAGTAGAGTTTTTATGTCATTTTGGCTTCTTTGTCTCCCATATAGGATAACCTACATTCTGACTGGGTATTTTTAAAGTACTGTGCAGCAAGGCTAAAGGGATGGGAGTGATGGAGGGGAAGGAAGTTACAGGAGACAACAGGATGGTAATATTGCCATCCACTTAAGATGCTGACCAGCCTGGGTGCCCGTTTCCTGTTTTCTCCCTCTTACCTACACTGAATGCTCATGGAGCTATGGCAAGAGAATCATAAATTTGAATCCAGCAGGGTTACATCACAAGTATCTCTATCAAAAATCCAGGAACAAAACAAAACCCTAGCAGTTCCCACGGCCAAATGCCTCTGTCCTGGCAACAGGCCTCTAGCCTTACAATTTGCTAAGTTATTTTTTTTTTTCAGCCTTTTTGTGACAGACTGCTTGGACCTGTGTTGGTTTCTTTTGAGACCCGTAATTCGGGTAGGCTATTAGCAGTACCATGATGAAATGTATTGCAGTCACACAGATGGAATTTGTGGCTTCACTTACTAGCTGACCAATTTGGAGCAAATCCCAGAGTCTCAGAATCAGTTTTTAATCTGTGTAATATAGGTGGCTAGACCCCAGGTTTGTGAGAACTGGCAATAGGTGGGGAGCACATTATAAGATGTGTGGATGCTTAATAAATATAAACAAACTAACAGCAGTGAGTTCCAGGAACTCTGGCTCCCCACTGTGCCATTGATGATGTCTTGCTTGTAAGCAGAGGTACAAACTACCCTTCAGCTTTGTTGGTTGTCCTAATGTCCTCCTGTTTGATTGGGGTCCAGTCCAGGAGCACATGTCCTATTTAGTTGTCATGTTTACTTAGTCATCTTTAATCTGGGACACATGACTGTTTTTGAAGATCAGCCAGTTAGTTTATAGAATGCTTTCAGTTTGGGTTTGATGTTTGTTCATGGTTAAATGGAAGTCATGGTGCTGGAGAAATGGGAAACGTGCTTGCTGCCAAGCATGTCCCCTGAGTGCACTCCATGTGACCCATACTGTGACAAGTGAGAACTGACTCTTATAGGTTATCCTCTAACTGTTGTAGAAATTATTTAATCCTGATGGGGTGGGTATCCACCTTGCCTTTGACCATTTAATTCCTGGATAAAAGATACACACAACTTTCACATTTATATAAGCCTTAAACAGCTTAGAGCTGGGCAGATACCTACCCTCTATGCTGTTAGAATCTACTTTTTTTATTGATAACCCCAAGCTATTTATTACTCACTATGTTTCATCTGGGCTGCTCTTCACTCCAGTTGGCCAGCCCTCCGGGCCACTCATGACACACCTAACCCATGGTGACTTCTCTTCCTCCTCCATCACCTTCTCCTTGGGGTTCTCTGACCCCAAAGCCCAGGAAACCTAAACCCCACCTACATCTCTTCTGCCCAGCTATTGGCTGTTGGCATCTTTATTTACCAATCAGGAATAACTTGGGGGACAGGATCACTTGATCTGCATGTAGACTCCAAGTCTTAGGGGCCGCACTTAGCATAACAATAGACAAGACCAAACCTCAACATCTGACTGCCATTCCTGTGCCATGGCTCACACACCCACATCCATACACAAATTTTAAAGAGTATTAAAAAAAAAAGACTAATGTTTAGCTTTCTCTCCCAATTCAAGAATTTTCTCCGTGTTGGGTATGTGTGTGAACAGTGTATACTCCCTCATGAGGTTCCAACAACAAAGCCAAATTGATTCCACCAAAGTTCACCCTCAAAAACCAATGAATCTATTGGACTTATTCACAAAACACGGGCAAGGGATTACCTACGGGAGCATGGGTCACCCCAAAGTATTTCCACTGGAAAGTCTTCAGCCAGCATGGAGGCAAAAGATGGCTTCCCCAAAGCTGCATCCATGGAGCCCCCTTCACCAAGTCTTCCGCAGCATATGCACTCCAGCACTTCTCTAGAACCCCCAAGCCATGTGGAATTAGAAAGACTTGCATGTAACTGACAGGGGTGGAGGTGGCTGGATACTCAAGTGACAGTGACAAAAAGCTGCTCCACCTCTTTCTATGAGTGATTGTCAGCAGCCAGCAGCCCAGTTGTGATGATCCTTCGAAGGCAGACATAGATGCTCTTATGAAGGTGATGGCTATTTGGCTCAGAGGACAGTGCTGTGTAGCATCCTGTTTTAAAAGTCATACCTTTGGCCGGACACTGGAACATCAGCATCCATCACTGATTTTTGCCTAACACTGCTATGATGTTTTCCAAGTTCCCACCATTTCCCATATATTCATTTTAATTGTATAAAAAAAGGAACTTTCTCCATTAGCTAATTTCAGTCTTCATAATGGTATGACCTCAGGAAATCTGTTTTAGTCTCTTCATTGGAGTTATTTCCAACACTTACTTTGTTACTCATTTATCTAGGATTATAGACCATCACGGCCCCTCTAATGGCCCTCGTGTCCTTCTGTTCATCATAGTTTAAGCATTTCACTTTCTGGTACTACATATTTTATGGTCTGATCTTTTATTGAAAGTTTTTTTTTTCATATACTGTATTCTAATCACAGTTCCCCTCTTCAGATAAGAATCAAGCAAAAAAAAAAAATCCAAAATTAAAAAATTTAAAACACACACACACCTGAAAGCAAAGCCCATAAAAACACAAAGTCAGAAACCATAACATACTGGATATATTAACCACACTTAAGGGTAGGCCCCATGCTCAGCAGTAGATGGCCAACCCAAAACAAGCAATGGTGTTTGTGTAGACTTTTTGTCTCATATCCTCCCATGCTAGTCTCCCCATCTCTCCATAACTCTATATTCTATTTCCCACTCTTTGGGAGATCCTACCTCTCAGTCCCTTGCTCTGTACCTAACCTCAGTGGTTACATGGACTGTAGCATGCCTTTTGAAGGCATAAGAGCTAAGTAACATCCACATAGAAGGGAAAACATACAGTATTTGTCTCTTTTGGGTCTGGGTTACCTTACTCAAGATGGATTTTTCCAGTTCCATCTATTGACCTGAAACTTTCATAATTTTTAAAATAGCTGAATTGAATGGAATAGTATTCCATTGTATAAATGTACCACATTTTCTTTATCCAGTTATCTATTCATGGACATCAAGGTTGTTTCTAGTTTCTGCCTACTATGAATAGGGCAGCAATGAACACAAATAACTGAGCAAGTGTCTCTAGTAGTCTTGGCATATGCCCACAAGTGGTATAACTAGATCTTGAGGTAGATCAACTGCCATCTTTCTGGGGAACCACTGCACCAATTTCCACAGTGGCTGTTCAAGTGTTTACTTCCACCAACAATGGATGAGTGTTCTCCTTACTCCATATCCTCCCTAGTATGAGCTGTGGCCATTCTGACAGGCATAAGATAGGATCTCAAAGTTATATCCCTGATGGCTACAGATGTTGAATATTTATTTGTTTCTTAACCATTTGAGTTTCCTATTTAGAAAACCCACTGCCGGGTTGGAGAGGCGGCTCAGCGGTTAAGAGCACTGACTGCTCTTCTAAAGGACCTGAGTTCAAATCCCAGCAACCACATGGTGGCTCACAAGCATCTGTAACGGAGATCCAATGCCCTCTTCTGATGTGTCTGAAGGCATCTACAGTATACTCACATACATAAAATAAATCTTAGGAAAAAAAAAGAAAACCTATTGCTTAGGTCTGTACCCTACTATTTAATTGGGTTACTGTATTCTTGATGTCCAATTTATTTTTTCACTCTTTATTTGTTTTTCATACTAACCCTCTACTGACTGTATAATTAGTAGAGATCTTTTCCATTCCATAACCTGCCACTTGGTCTGAATAATGGTGGGGTTGTTTTGTTTTGTTTTGTTTTTTCCATACAGAAGCTTTTCAGTTCCATGAGGTTCCACTTGTTAGTTGTTGATCTGGTGCCTGCACTACCAGTTCAGGAAGTTGTCTCCTGTACCAATGAGTTCAATGCTATTCCCCACTTTCTCTTGTATCAGGTTCAGTGTACCTGGATTTAGGTTGAGGCTCTTGATCCCTCTGTATTTGAGTTTTGTACAGGAGATAAGTATGGATCTATTTGCATTCATCTACATGCAGACATCTAGGTTGACCAGCACCATTTGTTAAAGATGATGTCTTGCTGGACGTGGTGGCACACGTCTTTGATACCAGCACTCAGGAGGCAGAGGCAGGCGGGTTTCTGAGTTCGAGGCCAGCCTGATCTACAAAGTGAGTTCCAGGGCAGCCAGGGCTATACAGAGAAACCCTGTCTCGAAAAACCAAAAAAAAAAAAAAAAAAAAGATTCTGCTAGCAGCCTTCAGATGAAGATGTAGAACTCTCAGCTCCTCCTACACTGTACCTGCCTGGATGCTGCCATGTTTCTGCCTTGGTGATAATGGACTGAAGCTCTGAACCTGTAAGCCAGCTCCTATTATATGTTGTCCTTATAAGAAAAAAAAAAGATGATGTCTTTTTCCCAGTGTGAATTTTTGGCTTCTTGAGTTTTCAAGTTAACCATAAGCATATCTTGGGGAGAAAGACTTGGGAGGGTGAGGGGAAGGGCTAAAAAAGCAAAAGTGCTATCTATCAGTTGGAAATGAACCTTCCACCCAAAATGAGGAGGTAGGAATGAAAGGACAGAACGTAAAAGGTCACAGAAGCCCTGAAATTGGCAAAATAGATTTCATTGTTAGCAGAACTACCTTCACTGATTTAGAAAAATAGAGGTGCACAATGCTCTGGCCACTCCTAGAACCTGTGTGTCTGCTAATGTTCTGACCATTCCTTGAACCCAGGTGTGTGCCCACTGCTGAAGTCCACTGCCAGGCGTTTATGATATTGGTTGCTGGGAAAGAGTCAGAAAATTTCCCCAGCAACCACAGCCGGGGCCAATCCGGAGTTGCTGCACCTGCACCAGACTCTTTCCTTGTACCCCTCCCATACCCATTTCTTGATAAATCATTTTAGAATAGACATTGTTTAGATCTGGAAATCCCCTACTCCCCCCTTCTCCTTTCCCCCCTGAGGGCCTATAAAAACTGGGACCCCTTTCCCCTCAGGGTCAACTCCTCTACCCCTTCGTGGGATATGAGTCGTCCCCAGAGCTCTGGCTTTCCCCGAATAAAGCCTCGTGTGGTTTGCACCAAGTTTGGTCTCTCGTGAGTTCTTGGGGGTCCGCTATTATCCCGAGACTTGAATGAGGGTCTCCTTTCGGTGGTCTTTCAGGGAGGCACATTCGTGTTGCTTTAAGAGACAAGGTCACATTTCTGTTTTACAGCATTTTTTGTCTGCAACTCCTTCATGTTCTCTTTAATCTCAACTGACACTTCCAATAGTTCTCATGTCACTGACACATCTCTATCCCTGAAGACAGAAGGCGACTCCTAGGCTAGGAGTCTACTCAAAATGGATTGGCACAGTGGGTAAGTTAAAAAAATAACAATGGGATAATGGAGTTAGTATTGAGAAGTTGTGTACAGACACACTACCCTGGATATCCCTGATCTCTGATCTGTGAAACTAAGCAGAGTTTGGCCTAGTTAGTAGTTAGATGGGAGAAGTTTATTCGAGATAGGGTCTCATGATGGGCTACCATGCTGGTCTAAACCTTGCTATGTAATCTAGGCTGTCTTCAAATTGTTTAGCCTCCTCTGTCAGGCTCTTAATGCCAGGATTGTAGGCATGTGCCACCACTCCTGCTATAACAGTTTGACATTTTGACAATCTGTGATTGCCAAGCTAAACAATAGACTTGTTGAACGAGTTTGGTTGTTGTAAAGCTTGCAGTGATTCATATACAGAGTGACCTTATATAACCTAGTCACACACAATGAAGCCATGTTATTAAGGCAAATGAGTTAAGTTAAAGGCCGTTTGCCAACTATGCCCACAATTACGTAAAATCCAGAATGTATATTTAACTCTAACTTTTGTTTTGTTTTGAGACTGGGTCTCTCTATGTAGTCCTGGCTGTCATGGAACTTGCTTTGTAGATCAGGCTAGCCTTGGACTCACAAAGATTGTTCCTTCAGCCTCTGCCTGAATGCCTGAATGCTAGGAGTAAAGGCACGTACCACTTACACCACTTGAGGCAGGGTCTGTATATAGTCTAGGCTGTCCTGAAACTCACCTTTTAGCCCAAGCTAGTATCAAATCTATGACCCTTCCACCATCATCTTCTGAATGCTAGGATTACAGTTGTGTGCCATGGCAACTTGCTTAACTCCAACTTTTGGGGGATGGGAATAGAGGGAGGGAGGCAGGGAGAGAAGGAGAGAGAATATATAAATATATATTGTGTTCGAGAATATATAAATATGTGTTTTACTGGGTGGAGTGTTTTAAATAGGTTTGCCACCAGCAGGGTGTAGTGGCACATGCCTTTAATCCCAGCACTCAGGAGGCAGAGGCAGGCAAATTTCTGAGTTCGAGGCCAGCCTGGTCTACAGAGTGAGTTCCAGGACAGCCAGGGCTATACAGAGAAACCCTGTCTCGAAAAAACAAACAAACAAAAAAAAAATGGTTTGCCACCCCCCCCCCCCATAGACTCATGTTTCCATATGCTTGGACCATGGGAAGTAGAACTATTAGGAGGTGGGTGCGGCCTTGTTGGAATAGGAGTGGCTCTGTTGGAGGAAGGGTGTAGGTGGACTTTAAGGACTCCTAGTGCTCAAGCTCCACCCAATATGCAAGGGAGTCTCCTCCTGCTGCCTTCAGATGAAGATGTAGAACTCTCCGGCTCCTCCTGCACCATGCCTGCCTAGATACTGCCATGCTTCCTGCCATGATGATAATGGACTGAGCTTCTGAACCTGTAAGCCAGCCCCAATTAAATGTTGTCTTTATAAGAGCTGCCTTGGTCATGGTGTCTCTTTACAGCAATGGAACACTAAGACATTGGAAATGAACTATATCCCAATTTGTTTTTAACTCCAACATCAACATCATAAATTGCTGGGTATATATTTAAAAACGAGGGGAAATTGTATCTTGGGTGAGTATTTTGGATGAGTATACTCAGCAGGATGGATTACATTAAAATATCTCTTTTTTCATTGCTGTTAGCTGTAGAACCAGTTACATCTGGGAGTTGGGGTGCACATATGTAATCCCAGCACTTGGGAGGCTAAGGCAGGACTATTGCTGTAAGTTTGAGACCAGCCTGGGATATACAGCAGGTAGCAAGTCAACTGGGAACACATAGCAAGACTGTCTGAAAAAGTGACTAAATGATTAAGACAGAACAGATGATTTATCACATCATCATCTGCATATACAACCATTAACAATTCAACCCTTTATGTTAAGAATCAACAAGATTAGCCGGGCGTGGTGGTGCACGCCTTTAATCCCAGCACTTGGGAGGCAGAGGCAGGCGGATTTCTGAGTTTGAGGCCAGCCTGGTCTACAGAATGAGTTCCTGGGCAGCCAAGGCTATACAGAGAAACCTTGTCTTGAAAAACCGAAAAACAAAAAAAGAATCAACAAGCTTAATAATTGCCACTATAAAAAGTTTAGTGCTATACACCAGTTTTGATCACAGTGAGCATATGGGCATTTAATATAGTGAAACTACTGTGACTCCTGTTCAGTTGTATGTGTAGGGTGGAAAAGCTATGAATAGTGTGTGTGTGTGTGTGTGTGTGTGTGTGTGTTCCAGAAGTCAATACTCTTTCCTCTAGTGTCCTCCACTTGGTGTTTTGAGGCAAGGTCTCTCCTTGGTGTGGAGCTTACAACTGAGCTAGGCTAGCTGACTAGCAAATCCCAGAGATCCACCTGTCTCTGCTTCCGACTTCTGGCTTTACGTGGCTTCTGTGGCTCAAACTCAGACCCTCATGCTATCTCCCCAGCCCCGCTGGTCATCTTTCAGTCACCTTTCTTCCCTTTCACAGCCACAGGTTTTTATGTTTCTTCTAATTACATTTATTTAAAATGCAACAGTATCTCTTTAAGTGTAAGAAAATAATTGAGCTTATGTTTTATGTCATTTTTAAGATTTCAGCAAAGTAATCAATTTTATTGTATTTTACCAAAATATTGGTCCACCTTGGATTTGAAGTTAAGAATAAACCAATTAGTACTTGGAGCTAGAGAGATGGCTCAGTAGTTAGGAACACTGGCTCTTCTCACCTCCATGGGCACTGGGTACACATGTGGTGTACAGACATATTTGGAGGCAAAACACCCATATATACAAAATACAATTTAAATAAAAAATACTGGTCTTTTACCAGAGTGTGTCCAAGGACTGTCTCAGTTGATCCCCAGCCTGTCCTGTTCTCCTGTCACCTCATCTCACATGAAGTCTATCTCCTTGAGGAGGAGAAGAAAGTACAACCTTCTCAACTAGAAGCTGTTTGCAGAAGGCAAGAGAATCAGGTAGGTGAAACCCATGTATTGCTCTATCAGGAAAAAGCAGTAGGGCTGTCAGGATGGCTCAGTGGGGAAAGTGGGGAGACCTTGTGACTTGAGTTCAATCCCAGGGATGCATGTGAAGGTGGAAGGGGGAGACTGACTACACAAGTTGTCCTCTGACCTCCTCGCTCATGGCTGAGGCCCATACCTACCTCCCCTTCACCCCCATCCACACACTAATAAGAAGTGATTAAAAAGGAGAACATGTCTGGTATGATGGTGCACATGTGTAACGCTAGCACTTGGAAGGCAAAGACAGGATGACTGCATATTTAAAGCCAGGCCTAGTCTACAGTTTGTATTCCAGGCCAGCCCAAGCTACCCAGCGAGATCCTGTCACAAAACAAACAAGCAAACCCCAAACAAGTACAAATGATGAAGAAGTAGCTGAGAATTGTCTTCATAAAAGTCAACCATGAGGCAGAAAACGAACAAAAACTTAATCTAAATTAAATACTCTCTAGATTTTTTTAATATTAAAAAAAATATGATAAGGCGGGAGAGATGGCTCAGCAGTTAGGGATGCTTGCTACTGTTTCAGAAGGTTTGGTTCCCACCACCCGCATCAAGTAGCTTGTAATTGTAAATTCATCTTCAGGAGACCTAATTCCCTCTTCTGGTCTCTGAGGACACACACACTCATTTGTAGAGCTGGAGAGAGGGCCCAGAGGTTAACTATGGTCGCTGCCCTTCCAAAAGACCTGAGTTGAGTTCATTCCCATTTGGAGGATTAGGCTGCTCTTCCAGGCAGCACAGATTCAAATCTGAGCACCTACATAGCAGTTCACAACAGTCTGTAAGAACAGTCCCAGGGGATCCAACACCCTCTGCTGGCCTGCAAGAGCACCCATACTCACATGCCACACAGATACATAAATACAAATAAAATATTTTTAAAATCTCAAAAAAAAAAACCAAAAAAAAACACCAAACCAAACCAAAACCACCACCACCAACAAAAAACCAGTGTCTCACTATGTGAGACAATTTATTGGCTAGCCTGGAACTCATTGTGTAGACCAAGATGGCCTAAGACTCATCTGCCTGCCTCTACCTCCCAAGTGCTGGGATTAAAGGCATGCACCACTATACCTGGCCCTTTAAAAACTGTAAATTACAAATTAAAGTCTAAGAATAGAAACGAACAAAAAAAAAGGGGGGGGGGAGGGCAGGTGGGGAGAACTCAGGAAAGAAAGTATGAACAACTACCTCCATGGCAGTGAAGAAATCACAAGCCATTCGCTAAGGAGACATTTTAATGAAATTTAAGAAAGAATGGTGAATAGAGTGGGAATTAGAGAAGAACTAGACACAGAGAAGTAAAGAGGATTCGAGAAAAATGAGATGGAAATGAAAACTGCACAAAATCACCAACGAGGAATAACAGGAGAGAGCTAATTTCCAGAGACTAATTCAAGAAAACTTTCTAGAAATAAGAGAATTACATCTCAAAAGGGCCCTTTAGGGACCTGGAGAACTGACCTGTATCAGTTAGCTGTGAGGCATGCTTTGATACATTTTTTTCTTCATTTTGTACTTATACCTTCATTTATTATTATTATTATTAACAGGGTTTCTCTGTATAGACTGTCCTGGAACTGGGGACAACTTTTGGAAGTAGGCTCTCTGCTTCTACTATAGAGTCCTGGGATCTAACTCAAGTTGTCAGGCTTGCATGGCAAGTCCATTTACATCCCCAAATTTAGACTTTAAAGACAAACTCTAGGCAAGAGTTAGGAGTGTGGCTTGGTAGCAGATGATCTCCTTAGCATGAGTGAGGCCCATTTCATCCTAGTACACACACAAATCCAGACAAGTGGTCAGATTATTTTCATAAATAAGCACATTTGGCTGGCTTGAGACTTAGATTGGAAGAGTAGAACAGTATTATCAAGAGGCAGCAGGAAAAAGGCAAGCCAAGAATTTTCTAACTAGCCTAGCTAACATATATGAAAAAGATTTCAACCGAAATGTTCTTTTTTTGAGGTATTATTATTATTATTATCTGTGTATGGGTGTTTTGCCTGAATGTACATCTACATACCACATGTGTGCAGTGCCCACAGAGGCCAGAAGAGGATGTGGGATTCCCCCTTGGAACTAAAGTTACAGATGATTATGAACTGCCACATGGATGCTGGGAATCAAAGGGATCCCTCTGCAAGAGCAGCAAGTGTTTTAAACTGCTGAACTGAAACACACTTAAAATGAAAAGATGTGGCTCAGTGGTAAGTAGCTCCCCAGCATGTTCAAGACTGTGGGTTTGCGCCACAGCACTGCAAATAGATAGATCGATTGATCAATAGATAGATAGATAGATAGATAGATAGATAGATAGATAGATAGATAGATAGAAAGTATGGCCTTGAGCATATGGAAAAAAGTCTCTATTACTTAGGATTCTATATGCCCACACATTTTCTTTGAAGAATTTATAGTTCTTGCATGGATTATTAAGACAGACAAGAATGTTGGAGACTCAGGCAGCATTTCTATATTATAGGCTTAAAGCAGAATTCTTTAAGAGAACAACTGCCTTTGAATTACAGTTATGTCTACTTAAGAATGACTTTATCGCTTCTGGTTTCCATCTGCACCTGGAGCTGACCCTGTGCCACAGCTCTCCATACCCAGATCCTGCCAGGAGAGAACTGGTCTTCCATGAGTTCTGACACACAGGCTTCCAGGAGGGACAAGACACAGTCAGAGACAGCAAGACCAGCTAACACCAGAGATAACCAGATGGCGAGAGGCAAGGGCAAGAACATAAGCAACAGAAACCAAGGCTACTTGGCATCATCAGAACCCAGTTCTTCCAACACAGTGAGCCCTGGATACCCAACACACCAGAAAAGCAAGACTCTGATTTAAAATCACATCTCACAATGATGATAGAGGACATTTAGAAGAACATAAATAACTCCCTTAAAGAAATACAGGTGAACACAGGTAAACAGGTAGAAGCCCTTAAAGAGGAAACACAAAAACCCCTTGAAGAATTACAGGAAAACACAACCAAACAGATGTAGGAATTGAGCAAAACCATCCAGGATCTCAAAATGGAAATAGAAACAATAAAGAAATCACAAAGGGAGACAACCCTAGAGATAGAAAACTTAAGAAAGAAATCTGGAACCATAGATTCGAGCATCAGCAACAGAATACAAGAGATGGAAGAGAGAATCTCAGTGCAGAAGATTCCATAGAGAACATCGGCACAACAATCAAAGAAAACACAAAATGCAAAAAGATCCTAACTCAAAATATCCAGGAAATCCAGGACACAATGAGAAGATCAAACCTACGGATAATAGGAGTAGATGAGAATGAAGATTTTCAACTTAAAGGACCAGCAAATATCTTCAACAAAATTATAGAAGAAAACTTCCCAAACCTAAAGAAAAAGAGGCCCATGAACATAAAAGAAGCCTACAGAATTCCAAATAGACTAGTCCAGAAAAGAAATTCCTCCTGTCACATAATAGTCAAGAATGACTTTATCTTGGTAAATTACACCACAGTGACCCAGTACCCAAAAAGAAATTACATTGACATAACCTCAACATACCTTTTGTAGGGACATGAAACCCACAAATGCATGAAAATATGTCCATTTTCTTCAGGATGTTTTTTATAAGGAAGACTTTGGAAATCTCATCTCTAAAACAGTTGAAGGCTGGCCGGGCAGTGGTGGCGCATGCCTTTAATCCCAGCACTTGGGAGGCAGAGACAGGTGGATTTCTGAGTTCAAGGCCAGCCTGGTCTACAGAGTGAGTTCCAGGACAGCCAGGGCTACACAGAGAAACCCTGTCTCTAAAATCCAAAAAACAAACAAACAAACAAACAAACAAAAAAACAGTTGAAGGCTGTAAGCAGAACTTAGAAGGCCATCCTTGCTTTAGTTAATATATTTTTTAAAAGATTTATTTATTTATCTTATATATGTGAATACAATGTCACTCTCTTCAAACACACCAGAAGAGAGTATCAGATCTCATTACGGATGGTTGTGAGCCACCATGTGGGTGCTGGGATTTGAACTCAGGACCTTGGGAAAAGCAGTCAGTGCTCTTAACCACTGAGCCATCTCTCCAGCCCTCTAGTTAATGTATTAAAGAAGACCCAAAGAGGCCACCAAAATGTGTCAATGTCATATTAAGGAATTTTTAAAAAGGCAACTGCCTCTTGATCTGCTTAAACCTAGAGTGACCCCAAATTTGAATTTTCTATTTCTCTCCCTGTGTCTTTTGTCTGTCTGTAGTTTGTGGTTACTAGCCTGTCTATAGTATGTCTATTGTGTATGTATTGATCTGTCTGTCCCTGTTGCCTGTCTGATCTGTCTGTGTGTTGTGCCTATGTGTCTACTGAGCCTGTGTATGTCTTTAATATAGGTTTTTGCTCTGTATTTATGAAACAGTGTGGAAAACATCAGTTGGAAAAGGAGTGATGGATTCTATGCAGATATCTTTAAGAGCTTTTCAATGGAAGAAGTCACTTTACTGACTGCACCTGACCCAGAATAACATGCCAAACCACATACATGTAATTAACCTATATCCGTATATTGCTTCCAAAATTTATAGAGAATATTGTTTTTGTTTAAGGTTGCTTTCAGAAAGCAATTACTACAACATACAAGCACACAGAAACAGTATTCTGGATCAGGGGCATAAAGTACATAATTTAAAATGAAAGCTATGCATTCACCTTAGGTTGTAAAAGCTGATTGCATGGGAAATCCAAGGTACAGTCAGGTTGGTCACATTGTTCTTAAGGCAGGTTACACTTAACTAGGCTAAGTACACAGAAGGAGAGCAGGTTAAGTACATAGTCTTAAATGATCTGAAGGCATATTCTTAACTTAGCTGCAAGGTCTGGAAAAGGTTCAGTCTCTGAAGACAGATATTTTCAGAAAATATATCACGGTGCATACAACTGAGAGCCTAGAAGATAGTACAAGTAAGTACTTTAATGGCTACTGGATTAGAGATATCTGAGCAAATAATCTAGCTTCCTTCTGCCCTTATCTTAAGAACTTGCCTAAGACTAATGGACTAATTTCTTTGGTGGAGGAAATTTCAAGACATAACATTGAATCTGTGGTGTGGTTGTTATTGATAACATTTATGCTGGTCTACAATGAAAATTAACAATTGGGGCAGAAAGAAATACAAAATGTATAAATTGGAGAGAGGAAAAAGAAAAACACTAGGAAGCTTAATGCTAGAACCAAAGCAAGTGTTGAAAGAGAAGGGTCTAAATGTTAAGAGGGCCCGCACAGTTAAAGAGATGCCTCCAGTTTTTCCTCTGGAAAGGGGGGTAGAGTACCTTCAGGGCAATACCTCATCCAACTAAGCTCCCATCTTGTGAAGGCCAACAGAATAAAAAAAGGGGTGCTGCTAATGTGATATTAGGGGATCAGTGTCCATACTAACCTGCTGCCTTTGGAATCATGAGAAATGCAAGAGTGTAGGGGCCATGTCTTCGTCCTCTTTGGGTGGGGAGGCCCGGCGAGACAGTTGAATGAAGCATGAGAGTGAAACAAGGGTAAAGTGGAAACCTGGTTTCTTTGTTAGATGATGTCTTGCTAAAGCATTCACATGAAAGAATGTTTTCCTGAAGCAGACACAGGTGAAAAGATGTTTGCTATAGCAAACATGATGTTTAGAAAGAATATAAATAAGACCCCACAGACAGTGGTGGCTCAATCATTGGTTTGCCTTGCTCCCCGTTGCTAGTCTTCCCTGACGACATTCATGTGTTCCTGCAGCTTCTTGTGCTTCCCCAAATGCTCCAGTTGCTACGCCTCTCGGGTTCTTCTAGATTGAATTACCCTTGCTGATTTGTGTGTGGTGTCTGCCAAGTAGACTGGGATGCAGCTGCTGATTTGCATTTCGTGTTTGCTACTGGACTGGACTGAGAATAACAAAAATTGGAGTCACCCCAAAGAACTAAACAGGTCCACTTCCCCTGTATTCTAATAACCTTGCTTTCCCACTACCTCTGGTGGGTGGTGGACTAGAGGGGAAGTTGAACCTTTATTAAAGTAGGCTTTAAAAACTATATGCCTACACCTGGATTGTAATAGAGACCCAAGATGCTGGAGAAGCCAGCCCATTGAGACCTCTGCCAAGAAGAGCTGCATATAGGAAGTGGAACCAGCTCAATAGAGAGATGTAATCTATAGGCAACAAAGCTGGAGGGGTAAAGTCATTTAAATCCTTTGCTACTTGACATTTGGTATTTGCCTTGCTGGGTTCCAGTCTTATTTTGGTTCAGTATTTCCTCACAATGCCATCCACCAAGTCCTCTCTTTTGGAATAATATCTTCTCTGCCATTTATGTTGGAAGTATGCAGTTTGCTACAGTTAGGAGATTGCCTTGAGGGCTGGAGAGATGCCTCAGTGGTTAAGAGCACTGACTGCTCTTTCAGAAGTTCTGAGTTCAATTTCCAGCAACCACATGGTGGCTCACAACCATCTGTAATGAGATCTGGTGCCCTCTTCTGCTGTGTCTGAAGACAGCTACAGTGTACTCACATACATAAAAAATAAATCTTTTTTTAAAAGTGCCTTGAGTTCCAAAAGAGACCTTGTACTTTTAAGCAGTATTGAGACTGTGAAAGATTATGGGGACTTTTGAAGTTGGACTAAATGCATTTTGCCTCATTATGTGGCAAGCTTATATGCTCCAAGGAGTGGAATGTCGTGTTTGAATGAGATACCTCAGAAGCTCAGGCATTTGAATACTTGGCCCTTAGTGGCAGTGTTTGGGAAGGTTTAGGTGGTATGGCCTTGCTAGAGGAAGTACACTCCTTTGGGCAGAGATTACATGGCCTCACCTCACTTCCAGTTCACTATCTCTGCTTCACGCTTTCAGTTGAGGGTGTGATTTCTTGGTTTCCTGCTCTGGCTGCCATGCCTGCCTGTTGCCATGCCTCCCCACAATGATGGACTCTTATTCACTTGGAACTATAAGCCCAAATACACTTTTCCTTCTATAAGTCACTTTTGGTCATTGTGTTTATAACAACATCAGAAAAGAAACTAAGTTTGAGGCCAGTTTGGGCTACATATAACTATCTCTGGTGGTTTGAAGGACAATGGCCCCCATAGGCTTCATCTCTAGTTGATAAACTGTTTGAAATGATTAGGAGGCGTGGCCCATAGTAAGTGTGCCATTTTTGGAAATGGTATGTAACTAGGAGTGGGCTCTAAGGTTTCAAAAGACATGTCAGGTCCATTGCTCCCTTCTTATTTGTTTGCTTTTGAGAAAGGGTTTCTCTGTATAACCCTGGCTGTCCTAGAGCTTGCTTGCTCCATAGATCAGGCTGCTCTCAAACTTAGAGATATGCCTGCTTCTCCATATTAAGTGCTGGGATTAAAGGAGGCCATCACCTTTTAACTTTTTCTTTTTTCTTCTTCTTCCTCCTCTCCCTCCTTCTCCTTTTGAGACAGAGTTTTCCTCTGAAGCCCCGACTGGTCTAGAACTCACAATGTAGACTAGGCTAGCCTCTAATTCACAGAGGTCCACCTACCTCTGCTTCCCAAGTTCTAGGATTAAAGACATGCCCTATGAGATCTGGTGCAAAAAAAAAAAAAAAAAAAAAAAGTGTGTGTGTCGGGGGAGGAGGGGTAAGAAAGCAACAGCCCAAACAAACCAGGAAGGAAAAAGCAGAAAACAGAACTAACTCAAATAGTCGAGTTAGATCCTATAAGGTGTGAAAATGGACAGGATAAAGTAAATAAAGAGAGGAATTGCACTTTGAGAGTTGACCTCAGGGGGACATACTGTCCAATGCTGGGCCAGTCTGTGCATTAAAATTAAGAGGATAGTGCAAGATCATAACCCAGTGGATAAAGTGAGACTCTCTGATTCTATACTGATGATAAGTAGGTAATCAAAGAGGAAGAGAAGACAGAGTCTGCCTTACAGTTAAATAAATGCTGGCTGGTTTGTACATTGAGGTGCTGGTCGAGTTGAAAGGCAGTTCATGAGCGCATTGATTTGGACAAAGTTACTGATGAATGCTAACCCTATTCACTGATAAGTGGATATTAGCCCAAAACTTAGGATACCCAAGATATAAGATACAATTTGCTAAATGCATGAAACTCAAGAAGAATGAAGACCAAAGTGTGGACACTGTGCACCTTCTCAGAATTGGGAACAAAACACCCAGGGAAGGAGTTACAGAGACAAAGTTCGTAGCTGTGATGAAAGGATGGACCATTTAGAGACTGCTGTATCCAGGGTTCCATCCCATAATCAGCTTCTAAACGCTGACACCATTGCATACACTAGCAAGATTTTACTGAAAGGACCCAAATATAGCTGTCTCTTGTGAGACGATGCCGGGGCCTAGCAAACACAGGAGTGGATGTTCACAGTCAGCTATTGGATGTATCACAGGGCTCCCAATGGAGAAGCTAGAGAAAGTACCCAAGGAGCTAAAGGGATCTGCAACCCTATTGTTGGAACAACATGATGCACTAACCAGAACCCCGGAGCTCTTGTCTCTAGCGGCATATGTATCGAAAGATGGCCTAGTCGGCCATCAATGGAAAGAGAGGCCCAATGGACTTGCAAATTTTATATGCCCCAATATAGGGGAATGCCAGGGCCAAAAGAATGGGAATGGGTGGGTAGGGAAGTGGGGGGCGCTATGGGGGACTTTTGGGATAGCATTGGAAATGTAATTGAGGAAAATATGTAATAAAAATATTAAAAATTTAAAAAAAAAAGAGCAGAATGCTTCCAGTTTGAAAGTATCTAGCTGCTGAACAGTTCCTAACTGGGTGATCAAAGGGTGCCTTCTGGGGGTGGTGAGATGGTTCAGTGGGTAAAGGCACTTGTTGCCCATTTGATTCCTGTGGAAAGAATGAACTGACTCCTGTTAATTTGCTATCTGACCATGGCCTGTGCTCCTCCACCAAATAAGTAACTATAATTTTGAAAAGGCACATTCTGGAAGAGAGACAAGCTGTGCTTCTTTCTATATGTGGTGCTCTGGGGACACAGGGGACACAGTGCTCTGGGGACAGTATTTTAAATGGAACCATACAATCTGAATGTAATGTTGATGAAACACCAGACAAAACCCAACCAAGAAACATTTTGTGAGGCAACTGTATTCTTCAAAAACACCAGTGGTTGCTGGGGTACCATTAATCCCAGACACTGGAGGCAGAGGCAGATGAATCTTTGGTGCCAGTCTGGCCTACAAAGTGAGTTCTAGACAGCCAGGCCTCTGTTGCCCAGAGAAATGGTGTCTCAAAAACAAACAAACAAACGGAAAACAAAACAAAATACCTAATGGCATGAAATACAAAACCAAGACAAGGAACTGTTCTAGATTCAGGGGGCTGAACTCTCTGCCTGACGCACAACTAGATTGTGTACTGAAGAAATAAATGTCATAAAGGATATTGTTGGGACAGTGGACAATGCTAAAGATTGTATCCATGTTAGACTTCCTAAACAGGACAAATGGTCAGAGCAGATGTCATCTTTGTTGAAGGAAACGGGCACAGAGGGATTAAGAAGTCAAGCAGAAGGACCCTACTTCCACCAAAAGACCCAGAGAGAATAGTTATGTAGCTGTGGAACACATACATGTGTATATGTACACATTGATATACAAGTATACAGTTACATGCGCACACACACGTCATGAAAAGAATAAAACAAACTGTTGCCGGGTGTGGTGGTGCACATCTTTAATCCCAGCACTCCGAGGGAAGAGGCAGGTGGATTTCTGAGTTCGAGGCCAGCAAACAAACGGTTTAAATGACTTGTCATGGTTTGTTCTAACTGACTTAGGTAAGCTAGAAAGGGTGTTTCTCAGAGTCCTCATGTTTGTAGAGATCACTGGGAAAGATTTGTAATGTCGGAAGAAAGTAGATCTAGCAAACATGGGAGCACACTCTGAGCTCCGAGAAGCCAAGTTTGCCTACCCATCTTTAGTAAACCAATTAGAGTCACACACAGTCTGAACTCTGAGAAGCCAGGTTTGGCCCCTCATCCTCAAGAAATCAAATTAATAGGAAAAAGCAGGAAAGAGAAATGTATTCAACATGGTTATGCTGTGAAGAGAACCAAGAGATCTGCTGACCCTCTCCAGTCCGTTATGGGGGTCTCAAGATGAGATTAAAATTTAAATAGAGAGCCAGGTTTTGAATACACATACACGACCATTACACCAGTCAAGATGTGGTAGTAGCCGCCACTGACCTAATTGTCTCTGGAAGGCTGTAAATCTCTTTGCCAGGGAGACAAATCTCTCGGGCTAGCCTAGATTTATCTGATTGTGAGAATCCTGGTGGGAATTCCAATTTCTTGGGTTCCAGTGTTTTAATAGTCTGAAAGCTAAAGTGTCTCTTTATAGTTATTTCTGCCAGGTCTATTACAGTAGCCATAGTTAAAGGCAGGGGTGAGTAAGGCAGGTTCCAGTTTGTTTGCATTCTTCACCCTATGTTCAGCCCTTCTTCCTGATTGTGACTCTTTCCAGCCAGCAATGCCCTAGTCTCCCATGCCCTCTGCAAATGAGTTTCATAGGCTCATATAATTGAATGTTTAGTCATTGGGGAGTGGAAATACTTGAGTAGGGTTAGAATTAGGTGTACTGGCTGGTTTTGTGTGTCAACTTGACACAAGCTGGAGTTATCAAAGAGAAAGGAGTCTCCCCTGAGGAAATGCCTCCATGAGATCCAGCTGTAAGACATTTTCTCAATTAGTGATCAAGTGGGGAGGACCCAGCCCATTGTGGGTGGTGCCATCCCTGGGCTGGTAGTCTTGGGTTCTATAAGGAAGCAAACTGAGCAAGCCAGGGGAAGCAAGCCAGTAAGGAACATCCCTCCATGGCCTCTGCATCAGCTCCTGCTTCCTGACCTGCTTGAGTTCCTGTCCTGACTTCCTTTGGTGATCAACAGCAATGTGGAAGTGTAAGCTGAATAAACCCTTTCATCTCTAACTTGCTTCTTTGTCATGATGTTTGTGCAGGAATAGAAACCCTAAGACAGGAGGTGTGGCCTTGTTAAAGAAAGTGTGTCACTGAGGGTCAGTTTTAAGATTTACAAGCCCATGGCAGACCCAGTCTCTCTCTCTTGGCTTACAGATGAGGATAGACCTTTCAAGTTATTTCTCTGGTCCCACGCCTGCTCTCATGTTCCCTGATATGATAATGAACTAATTAAAGACCCCTTAAATACTGTCCTTTATAAGAGTTGCCATGGTCCTGGTGTCTCTTCATAGTACTAAAGCAGTGACTAGGACTTCTTCCTTAGCTCTACTCTGGCTTCTCAGGTTGTCAGTCTGGTGCTTCCTCTAATCTTCCAAATTGCCTTTCAGACACAATTACTTCTCCAGCTCCTTCAACTCTGTCCCATCTAAATCCCTGAAAGGACTTAAGTCCTGGCTCATTCCCTGATACAAGCTGACACTGGTGTCAGAACCAAGAGTATATCAGAAGGTCTGGGTACTCTTTTTCTTTCGAGATAAGGTATCACTATATAGCCCAACCTGGCTTAAAAGTCAGAATCCTCCTGTCCCAGAATCCTGAGTATGTGACAGGGCCAAGGTTCCTCCATGTTGTCCCTGTCATAGTCATGTTAGGTCTGATCCAGAGCTGACACCTCTCAAGACTCCCTTGGGAAAGTACCTTAAAAGAAATGACCCAGCCCTGCTCCAGAAACTTGAGGTCAGGATGCCCCAGCTAACTGCTGCTGTTTGCTTCCTCGAGCTACTTCCCCTGCAGTTGCCAACCAGGATAGCGTTTGTGCCTTTAAAAGCTCCCTGCAGAAAACAATCAGAACTGTTTCTCTCCAGTGAGCTTTAAAAGACTTGCACATTGGATTCTGGTCTTGGTGAGTACACCTTGCACTTTTGCCCCAAAACAGAATGCTGGGCTTTTAGGTTTTCTTTCTTTCTTTTGAATAAGCTTTTGTATTTCTTCCTTTCCCATCTTCTCCAACCAGGTTGCATGCACACTTACATCCACGTAGGGAACAGACGACAACCTTGGGTGTTTCAAGGTTTTTTTTTTTTTTTCCATTTTTAATTTTTAAAAAATTATTATTGTTCTTTATTCTTATTTATTTACTTATTTATTTTAATGTATGTTAGTACCCTGTAGTTGTACAGATGGTTGTGAACAATGTGGTTGCCGGAAATTGAACTCAGAACCTCTGCTTGCTCCAGCCCCACTCATTCTGACCCAAACATTTATTTATTATTATATGGAAGTACACTGTAGCTGTCTTCAGGCACACTGGAAGAGGGGGTGAGATCTCATTACTGATGGTTGTGAGCCACCATGTGGTTGCTGGGATTTGAACTCAGAACCTTCCGAAGAGCAGTCAGTGCTCTTACCCACTGAGCCATCTCACCAGTCTCTTTAAAATTATCCCTGTCCTGGTCCATCCTCTGACAGTTCCTCATTCCATTCCTCCCTCCCCATCCCTGCCTCCAAGAGGTCCCTACCCCCGCCCCATCCCACCTGATCTCCTCATTCCCTGGGACCTCAAGTCTCTCTTGGGTGTTGTTCTTAAGGGGCCATCTACTTTTGTTTTTGTTTTTTGTTTTTTGAGACAGGGTTTCTCTGTATAGCCCTGGCTGTCCTGGCACTCACTTTGTAGACCGGGCTGGCCTCAAACTCAGAAATCTGCCTGCCTCTGCCTCCCAAGTGCTGGGATTATTTTTTTTGTTGTTGTTGTTTTGTTTTTTTTTTGTTTTTCGAGACAGGGTTTCTCTGTGTAGCCCTGGCTGTCCTGGCACTCACTTTGTAGACCTCGAACTCAGAAATCCGCCTGCCTCTGCCTCCCGAGTGCTGGGATTAAAGGCGTGCGCCACCACGTCCGGCTAAGTGCTGGGATTATTAAAGGCATGCACCACCACTGCCTGGATTACTTCTTATTTTTTTAATTGAAATGGAATATCTCACTGGTCTGGTCTCATCAATTAGTCTAGGCTGGCAACCCAGAGG
This sequence comes from Mus caroli, assembly GCF_978045245.1. NCBI lineage: Eukaryota > Metazoa > Chordata > Mammalia > Rodentia > Muridae > Mus > Mus caroli. The sequence goes on along the minus strand of NW_028227260.1, from coordinate 146,456,913 downwards.
GATTTTCCTGCTCTTTCCTCCTCAACAATAGAATTACAAATATGTACCACTATGCTTTGCTTTTTCAAAAGAAAGATACCATATTTAGTTATGTATATGTATGTCTGTGTGCACCCAGGAGCTGGAGTCAAGGCCATTGTAATTTGTCCGACACGGGTACCAAGGATTAAACTCTGATTCTTTTCTTTTTTCTTTTTCTTTCTTTTGAGAAAATGTCTCTCTAAATAGCCCTGGCTGTACTGGAACTCACTATGTTGATCAGGCTGGCCTTGAACTCACAGAGATCTACCTGCTGACCTAAGGGGTGTGACCACCACACTAGCTGGAGAACGTTTTTTTTTTTTTTTTTGGTTTTCCGAGACAGGGTTTCTCTGTTGTAGCCCTGGCTGTCCTGGAACTCACTTTGTAGACCAGGCTGGCCTCGAACTCAGAAATCCACCCGCCTGTGCCTCCCCAGTGCTGGATTAAAGGCGTGCGCCACCACGCCCGGCTGAGAACATGTTCTTAAACACTAGGAGTACCTTGCCTTTTAATGTGGGTTCTGGGACTCTAACTCAGGTCCCCATGCTTGCAAGCCAAATACTTTAATAACTGGGCTATTTTCCCAGCCAATAAGCATAGAATCTTTTTTTAGATAAAAAGTGTTAGTGCTGAGAGTGTTTGTTTAGCAAGTACAAGGCTTTGGTTCCATCCCCATTGCCCACAAAAAGTTTTTTAAAGTCAAAATTCTGTGGGGTATTTTGTTTTTAAGATTTATTGATTATATATGAGTACACTGTCACTGTCTTCAGACACACGTGAAGAGAGCATCAGAACTCATTACAGATGGTTGTGAGTCACAATGTGGTTGCTGGGATTTGAACTCAGGACCTCTGGAAGAACAGTCAGTGCTTCAACTGTGCTGAGCCATCTCTCCAGCCCCCAAATCCTGTTTCTATATATACATCTTCCTGAGATGTAAAATAGTAGTTGATTGTCTCACTGAAAGGTTAAGTTTTTATTTCTGGTGCAAAGAGTAGGTAGTAAGAGCAAGCACTAACCAACTGCTGTGGTAGTCATATGCCATCCCAAAATGTGCCACTTAGGCCAAGGGATTACTTTCACTTCAAGGTGCCTGACACACAGCAGATTCAGTTTTTTCAGAATGCAGGTGAACTCTCCCACATAAAGACGCTGTCTGTGTAGCAAAAGAGACAATTTTTAGTGGAGAGAATCCTGTGCACCCAGACCTTGTTAAAATACCCATCACTTTCCTTTGTCCTCTCACCGACTGACTTTTCTACAAGTGCCTGTCTTTGTTCGACCTAATACAAAAGCACGCTGGTCCTGCCAACTCCTTGTAGGTCATGTAACTCTCATTAAATGTGTATGCTTTTCTCCTGTTAGTCTCTCATGTCAACTTCAGTCTTAGGACCTTATTTGGTGAGCAGAAACTTCTGCCTCCCCTGCAATAAAATCCTCCATCGTGGGCCCTAAGCAGAGAGGGTGTGGAGGAAAACTACCTTCTGCTGGGCTCACGGTTGACAGGACCAGGTGGTGTGTACCTGTGCAGAAGATAAAAAGCAGTATGTGAAAAATGTTGGGTTTCACAGGGGCTGTGCACAACCGATTTCCTTCTGCCATTTCATTGCACGAAGGGACCCTGACTAGGTGAGCAGACAAGGGGCCACTGGGCAAACTGAGGCATAGCATGCCAAACTAACATCCTTGTCTTTGTAGCTCCTGGCATATTCAAGAGTAGCACCCGGCCTTTGGCCACTGTACACACATGAGAGAAAGAGTAAAGAATGAGAGAGATAAGTATCAGGGCCACAGATGGCTCGAAAATTGCTTTCAGCAGTGACTGAAAATAGCAGAGCCAATATAATGGCCTATTGTTTTATTCATCCAGCCTCATGAGGCACAGTGCTATTTATTCCCTTTGGTAGAAATGATGAGCAAATAGTCCAAGGAAGTCAGCACCAGAGATAGAAAAAAAAAAAAAAGGTTCCTAAATTACTCAACTCCTAAATGTCCCTTTTTTTTTTCTATAGAGCCATAATTCAGAACAGTTACATTAAAAGCAAAAACAAACAAACAAAGCAAGAACACTGGCCAGTATTCCAGGGCAAATGTAATGAAACACATTTTTGATGTTTAGTGTTTTATATTAGGAGACAGAAACTCTTAAGAAGTAAAACATTGTTATCATTAATGCTTGACTCTGGTCAGACTCATCGATGGATGTTACCAGGCGAGGGTTACATAGGTAATGAGGAGACATTTACATGGTCTTAAAGTAGCTTCCCACAAATTGCTTGTTAACTTGCCAAGGGGGGGAACCCTGACTTTACAGGGGAGAAATCTTGCAACCACAACGGTCGCATCATAAAGAGTCACACAGAGACCACGTGCTTCCTAACACAATACCCTAGAGGTACATCTCTTCCATTGTGTGCCTGCCAAGAATGAGCACCTTCAAGATAGCTGTCACTGCCACTTTGGGATGCTATACTAAAATGACTTAGACTGGGTAATTTATAAATAACAGAAATATAGTCCACACAGTTCTAGAAGCTGGGAGGTACAAAATTTAGGCATTTGGGAAATTCAGCATTGGATGGGTTTCTCTGCTCCCAGGAATCACCAATGAGACCCGCCTCTGGCAGGCCTGTGAGCGATTTTGATTAGGTTAACTGAAGTGGAAAAGTCCCACCCTGAATGTGAGCAGCACCTTCCAGTGGCCCTGACATAAAGAGCTCTGAGAGAAAATCTTTGGCTTTTTGCCTGCTTGCCTTTTCGTGTTGAGGGCTGCTGCCAACACCATTGCCACACTGCCACCGTCTGTCAGTGATAGCAGAAGCCAGTTATTTCAGCCTTCTAACACGAAGATAAGGAACTCTCCAGATAGCATACAGACATGAATGGGACAGCTTCAGAGAATCCTGATTAATGTAATATCCGGGGGTGACCTTTAAATACCCAGTCCTTCTGCCTCTACCTCCCAAGGGCTAGATTATAGCATGCACTATCAGGCCTAGTGGCCCCATTTGTAACTGTCACCTTGGGAGTTAAGTTCCAAGGTATGAAGTTTAGAGACAGTCTAACTGTATTCCTGATTGACCTCAAACTCACTGAGCTCCATCTGCCTCTACCTCTCAAGTGCTGGGATTAAAGGTGTGTGCCACCATGGCCAACTCGAAACATGAACTTTTCAATATGAACATATTCAGACCATAGAGGTAGGCACTGAGGAAACTGAGGGACATTCCATTGAACTGCAAGCTTCAACTGACTCTTCAAGATCACAACTAATCGACCATTTGAGCTACCAGCCAGGCCCAGATCTGGGCCTTTAAGTTGGCTCATCCCAACATCTACCCCATAGATGAACTAACTGCTGGAGTGCATGAAAAGGCAGGTCCTGCCGATCCAAAGCTGTAGGTTCTCCATGACACCGAGCAACAACAGGATCTCTGAGAGGAGTCTCAGTGATGATCAATATTGGCAGTGGAGCAGAAGCCAGAGGCCTCACACCCCACCAGAGACCCACTGCAACGAACACTTGTGAGGAACACTATGAGGCCGAGAGTAAACTGTGGAGCACAGTGCCACACTAGAGCTTCCACGATAAGGTGTTTTGTTTTTTTAATTTTAGTTTTTTATTTCCTTGGACAGAGGGTAGACACAAAGGGAAGGGGGAGATGAGTGGGATTGGGGTACATGATATGAAATTCACAAAGAATCAATAAAAAGATAAAAAGAAATACTCTTAGAGCTAGGTATGTAATACCAGCTCTCCAGAGGTGAAAGCAGAAGGAACACAGCTCAAGGCCATTGGCACTCACACAGTGTGTTCTGGGCCAGGGATGTTGGTGTGAATCTAAGTAAAGGGCCTATGAGGGACAGAGGGCAGTATCTTTTGCTTTCTTGAGAATGTAAACAGTCCAACTTTCCCGTAGTCCAGGTTTCCTGTAAGAAAAAAAAAATTGAATACACTGGGACTCACCAGAAAATTGTGTTGGCTTGTGGTTATTCATGTCAAGTAAAATTCTATAGGCTCTGTGACCAAGGACTTGGGAAGAATGTATGATGGTACGTACATTCCTCAAGTCGATGCTAGGCACCTTTTTTTCTATTTGCTTGTCTTCTCCCGTCATTGTCTTTTTGATGGATGATAGTGAGCTCACTAGTCTTGTTCATGTTGGTTTGGTTGAGTCACATGACAGGCCACCTTCTGGAGGGAGCCCACAAAAAAGGCCCTGGAAGGAGGACATGCTCCCACTCTCACTGGCAAGCTTGGCTATCCTGTTGCAGCTGATTTAAATTCAATTTCTTGAGGATTCCCATATAGACTAAAGACCAGCAGTTCTCTAGGAATCCCCCAGGCTGAGACACCCAACCCTACGGACCGAACAGCTACTACTATCATGAGATAACCAATATTGGACTATTCAGATCACATCCTGTAAGCCAGCCTAATAAAGCCCCTTTATATATATATATATATATATATATTCCTATCAGTTCTGTTCCTTTAGAACCCCGACTAATACACTGAAGGCTTTCAAGTGCAGGTATGTATCACTGTTAGCTATACTGTGTACTTACTTTGTATTTATGAACTAGTTGAGATATAAACACTGAGGGGATCCCTTCAGGTGTCACACAGTAGGCAGAGAAATGAACCATAAAAAGGTGAGGATGAAAACTCAGGCTGACTTGTCGAACTCCTAGAGAGTTGGATGCCAGGCAGTTTATTGCCAGCATATTTAAACACAATATAATTTTGGGAAAAGTTTCCTGGTGCAATACAATCTGCAGTGTATAAGGGGGTATAATTGCATTGAAACTTAAAATGCATGCCATATTTTTTCCAAGATGAGTTCCAGAAATAGACTACCTGTACTAGCTTAAGGCAGTCTCTGGCCTGGTCTCAGTCATACAGATAGCATAGAGGTCATTTGGGCTATTAGCCACCTCTGGTCCTGGCTGTGTGATTTTGGGGGAGCCCCTGGCTGTACAGGTAATGTGTAAGGCTCATTTAGATTGCTAGCCAACTCTGGTCCTGACTGGAGGAATTTGGTATGTCCTGGTCCAACAGATAATACAGATCATCAGGCCATGTATCATCTCCAATTCCCAGCCTTCAGGAAAAACAGCTTATATATGTTTCCTTTTGAAAGGACAATCCTGGGTGCCTAATATTCCTAGTTTCTCTGGAGATCTGTGGGCACAAGGACTTTTGTGCTCCCATCAATATACAAATAACATGAATTTGTTCTTTTTTTTTTTTTTTGAGACAGGGTTTCTCTGTATAGCCCTGGCTGTCCTGTAACTCACTATGTAGACCAGGCTGGCCTCGAACTCAGAAATCCTGCCTGCCTCTGCCTACCAAATGCTGGGATTAAAGGCGTGCACCACCACTGCCTGGCTATGTATTTATTTATTTATTTTGGTTAATAACATGAATTTTTAAGGTCTTTTGTAAATAACAGAAGATACTAGTATTTAATGTATATCCAATTACTTTTCAACAATAGCTATTTTTAAAGATGTATTTTATGTGCATGAGTACTTTGCTTACATATATACAGATGCAAAATGTTTACCCGTTGTCATTGAAGGTCACAAGAGGGCTTCCGATCCCCTGGGACTGGAGTCACAGATGGTTGTAAGCAGTTATGAGGATGCTGGGAACTGAACCCTGGTCTTCTGCAAGAGCAAGTGCCCCTAAACACTGAGCCATCTCTCTAGCCCAGCAAATGCTAGTTTTATTAAAGTAAAATCACTAGGAAAATAAGCTCTGGACTGAGAGATGGCTCAGCGGTTAAGAGCACTGTCCCGAGTTCAAATCCCAACAACCACATGGTGGGTGACAACTATCCATAACTAGATCTGATGCCCTCTTCTGGTGTGTCTGAAGATAGCAACAGTGTACTTACAAATATATGATAAGTAAATAAATCTTTAAAAAAAAAAAAGAAAAGAAGGTCTACGTTTGTCATTTTCAGTGGGACTGGAGAGGTGGTTTAGTGGTTAAGAATGCCTGTCACAGCCGGGAGTGGTGGCGCACGCCTTTAATTCCAGCACTCGGGAGGCAGACAGGCGGATTTCTGAGTTTGAGGCCAGCCTGGTCTACAGAGTGAGTTCCAGGACAGCCAGGGCTACACAGAGAAACCTTGTCTTGAAAAACCAAAAAAAAAAAAAAAAAAAAAAAAAACCAAAAAAAAAAAAAAAAAAGAGAGAGAATGCCTGTCACACTGGGCAGTGGTGGCGCACACCTTTAATCCTAGTACTCGGGAGGCAGAGACAGGCAGATTTCTGAGTTTGAGGCCAGCCTGGTCCACAAAGTGAGCTCCAGGACAGCCAGGGCTACACAGAGAAACCCTGTCTTGAAAAAAAAAAAAAAAAAAAAAAAACAAGAAGAAGAAGAAAAAAGAATGCCTGTCACTCTTCCAGAGGTCCTGAGTTCAGTTCCCAAACACTCATGTCTAGTGGATGACAACACTCATAAATCAAGCTCCAGGTGATCAGACACCCTTTTCTGGGCTCTATAGGCCCAGTACACAATTAGGCACATGTATACATGTACATACAATAAGTCATCAGAGAAAAGAATTTTCATTAACACATGTCAAAAATGTGTAATAGAGATTTGATTCAAGATGGTGGTAGTGGCCACTGGTACTTATAAGAAGATGCTTTCAGAAACTGGACTCATGAAATTGGAAGGCAAGATGGCTGAGACGTGTGCACTCAAGAGATGTGGATCTGGGAATGTTGCAAGTAGGGCTGACAGGGTGGTGGTCTCCTAGAAAGCTGCTGCTGCTGCTGCTGGAGGCCATGTTGGGGTCTGTGCTCCATGCTACAGCCAGGAGCCAAGCTAGTGTCCTGGGTCCATGCTCTTATCAGAGGACCTGATGTCCATGGTCCCTGTTGCTGCTGGTTGTTAAGGACAAGGAAGCTTCTTCTGCAGTGGTAACAAATCAATAACTGTTACCAGCTGAACATGGTGGCGCACACCTTTAATCCCAGCACTTGGGAGGCAGAGGCAGGCGGATTTCTGAGTTTGAGGCCAGCCTGGTCTACAAAGTGAGTTCCAGGATAGCCAGGGCTATACAAAGAAACCCTGTCTCGAAAAACCAAAAAGCAAACAAACAAACAATAACGGTTACCACTGAGAATGAAAGGCATAGAAATATTCGTGACTCCTCTCCACTCCACCCCCTTGCAAAACAAAACAAAACAAAACCAACCAGTCTAGACAGGAAACCATTGAAGAAGGTTCTTAAAATTTGTGATTGGGAGACTGAAGTGTAGCTCTTCACAGTTGATGGTTTCTGGTGGCTGGGGGTAGGGTTAGGGTGGAGAAGGACTCAGTTTTCTTTAAGGGGTTGGCCCCTGGGAGTTTGACTATGCTCCAGTGAGTATATGGGCAACCCAAATTGGACTTGGTATATATATTTTTTCTTTTTTGGTGGAAGGCAGACCTGGAAGGAATGGGAAACAAGTGTGATGAGGTGCATTGTGTGAAATTCCTAAATAGTCAATAAAAATATTATGTTGGAAAAAACTGTTATAGAAAGCTGTTGGAGAATACGGTGCCCATATACTATCAAAATGTCTAAGGTTATTTGATTCATGAAGGAAAATGTCTCCAGCTTCCCACAACAACAAGCATCTCCCTGGTGATGCGCTAGAGACACAATATAACTTGATGTTGCTTCTCTTGTTTTACAAATATAAGGGTTTTTTCATAAGTGAGTTATTAAAAATCCACAAAACTAAATTAAGGGCTAGACTTTCCAATAATATCAACGTTACTGAAGAACAAAAACCAAACAAAAACCAAAAACCCCACCAAGCCAAAACAAACAAACAAAACCAAACCAACCAAACAAACAAGAGAGAGAGAGGCCTGGGAAACTATCCTAGATTAAAGATTAACCCCAATGTAAATCAAATATGACTTTTGACTGGATTTTGAGTTTGTCCTAACAAGAATGAGATAGAAGAAAACACAAAGATAGTCCTCAATTTCTAACCTTTAAATATGTATTGATATCAGCTAATAGTGATGTCCTGAATATTTATGAGTGGCTGATGGTATTGCGGCTTTTGTTCCTAAGAGATAGATACTAAAATCTTTAGGGGTGAAGTGGCATACTAAGTCTTCAACTTAATAAAGACTAAATTTCTGCATGTTTGAGAAATTGTATTGTCATGGAGTTAGTTACAGGCTGGATGAAACAAGAAACTGAAGAGAAGTCTGCTGGTTCATCACTGCCCTGCGCTGCTTGTAGAGCCCTCAGTTCCTTGCCTTTCTTTGAATGGGTCTGGGTGTAGGAAGAGCTACAGGCTACATGAAGCCCCTCCTCCCACAGGGATCATATGGAGGGGCGCATGTGCACAGGCCCCACGGGCTACAACCATAAGCCACTTCTTTCCTTGCCAAAAGCCTCACGTCAGCTGAGCACGTCAACTGAGCACGTCAGCAGCGCGTGAACTGGTGTCCTTTATGGCAGAGGCGCAAAAGCACAAAGCCGCTGCTGCGTCAGGGTCTTCTGTGAGGTCCGCATTTTTGTGCTCAATTGGTGGCTGGCAGCTTGGCTGTTGGCACTTCTCCGACTGAGGCGACCATGGCGGCGGTAGTAGCGCTAATGCGGAAAACGCTAGATTATCTTAAGACCAAGGAGTTTCGGGATTATATAACCAGCACCCACTTCTGGGGTCCTGTGGCCAACTGGGGCCTTCCGCTGGCCGCCTTTAAGGATATGAAGGCGCCTCCCGACATCATCAGTGGCCGCATGACGACGGCCCTCATCTTCTACTCCATGGCTTTCATGCGCTTTGCCTACCGTGTCCAGCCTCGAAACTACCTGCTGCTGGCGTGCCATTTCTCCAACGTGTTGGCGCAGACCATCCAGGGGGGCCGTTTCCTGAAGCACCAATATGGTGGTGGAGCCAAGGCCAAAGCCACCAACCCTCCGGCCAAATAAGCCTGATGACTGGGGGAGGGGATGAGAGGGGTAGCCTGGACCAGACTTGGCAGCTTGCAAGCACTGGACTCTATTCCTCCTAAAGAAAAGCCAAGGAAAACTTTGGTTTGCAAACCTGATTTAAACCAGTTTGGTTAATTAAAAAAAAAAAAAAGCCATCAAATTGATATCGAGTGTTGCCTGTTTTGTGAACTGGGAGGGGAACCGTTTCCTAGGTAAGAGGGAGGGCAGATTGGTGCGTCGGTCTCCCTCTTCAAAAGACTTCAGGGAGGAGGACAAGAGGAGAACCAAACTATCTCATAGCTTTGCTTTAAAAAATAAAAACAACAACAATAACAAACCACACAAAACCAACCAACCAAAAAAAAAAAACTCTCTAGGGAACAGGCTTTTGGGTACCCAGGGTGTTTGGCGCCACGGGTTACTTAAAATTTGGTAGTGACAAATCCCTACACCAAAGGGGGTTCAGTTGGGGGCTATTTCTGTAGAGAGAAATGTTTAGAAGGGAGTTTAAATGTAGTGAAATTTCAGTTTACATCTTATTAAGAGTTTAGTGCTCTTGGTTACCTAGAACAATAATGGAAGTTGCCATGGAGATGGGATAAAGGACTCAGAATGGTTTCTGGGCTCAGGATGGTTGCTGTCAATTCAGCAAGTTCTAGGAAAACATGCCCAAATTATAATGCTTTCCCTTTTCCCTTTACAGTGGAAAACTACAGGAGTCTGTGCAGTTGCTAAGCCCTGCCCCAGGGTTGATAACTAGCTAGGGGTGGGGGTGGGGTTGAGGGTCACTGGTCAACAGCTCAGAGTATCCCCTAGGAATTCTCTGGGTGCCAATGATGTATTAAACCGGAAAGCGGGCTGGCGAGATGGCTCAGTAGTTAAGAGAGCTGACTGCTCTTCCAAAGGCCCCAAGTTCAAGTACCAGCAACCACATGGTGGCTCACAACCATCTGTAACAAAATCTGATGCCCTCTTCTGGAGTATCTGAGGATAGCTACAGTGTACACACATATAATAAATAAATAAATCTTAAAAAAAAAAAAAACAAAAAACCAAAAAACCGGAAAGCTTGTAAAGAGGGAAGACCGACGTTGTGAGGTAGGATCATTATAGCTAGGACAAGCTGTCCCCTGAGGTTTGATCCACACAGGCCTTGCCTAGGATTCTGCTGAATACAGAAAAGCCCATTCGGTTTTGGTGGGACTCAATACACATATTCACAAGTGCTGAACCTGCTTGTGATCAAGTTTACAGATGCAAAGAGATTTAAACCCCTTCTGATAGGTTCTGAAGCCATCTGCTCTTGGCTAAGACAGGCCCAACAGTGGAACTCCAGGGAAAGCTGCAGGAACCAAGCATCTAAGCATCCAAGCATCTGCAGCATCCAAGCAAAAGTCTTATTCATGGGAAGTCCCTTTCATATTCTGAATATGAGGGTGGAGGGTAGGGCACAAATTATAGGACAGGATATTAATTGCCTGCCACAATATAACCAGCCACCCAATAATTTAACAGCTTAAAACAACATGCTCTCACAGTTTTGTGGTCTCTGTGGCTGGAAGCTCTATATCCAGGTTCATGGGTGTTTGTGGGAGGCTTCAGCTCTGTGTCTTCCTGTAGCAGTCTCCAAAAGACTGCTCAAGGCACAGCATGGCTCCCCCACCCCACTGTGGTGTTTGCAAAGGATGAAGATGAAAGTCTTACTGTGCTGACGGTTAGTGTGCACACTTTCGCTATGTTCACAAGGCAACCCTGCTGCACTGTGCAATACCAGAAAGCAAGGATCACTAGGGGTGTGGAGGCTGGCCTGCCCCACAAGGTTCTGAAATAAGAACTGCCCTGCTACTCTGACAGCCTTGCAGTTATAGAGACCACCTTGCAAAGAGCCTGTATAAAGTGCTCTGCCAAGTCCTTAAAGTGAACTATATTAAGATTTTTATTAAAACATTAAAGGATTTTTTTCACTCCACTGAGAATCACCTGAGTTGAAATTAATATTTAGGCCTGTCTCAAAGTGTATTTTATAATTTGAATGTATTTTAATACAGGCCACTGTTGAGTGAATGCTTTGCAGAGCAGGTAAATTTCTAATTAACCTAGTAAAGAGAAAGGAGGCAATCTCTGATAATTTCCTGATCTTTGCAACTATGATTTAGCCATTTTTTTCTACAAATTCTTTCAAACTATCAAGCACCAGTGTCCTGGGGAGAGGCTGAGTGTAAAGCATACTGGATGGAGACAAGGCACCCTACAGGGCGGTGAAGGCAGCCTGGGTAGAAGGCATGCCTTTCCTGGGTTTCTTCCCCTGCTGCTAGGATTCAAAAGCACCCCTGGGGGTGGAGCTACAAAATAGAAGCCACAGAAAACTCCATGTAATCGGACTCAGATGGCTTACAATTTGATGTGTTATTCATGCGCCTTGTTTTGAAATTAAAAACTGTAAGAATTTTTCAAAATACACGGATGCATGTTTATTATCAAAAAGAATATACAAAGCAGAAAAGCTAAATTCCTCTGACTGCTCCCCAGCCCCAATTCCTCTTAGAGACATAATATAGAAGAAAGACTTAGAAAGCCGACCATCCCTTTCCAGAGCTCAGTTATTATAGCACACAAACAGCACTAGGGCATGCTCATCATTATTCAATACTTTGTTTTTCTATTGATTTGCTTTTGGCAGTGGAACAGCCATCTAGTCAAGGCATTATACATGCTGGGTAGGCAAGCGCCCCACCACGGAGCTCCAGTCCACCCTTTCAAACCATTTCTTTCCTTTAGATGCCTTACAGGTAATTCACATGACTGCACTTCACTATGGGGTCATTCTTTAGAATAGTTATGTGCTGTACTGGCTGGTTTTGTGTGTCAGTTGACACAGCTGGAGTCATCACAGAGAAAGGAGCTTCAGTTGGGGACATGCCTCCATGAGATCCAACTGTAAGGCATTTTCTCAATTAGTGATCAAGGGGGAAAGGCCCCTTGTGGGTGGGACCATCCCTGGGCTGGTAGTCTTGGGTTCTTTAAGAGAGCAGGCTGAGCAAGCCAGGGGAGGCAAGCCAGTAAAGAACATCCCTCCATGGCCTCTGCATCAGCTCCTGCTCCCTGACCTGCTTGAGTTCCAGTCCTGACTTCCTTTGGTGATGAACAGCAATGTGGAAGTGTAAGCCAAATAAACCCTTTCCTCCCCAACTTGCTTCTTGGTCATGATGTTTGTGCAGGAATAGAAACCCTGACTAAGACATGTGGCATAGTACAGATGCTCTACACCTTATTTAGTAGGTCCTCAACTTGTGAACATCCATTCGGACATACCCAGGCACGGTTCTGTGGAAGAGATGCGGACAGACAGGCTGATACCTCTGTATTCACCACATCTGCCTTAGAGCCCTTTATACAAGGGTCTTGCTTTTTCTGTTTCAATTCACTGAAATGTTCCTGGTATAGTTCTCTGAACAGTACCTCTGAACTGTCCGAGTGGCAGATGAAGGTACTGGACTTCACCACTCGTTTCATTTGTATCTACTTCAGTGTCTGGCACAGGTTTGACACTTGGTGTGTGCTGAATTGATAAGGACAAAATAACTAGACAAGAATAAAATGAAAGGTTAGGATCTCAAACTTCCTACAGTTAGAAACCAGGTCTTTGTGGGTTAGTGCATTAAGATTCTATGTTTTGTACTTCAGATCTAGAAGGGAATTGATTTTTTTTCCTATGGCAAAGTGGCAAAATAAATGCAAAATCTTGCTTTACTTGAAGTCTTCTCAAGGACTTCCACAAATGAAGGGAGAAAGAAACCATAACACTGAAAACTAAACGGCAACCTGGAATATTAAATAAGCAAGCTGAAAGCACATTTGTATTCATTTGGGTTATAAAGTTGAAATACATGCCAAATCCAGTTTCTATTGCTACCCCCTCTCTGGAGGGTCCCCGTTGGGCAGGCAGCTGGCCAGGTGAGGGAGTGACTTCATCTTTGCCGAGCCTTGGCATGAAGTGTTTCTTCTAGGTAGTTCGGGGAACATAGCAACGTCCAGAGGTGACATGAAGCAGTCTAATGCCAAAGATCCTGGGAATGAGCAGACCGAGGAAGAAATAGAAGTGAGTCTGACTCCCACAGAACACTGCAACACTGCACACAATAGTACAAGGCTTCCACACAGTTCAAGAAGAGAAGAGCTGTGAATGAATTTATGAGCATGGTGAAAGAGAAAGTTTTGTTTGACTACTGCTAAGAATGATGAAGTTTTCAAGAACTTTCCTAGCATTTCCACAAACACACAGTCCGGAGCCTGAGCCGCAGTACTCAGGAGATGCTGGAAGTGTGCTCGGTTTGCTCGGTCTTTGGGGACAGGGAGCTGAGAACTGACACCAGGGTCTGGCATAGAAAGAAAATGTTGTATAACTGTGCGCCTCCTTACGATTTGTTTTCATTTTGAAATTAGGGGCTCCCGAAGTTGCCCTGGCTGACCTAGAACTTGGGATCCTCCTAGCTCAGCTTTCGGAGTAGTTGAGGTCACAGGCATAAGCCTTCTTGGTTCACTGAAGTTTACTTCTCATCCATGCCCTGTTGACACCAGAGGGACAACTGACCTTTTCCAGACACCCCTTCTGGGATAGTGGCCTGGGCCTTCCCCGGCAGAGCTCAATCAAGCTGTTCTCTAGTGTGCCACTAAGCAGCCTGGTAATCCTTTCCCTTCTGTCTCTGGCTTCAAGCCCACAGTAACAGTTCCGCACTCAAGAGGAAATGGTAGAAAACGACCACTTTCCTCTTGCCTTTATCAGAAGCAAAAACAAAGTTAAACATTTTTATTTGGACACTTACTTCCCGCACCATTCTTTGGCACAGTCAGAGTAAAACTTCCAAGCAGAGGCAGGGGGTAGAGCACACCTCTGCCAGGGGTAGAACACCCTCACAGACCTAGTCCTCACCATGTAAACAGCTGTAGACTGAAAAAGACTAAAAGACTCTCTCCTTAGAAACAGTAAAAAGTCCCTGGACAATAGCAAAAACCGGCACAGGACTAGTACTTTTGACTGACTCCATCACATAACTCCAAGTTGATGAATATGAAAAAAGTATCTCTGATGCATTATAGAAAGGCACACAACAGAAACTTGTGTGCTTTGTGATGCATTATAGAAAGGCACACAACAGAAACTTGTGTGATTTGGAAATGTTTCCTCTCTGCACAGAGAAGGAGGCCTGACCTGGAAGCCAGGCCAACTTTCACAAAACATGCCTGGATGTTGCAAAGGACAATGTAAAATAAAACAGTATTTTCATTATTATTTGGCAGAAGAACAGTAGAGTTATTTACATTAATCAGCTTTCTAATGTACACTAACCAAGCACAATTAATGCTACAGTGAAAACTGGGTATCCCGGGCATCATCTGAAAGCAGAATGGTTTTAGACCATGTCACAAATGATATACTGGCTCAGCTAACACCAGACCTTGCCTTCAGGGATACGTGGCTGACCTTGCTCCAGAATGTTGAGCTTTCACAGGTCTATGAGCCACTAATGACAGAACAGGCACTTGGCCTGCTTTTGAAAAGGTTTCTATGTTTGTTTGTTTCAAGACAGGCTCACTATGTATGTATAGTCTTGGCTAGCCTGGATCTCACGTTGTAGACCAGACTGGCCTTGAGCTTACAGAGATCAACCTGTCTCTGCTCCCCATATGCTGAGATTAAAGCTATACATCACCATTCCCAACCTTCCTTTCTAATAGGAAGGGCACAGGGAAGAGCAAGTGAGACTGTTGGTTCATATGAGAAGTCAGACATCAAAGGGATAAGGCTATTGTGTCCCTCTTTAACATTCAGTACCTACACTCACCTCAAGCCTTCCTTTCAGGTGTCTGTCTACCGGCATCCTTTGAAGTTTGTTTTTGATGCTGTAGATGGAGGCTGTCTAGCTTCTGCAAGTCTTCTGTAAGGCCATTTCTAAGATCTGTGTTGCTTCTCAGAAAACCTTTCACCACATCCAGTTGATTTGAGATCTGTAAGAGGAAAGTGTACAAAATGCTGCTTAGGATAATTACTGTAACAGAATTCAATTAAAATGGAACAGTGTAATCTCAAGATTGGTTCCCAGGGCTGCAGGCGAAGCTCGGCAGCAGGAGCACACTTGGCATGTGCAAGGTCCTGCCTTCCAGCTTCACTCTTCCCCTAAACCACCTGTTCTGTTTATATGTCTACCACAAGACAGAAATGCGGACTACTGGCAAGCATCTACACAGAGGTTGAGTTTGTAAATCAAAAGCTTGGTGGATGGCATTGTGAAGAAATACTGGGCCGGGCGTGGTGGCGCACGCCTTTAATCCCAGCACTTGGGAGGCAGAGGCAGGTGGATTTCTGAGTTCGAGTACAGCCTGGTCTACAGAGTTGAGTTCCAGGATCAGCCAGGGCTACACAGAGAAACCCTGTCTTGAAAAACCAAAAAAAAAAAAAAAAAAAAGAAATACTGAACCAAGCGCTCGCGCACGCGCACACACACACACACACACACACACACACACACTACACTTAGCCAGGCGTGGTTTTCACATCTCTTAAAGTCAACAGTTTGAAAGCTGAGGGAGGAAAAATGAACACGAGTTGCAGACCTATACCAAAAAGTAAGTAAGACAAAATAAAAAAGCACCCGCCATGCAAACCAAACATGATCACAGAAACATCAGCCACATAAAGGATGTTTATCACCACTAATTTTTTTTGCTTTAAAACTTGAATTTATATGGAAAGTGTTCATCTTATACTTTTGAGGGTTTGTGTCTATATAAGTATTACTGATGGAAGATAAATCTATAAAACAGTACATATGCCAAAATTCCATGTCAACAGAGTATAAGGTTAAAATAACCTTAAATCTCACCCTAGTTATTCCATTCTCTCCTTTACATGTAACCATAGCAAAGGATCCAATTTCTTCTAAAAACATGTCATGTGTTTGTGTGTACACATTTTTTAAATCACAGACTATGTGTACACAAGTATTCTATTATCTCCCCACCACTCTTTAGCCCTCTTGTCCCCTTACTCCTCCCTAAGTGTTCCTTCCCGAGATTCAGAACTTCTGACTTTATTTAGCCCATAGTTTAATCCCATAGTTTAATCATTTAGTTTAATCAGGGCCATCTGTATGATCACCCAGTTGGGGCTATTCAGAGGCACTTACTGAGATCACCAAGGGCTCCAGTAACTACAGGCACTTGCTCTCTCTGAATCTACTAGTAGCAAAGAGGTCAAGACCTCTTATACATATATACAAAATACAGGGTGTCTCTGTGTAGCCTTGGCTGTCCTGGAACTCACTCTGTAGACCAGGCTAGCCTCGAACTCAGAGATCTGCCTGCCTCTGCCTCCTGAATCCTGGGATTAAAAGGCATGCACCACCATCATCCAGTTTTAATAATTAAAAAAAAAAAAAGGTCGGGCTCCCGTTACTTACCTCAGACTTGCCTTAAACACAGGATCCTCCTGTCTCAAGCCTCATTATTTTATTGGATTATTTTATATGTATGAGTGTTTTGTTTGTCTGTCTGTCTGTGTATGATGCCTGCAGAGACCTGAAGAGTACATCAGATCCCCCTGAAACTAAAGTTACAGATGGCCATGAGTCACCATGTGGGTGCTGGGAACCAAACCTGGGTCCTCTGCAAGAGCAGCCAGTATTCTCAGCCATAGTTCCATAGTTCCTAAGCCTGGTTTTTAATGGCTGAATAAGATCCCAATTGTGGACATTTCACTTTAAACACATTCTGAACCTTTTGTTGGAACAAGTAACCATGTGGAATTTACCCTCACACACATGTGGCTCATATAAATGACATTTCTGTTTATAGAAATAGTAGGCAGCTTTAACTCTGATTGAGTGGAGTCTGTCTTAATTTTAGTAGTTAGCTAGAAATGCTGTGTGTAGAGGTTATACTGATTTAAATCTCCCAACAACATACTCCTCAACATTTTAGCCGTAACGAGGAATCTTAAGAGTGGTAGTGTCCAGAACACATTCACTGGCCCCTAGTCTTACAAAAATGCCAGGCACAGGCTGGTGAGATGGCTCAGTGGTTAAGAGGACTGACTGTTCTTCCACAGATCCTGAGTTCAAATCCCAGCAACCACATGGTGGCTCACAACCATCTGTAATGAGACCTGATGTCCTCTTCTGGTGAGTCTGAAGACAGCTACAGTGTACTTATATATAATAAATAAATCTTTAAAAAAATGCCAGGCACTATTACTATTAGACTAATGGAACTGGGGAACTGAACCAGGGCCTTGAGCTTGCCTACCACTGAGCTATTCCAACAGACACTCTATTTTGAGGATATAGCATGGTGACTGCTCCAGCTTGAAGGCAAGGCCAATTTAAAAAGAGAGGCTTTGCCCTGGTAGTGCCACTAGTGAGACTTTGTATCAAAACAAACAAGAAAACCTGGTCTTCACCTCAGTATTATAGGATCTAATTGATTAAAATTCTTATAAATGGTGATCTAGGTGTGAAACACACACCAGAAAAGCTAGCACTTGGGAGTTGGAGGCAGGAGGGTCATGAGTTCAAGGTCATCCTTGGCTACACAATGAGTTTGTGTAGCCTGGGCTACAGGAGATACTCTGAAAAAAACAAAAAACAAAAATGAGAAAATCGGGTGGAGAGAAATGGGAAGGTTGTGCACTTCCAAGTGTAGGGAAGAGAAAGTAAATATGAAAACCTGAAAGTTCGAGAAAATTGGAGTTATAGAGGCTTGGTTGGGACTCTTTTTTTTTTTTTTTTTTTGGTTTTCTGAGACAGGGTTTCTCTGTATAGCCCTGGATGTCCTGGAACTCACTCTGTAGACCAGGCTTGCCTCGAACTCAGAAATCCTCCTGCCTCTGCCTCCCAAGTGCTGAGATTAAAGGCGTGCACCACCACTGCCCGGCATGACTGACTTTTATATATACAAATTAATTATGATGATATTAATATGACCTAGGGGGATGGATCCAAGAATTAATCTAATAAAAGTACTTTAGCATTGTATCCGGCAAACATTAACTTCATTTATATAAGTCAGTTAACTATGCGTTTACCTATTGTTCCATGCAAAGGATGCTAACAGTCTTACTTCTCCAGACATTTAAGCCCAAACTCCCTACCACATTCCACCTATGACGACCACACTATCTGAAATATGAAATGTTCCATGGTCTACTAAACATAAAGGCATAGAAAACATTATCTATGTAGAGTTGGTGCCCAAAGGACAGGCTAATTAACCCTTCTCCTGACTCAAACAGGCAAGGAGGGCTAGAAATACATAGTTGCCAATGGCTCTGAGGTAGCAGACCTGCTAATACATGGAGGGCTGCATGTTTTCAACCCTTATTATCTGTTAATTTAAAGCCCACTTCTGATCCCATTGTTCTTTTGGCTGAAACCTGTTGTTTCCCTACTACTTTCAGGGACAAAGCCCCAAAGGACTCTGTGAGGCCTAGAAAATCTTCCAAAACAGTTTCCCCCTACCTTGCCTTCCCTCTCCCTCACCATACTACTTGTGCTTTCCTGACCACCGCCGAGCCAGGACTAAGTAGCACTTCACCCCTCTGCTAAGAGCATCCTTCCTTCCAGGCCAATACTGAGGTCTTCTGTTTTTGTGAGGAGGGTTTCCCCTTACGTCATATAATCCTACAAGGATCTTGCTCCAGATTCTGATGGAGCTCTTATACCACTCTTCCACTTTGGAGTACATATTAGGTCCTGAAGCATTTGCTAAGTATTCAAAGAATATGCACTTCTAGACGACATTTGACTTAATTAGAAACCTAGCTCTCTGTGTCTTTCCAGGCTGGAGTTTTATGTCAACACAACTTAGGGTCATTTTGGAAGACAGAACCTCAATTAAGAGAATGTTCCAGCCAGGCATGGTGGCCTTTAATCCCAGCATTCGGGAGGCAGAGGTAGGCGGATTTCTGAGTTCGAGGCCAGCCTGGTCTACAGAGTGAGTTCCAGGACAGCCAGGGCTACACAGAGAAACCCTGTCTCGAAAAAAAAAATGTTCCAATGAGACTAGTCAGTGGGCAAGCCTGTGGGACATTTTCTTGACTAAAGATGGATGTGGGAATGCCGGGTGAGCCTGACTTGTATACAAAATCAGGTTGAACAAGCTAGGGGAAGCAAGCCAGTAAGCAGCACCCACCATAGTCTCTGCATCCCACCTTGACTTCCCTCAGAGATGAGTGTGACCTGTGTTGTAAGATGAAATAAACCTTTTCTTCCCCAAGTTATGTTTCTCACAGCAACAGAAAGTGTCACATCACCACCTCTCTTTACTCCTCACGCTTCATCCGTGTACCTCTTCCGGCAACATCTCTTCTGCTGCTGCTTGAAGATACATTTCTTGCAGTTTTTCCTTCAGCAATTCTATTTCAATCTCATGGATTTGGCTCACAGTCAAGTAACTTCCTATTTCAAATTCACACCCATCTCGTTCATCTTCCTCAGGGATGTGAACAGCCCAGTCAGATGTCAACAGCTGTGGGGTGACCACACAAATCCATCAACAAACTATGTTTCAAAATTCAGGTTCTAAACAATTTTTTAAATCAATTCTTTGAGAATTGCATATGTACACACAATGTACTTTGATTACAGTCACTTTATTCCCCATGACTTCTCCTGAACTCACCTGTATATTAAAGCTTCATTCTTAGGCTATGCCACTGTTTGTAGTGTTGGTAATGGCAAACTATGATAGATAACTAATCTACCTCTACCACCGCCACCACCACCGCCACCACCGCCACCACCAGCACCACCACCAGCACCCCCGCCACTTCCACTGTATTAACAGAAGGCTTGTATTTGAGTACAGGCCCGAGAAGTTGAGTTCCATTCGTGTATCTCATGAGGTGAAAGGAGAGAAAGTTGTCCTCTGATCTCCACATGTGTACATCTGTGTGTGAGTCCACTGGTGCACACCCACATGGACACACATGCATACACACGACATAAATATACTTCAACAGAAAAATTCTACTGGATTATTCAAAGAATTCATAACAAAATACCATTACCCAGATCTATTTTAGCCACACACAGTTATTAGAGGAACACTTGACAGTTACTTTCTGGTTTTATAGCAGCTTTTCCCTTTTGTTCCCATTATAAAACTTAGCTCAGAGCTGGGGCTATAGTTCAGTGAAAAAGCCATGTGTGAGGCCCAGTCCTAGGTTCTTCCCCAGGTAGGCCCTCCAATAGAATCAAACAAAGACTAGGAGTATGGAGTGCTTGCCTGGAATTCACAAGGACCTGTGTGTGTGCCAGCAGCAGCAGCAAGTGATAATACAGAAATACATTTTGGTTAACATAAACATCAAATTTGGGTTTCTTCTGTTTGAGAGAGGGTCTCACAATGTAGCTCAGGCTTCCCAGAAATTTATAATACACAATATAGGCTGGCTTTGAATTCAGAACATAATATAGGCTGCCTTGACCTCCTAAGTGCTGGGATTTACATGGGCCACTAACAGCAAATTCTTTTCTTTTTTTTTTTTTAAATTAGATATTTTCTTTATATACATTTCAAATGCTATCCTGAAAGTTCCCTATACCCTCCCTCCGCCCTGCTCCCCTACCCCCCCACTCCCACTTCTTGGCCTGGCATTCCCCTGTACTGGGGCATATAAAGTTTGGTAGACCAAGGGGCCTCTCTTCCCAATGATGACCAATTAGGCCATCTTCTGCTAAATATGCAGCTAGAGACATGAGCTCTGGGGGTACTGGTTAGTTCATATTAACAGCAAATTCTTAATGAATGACTATGGATGCTTTTGACCCCTTAAGTTTTGTATATCAGAACTGTTTAATGCAGTTTCAGATGGGCAGGATGGTGTATGCCTATGACCCTAGTATTCGTTGCGTAGAGACAGGCTGCTGCATGCACATTTGTGGACAACCTAGTCTACATATGAAGTTCCAGGACAAGAAGGGCTAACAGTAAGATTTTGGCCTCAAAAAACTCCAAATGTATGAAGATTTTTACCTGTTCTATTCTGGAATATACTGCTACAATCTCTGGGATATTCTTGAATTCGTTCAGAAAATTTTGGATCTTGATCTGGAAATCTCGAAGCCAAGTAGATGAAACTTTCATCTCTGAAGAGTGCATTATCTCATTTCGACACTTTATCACCTACAGACAAACAAAGATAAGAGTCTCCAAAAGTTGGGAGTTGTTTGGAAAGAATTAGGAGGCATTAGGTGGCATTGCTGGAGAAGGTGCTTCCCTGGGGTCAGGCCTTAGTTTCCAAGGAGCCATGCTATTTGCAGTATGCTGTCTACCTCCTGCGTGGAGGTCGTTCCAGCTGCCAAGCCTGTGCTGCACCATCAGACTTTAACCCTCTGGAAGCAACTGGAAGCCCAACTAAATCTTTCCTTTCTAAGCTGCCTTGCACTATAGCGACAGAAAAGGAACTCGTACAGGAGAAAGCCAACTCCTCCAAGTTGTTTGGTCTCTACATGTGCATAATGTAAAGAAATGTAACAATAACAAATCGGACACAACACTTTAAAAAAACCCTTAAGTTAATGGGGTAAACTGGGACCATGTAGCTTTAAAAAGAAATTACAGAAATGCTTTACGAAATTACAAAATTGACCCGTGTGGTCTGGTATCCAGAGGGCGAGGGCTGGACCTTTCGTGAGACCACTGCATATTCTTGCACGTACTTAAGATATGTCATTTTAAGAGGACAGTGGAGCCTGCTAGCCCCATATGTCAGACCTTTATTTATTTTCTTCCTGCCCAGAGCACATCTGTCAAAGCGTAAAGTCCCCGTGGCCCTCAAACTGGAAGGCTCATATGATAGCCCTCGTGCAGCTGGTTTATATGCAGGTGGAAAGATGAAAACAGAAGAGACCGGGCGTGACCTAGAGAATGTATGTGCCCAACTAAAGCAGCAGCGGCTCATTGCTTTTGCGGTGGCAGCTTTATGAACCCAATGTCACCAGGTCTTCTCCTTTTTTTTGTTTCTCAAAGAAGATGGAAATTCAGATTAAATGACTACTAATTTGAAAATTGCTTATTTGAAATAACTAGGCAGGAACTGGTGACAAGGTTCGGTGAGTAAAAGCGCTATGGCCACACCTGACAACCTAAGTTCAATCCTTGGGATAAGTAAGGTGGAAAGAACTGACTTTTGAAAGTTGTCCTCTTATAGTCACATGAGCACATCCATCCACACACACTTGCGTGCTCGTGTTTACACAGACAACAAATACGTTCTATAACTCCAGCTCCATGAGATCTGATGCCATTTTCAGATCTCCTCAGGCACCAAGTAGGCACATAGTGCACAGACATGTGCAAGCAAGACACCCATACATATGTAATAAATTAAAAAAAATATAAACATGCAGGTATAACACCATACATGTTAAAATAAAAAGCAAGCTCTAAGAAGAGAAGGTCATGGCGGCATGCACTTGTGATCACAACACTTGGAAGGCTAAGGCAAGAGAATCACGAGTTCAAGGCACACACAGAGACACCTCGTCTCAAACAGAAAAACAGGGAATGCATGAAACCTCCATGCTTAGCCTTGGAAATCATCCCAAAATGTCTTAGTGCAGGTTGTAGGTATATCAATTTGATATAAGCTGGAGTCACTTTCAGAAAGAGAACTTCAGTTGAAAACTTCTTCCACTAGACTGGTCCATGTTACATTTTCATGATGTGGGAAGGCCTACCTCATTGTAGATGGTGCCATGCCTTTTGAAGAAAAAGTAGCATCCCTCCATGGCTCTGCATCAGCTTCTGCCTTGGGTTCCTGCCCTGACTTGCCTCAGTGATGGACTGAGCTGTGGAACTGTAAGCCTTCCCTCCGCAGGTTGCTCTTGGTTACAATGTTTAATCACAGCAATAGAAACCCTAACTAAGACAGAAATTGGCATCAGGGTCAGAGGTATTGTGGTCATAAACACGACCATGTTTTTGTTTTTGTTTTGTTTTTCCTTCATTGTATTGTGGAAGGATATTGGAACTAGGTTCTATGAGAGGTTGGAAGATAGTTACACTAAAATCTTGCCTGGCTTGTGATGTTCTAGAGGGACATTTTGAGGAGTCCCTTAAAGACTCTATTGGGGTCATTTAATATTTTGAATTACAACTCTGTAGTGTCTGATGAGGTGGAGATGAATTGACCATGATTCACAAGAGAGAGAGCAGCACCACGGACACAGAACCTCCTGATTACTAGGACAATGGATGCTGGTTAGCTGGAGCGAGAAATCAGCACTGATTAAGAAGATGACTGTAAACCTGGGACTATTTCCACAGTGACAGCACAAAGGTGTTGTGTTCCAGAAGGCTGCATCTTACACTAGCAGCCAGAGTTGGTAGAGTACAAGCTACCCGGAATGTACTAGTTTTGAAGGCATGAAGGAATAATGGAGAACAGCTGAGGCACTGAGTCCCCCAATGACAGGCCAAGAGTGGCTATTAGTGAAGGTATAGCGTTAGTTGTAGAACCTCAGAACAGAAGGCCTCCTGAGAAGCTGAGGCTTGACGTGTGTCTGGGTCAGCGTACCCAAGAGAGCCCAGGAGAGGCTGTAAGAGCAGATACAACACAGCTGCAGTGCAGACCGCAGCATGTTGGAGAAGCCAGTACCACGGAATTACCTCCAAAGCATCGGCAGTCATGGAGCGGAGCCAGCCTGAGCCAATGAAACAGTGTGTGTGCTGTGGCAGGCCTTTAGGAGCCCAGAAGAGCATGAATGAATCCCCGATGTCTCCTCATGTCCTGAGCATCTTACACTGATGAATCGTAATTTTGCTTTGATTTGCTTGTGTCTGTGTCCTGGTTCTTTACTCTTTAGAGTGAGAGAGGCCACAGTTATGGCAGCTGGGGTACTTTAGTGAAACTTTGGACCTTCCAAAGTGTAAGAATTTTTAAATAATGTGAGACTTTTAGAATGTTTTATACTGTGATATTAACATACCATCTTGGGAACAAAAAAGAAAGATTCTAATTGAAAAGTGTGTCAAGTTGACAAGAAGTCAAGCTAGTTTCATGTCAACTTGACACAAATGACAAGAACCTTCTTGGGATGGGGAACCTCACTGGGAAAAGATGCTCCCATGAGATCAGTCTGTGGTCCCTTTTCTTGACTGATATGAGAGGACCAGGCCCGCTGTGGACAGTGCCACCCTGGGCTAGGAGCTCTGTGTTGTGTAAACAGCAGGCTGAGCAAGGTATGAGGACCACGGAGCCCTTTGTTCCTGCCCTGACTTCGTTGAAGAACAGACTATGCTGGGAAACTGTAAGCTGAAATCAAGCCCTTCCTCTCCGGGTTCTTTTGGTCATCACAACAATAGAAACCTTAAGAAAGGTTTTTGTTTCCCTTTTTAAAAACTTGGCATTGTTCTCCCTTAAAACATTTGACAAGCATATTGGCTCTAAACACACACCACACACACACACCCCTTCACCTTACATTTTGAGATAGGGTCTCTCAGTGAACTTGGGAGTGCTCTGACTCTTTTGAAAATGAAATATACATCTAACTCCAGCAAGGCCCCAGGATCCTACTGCTTCTGTGCCTGGCCCAGTTCTGGGGTTAGATATGCATTTCCATACCCAGCATCTACATGGGTGCTCAGGATCATGCTTGCGTAGCAACTACTTTACTACCTGATCCATCTCCCCAATACCTCAGACCTATTTTTATACAGAAATTTTCTTTACGTTTGTTTATGGCAGAGAAGATAAATCTGACTTCCACCTACTCAAATGGCCAACAGTGCTGTGATGTTTTGAATGAAAATGCACCCTATAGGCTCATAGGCTGTGGCATTAGATGTGGCCTTGTTGGAGTAGGTGTGGTCTTGGAGGAAGTGTGTCACTGGGGGTGGGGTTTTTTTTTCTTAAAGGTTTATTTATTTATTATGTGTAAGTACACTGTAGCTGTCTTCAGACACTCCAGAAGAGGGTGCCAGATCTCGTTACAGATGGTTGTGAGCCACCATGTGGTTGCTGGGATTTGAACTCTGGACCTTCGGAAGAGCAGTCGGGTGCTCTTACCCACTGAGCCATCTCACCAGCCCGGGGGTGGGTTTTAAGGTTTCAAAAAGCCCATTCCAAGCCCAAAGTTTCTCTCTTGCTGCCTGCCAATCCAGATATAGAACTCTCAGCTCCTTCTTCAGCACTGTGTCTGCTTGCATGCTGCCATGCTTCCTGCCAGGATGATAATGGACTGAACCTCTGAACTGTAAGCCAGCCCCAATTAAATGTTGTCCTTTATATGAGTGGCCTTGGTCACGGTGTCTGATCACAGCAATAGAATAGTGATTAAGACAACCATAGTAACAAACTGTCAGGAAAGTAATTCCAGAGACGTGTAAGGCTACACTTGCTAACACTCAGTCTGATTCTCACACATACAGAGTACACATGAAATGACATTCATGAGCTGCTTAGTGATGCCCACTTTGGGCTCAAGTCTTTCTTTGCCACTGGCATTCTGAGTGCTGCTAAGCTACACCCGTGTGGCTGGCTTATTATCAGAGGAGGTTCGTTGTAGCCTTCCCTCTGTTGACCAGACTGCATGGGTGGATAGTTCTGAGTCTGAAAGCTCTTACCTCTGTGACCTTCTTCCGGTCAACCACAAAGTGATCACAGGAGTTGATGAGACTTAAAAGAGCAACCGCATCACATTCCTCAGGTCCTCGTTTGTCTGCCAGTCCTCGGGGCATGAAGGCCTATAGTAAGAGAGGTATTAGGTCACCTGAGTATTATAGAGGCAAATTCTTTCCCCGTTTCCTAACTGATGACTTCAAGGGTCTCTTATCCCTTGAAGCTTCAAGCTAGAACCCCATGACTTCAAAATGTAAGTTCTATTGCCCCTAAGCCAGGCATTAATGGCAGGGCTGCACTATCCAACTGCAATATTGCATAGAGCTGATAAACTGGCTTTTTTCTTGTCCTTCTGTTTTGCTTTTTTGAGATAAGGTCTCTCTCTATAGTCCTGGCTATCCTGGAGCTCCATAGGCAGGCCCGGATGGCTTCAAACACCCTGAACTATAAAAGGAATGTTTGGAAGCAATCCAGTCAGGAAGTAGCTCCAATGCTTTCTACAGGACTGTTCATACTGATATTCCAAGGCTGGCAGTAGGCACAGGGAGAGTTGCTTTCAAGGTTATTGAGCTGTCATGCCAAGAGAACAAACACCATGCTTGAGCCTCCTGTAAGTCAAAAGAACTTTGTGTACATATAACACAGAGTCATCATAATATTTCTCTATTAGGGATGCTGCAGAGGTTAACAAAGAAATTAATGTGCCCAGGTAACTAATGTAAGGAGACTAAAGCAAACCAACAGCCCATTTCAGCTGTTGTTGAAGGGAAAACACAGACGGTCCATCAATGCCTCTAAACTGGCCTAGCTTTACATCCCCAATATGTTCTTGCTAATACAAACAATTGTCTTTGCCAGATTAGTTTTATTTTGGTAATTATTCCCTTTCTTTTGAAATCAGAAGCTAACAGGGAGCCTCTGTTGCCTCCGTACAGTGCTGCACACCAACATGTGTCACTCAGTAAACACACAGCAGAGAAACCCCTATGAAAGTCCCACAGCCTTCTGCTACCTCTTCACTGAGGGGCTGGAGCTGGAGCAATGAACTCAGGCAGGCCATGCTGGGCCTCAGTGGCACTGCATTAAGTGTCGAGTTTACTAGAAGGACACCAAGAAACCTCCCTCCACGAATTCTACAAGGAAACAAACCCATCAAAGTCCTATGTGAAAGACTACCCATCTCACTGTGTATATAGCTATCCAGGAGCCAAACAGTATATAGGGCCATGTGGGTGGCCGTGGCCAGGATCTAGGCAGGTGATGAAAAGGTGTGCTGTAGAGGTGGACAGGAGAAGCACTACAGACCCTGGAGGGCAGCAAGGGGAAAAGATGAAAGAAGAATGATTCTGGGAGAGGTTGGACATGCAGCCTGTGGTAGAGTACTTATATCACATTCATAAGGTCCTGGATCCCCTTCCTCAGGATGGCAAAACCACATATAGTCATAAGAAAAGGAGAATATGGACCCTGAATAGGGGTTGTGGCGGTACGTGGGCTTCTGGTTGCGGTGGCTGCGGGACTGGCTAGAAACTACTAAAGTTCCTCTGGGTTCAAATAGAATTTTATAAGAACATAATGGATGGAGCGGAGAAAACCTATGGTGGCTGTGAAGAACCTGATGCTATGTATGTGAAATTAATATCTTCTGATGGTCATGAATTTATTGTAAAAAGAGAACATGCATTAAAATCAGGAACAATAAAGGCCATGCTGAGTGGTCCAGGTCAGTTTGCTGGGAATGAAACCAATGAGGTCAATGTTAGAGAGATCTCTTCACATGTGCTATCAAGAGTGTGCATGTATTTTATCTACAAGGTCCACCATACTAACAGCTCCACTGACATCCCTGAATTCCCAATTGCACCTGAAATTGCACCGGAACTGCTGATGGCTGCAAACTTCCTAGTTTGTTAAATAAAATACATTATAATAAACTGTTCATTTTTTCAGTATTTAATACCTGTAGTTCAGAATATTTTCACATATAGCATGTTGCCTTATGAAACTGAACTCTAAAATAATTGCTGAGCAGATTCTTTCTGTTATTTGCATAGCATTGTTTGCTACATCAACAAATTAAGGACATTTCACAAGACAAAAAAAAAAGCCAGTTTATTTAAAAAAAAAAAAAAAGGAAAGGAAAGGAGAGTATTATTTGGCAAGGAATCAGGTGGGTAAATCCCACTGCAGAACTAAATGCCAACTGCTGAGCAGCAGGTGGGTTAGGGAAACACGTGGAATAAGCACATCTGTAGCTCTGAATTACAAGGGCAAGGGTCATTGCCAGAGAGGCTAGAGGAGGAGGAGAAGATGTCACAAAGGCAGGAGTGTCTAAATCCAAGTGCCGGTAGTGAGTGGTACATGTCTGATAGGTAAAAACGATGAAGCTAGGAGCTATGCTGCATACCTGCAAACCTACTAGCTGAGAAGTCGAGGTAGGAGAACCAAGAAACCAATCTGGCCTACATATAGACACAATAAACCCAGGCTGGGGGTGTAGCTCAGCATTAAGAGTGTTTTCCTAGAATGTGTAAGGTCTTGGGGTTACACTGCTAGCCTTGGAAAGAGGAGGGAGAAGGTTGGAGAACAGAGGTCAGGGCCAGATGCGAGGCGGGGCCAGATGCGGGGCGGGGCCAGGGCCAGAAGCCAGGGCTGCATGAGTTGAAGACCATGTGGGAGCTAAGGAGTAACAGGCATCAAGTCCTCTTGAGGAAGTTCTGCTAAGTAGAGGTATAGATGGCTCATATGAGACAGGAGGAGTTTAGAGAAAACCCTTCCCAACAATTTTATTTTCTAAGTATTTTCCAAGTGCTTATAAATATAGCTATAAAGTATGTAAGTCAGAGGTTCTGAGTAAGATACTTGTAAGCAACTATCACTGTGGGCAGGAACCTGGAGGCAGGAACTGATGCAGAGGCCATGGAAAGGTGCTGCTTACTGGCTTGCTCAGACTGCTTTCTTATAGAACCCAGGACCACCAGCCTAGGGATGGCACCACCCACAATGGGCTGGGCCCTCCTCATATCAATCAAAGAAAATGTCCTACCGGCTTGCTACCAGTGGGATCTTGTGGAGGCATCTTCTTTATTTGGGTTCCCTCCTCTCCAGATGGTTTTAGCTTGTGTCAAGTTGACGGAAAACTAGCTAGCACAAACTAAGATAATGGTAAAGCTATTCGTACGGTGATGGACTAAGCCAGGAAGCAGAAGAGTGGACAGCTAAAGATTTAAGGGATGAGATCAGACATATAAGTGGAGGGACAGGGCAAATGGGAAGTCACTTTGTAGCAGAAAGAAGAAACACACACACATGCAGAGTTCAATGAAAGGACAAGGAACTCGGTGTCTGGGGTTCCATCAACTCCATGAAGCATGAGCTGGGATGAAAGAGGGGAAATGGGAAGAAGAGCTTGGGGAGGGAAGGCAGGAACAGATAGCTCCAGGAACCAAAGTGCAGGCTCAGGATCAAGAATGAAGTGACAGCAGTGGGTTCCCTTCCAAGCTGATCTTCTTTATTTGGATCCCCTCCTTTCCAGGTGGTTTTAAACCAGGTGTGTCAAACTGACGGAAAACTAGTTAGCACAAACCAAGATGATAGTAAAGCAATTTGTCAATTCGTGTTAGGAAGCTACTTCTGACACCTCCCTCCACTCACTATACAGCTTCCAGGAAACATCAAGAAATCCAAGCAAATTCCCAATCAGACTAGGCATTAAGTCACAGTGACAAAATCTATACACAGGCCTAACAACCCCTACCTCATAACTAACATTTCTACCTTCTAAAATGTATACCTTAGCTAAGCATCCTCTTGGCACGCACGCCACAGCAAAAGTAAGCCTTTTAGCAAGTCTGCTGTAAAGTAAACCTTAACTGTTCTTCCGTGTCTCTCAGCCTGTATTGGTTTTCCTCTTATTTTAAGACAGCGTCTTAAAATAAAACTCAAGTGCCTGCAGGAAGTGAAGAAACAGAGGCTTTTATTTTACTGAGCTTAGATGGGTCCACTCTAGTATCCCCTAACCACTACGCCACTAGACCCCAGAGAACCAACCTATCTTCTGGTACTTCTATACTTTCTGAAGTCCCAGCTTGGGACTGGGGCACCAGGAGCAACTTCATATGCTTTCCTCCAGGCTACAAGTGCTTACCTTGGCTACCTCCCAAGGGTCTCTGGGCCAGAGGCCTGGCTTGCAATTTCCCCAGTGCACGTCTCCATTTCTGTTCATGTGATGCCTCAAGATCTCGTGTTTCCATTCTGCGCATACCTGACACTGAGGCTGAAACTACAGAGGGCAGAGGTGAGGAGGGACTGGGGTGGGCGGGCAGCAAAATAGGAACACCCCGGAAGTAGGAAGCAGTCCCGCCCCGGGAAGGAAAAAGACAGCAAGCATACAGAATAGGGGACAAGCTGTGGAGATGTGCCCAAGTTCGGGGTCAGCAGCTCACCTGGCGAGCGCGCGGGCTGCATCGGGAACCGCCGCGGCAGGTAGCGTGGGGTCCAAGGCCAGGGACTGCAGCCAGCAGTCCACGGTGGAAGGAGAGCACTTCACGGTCTATGAAACCTTGCAGGCAGCTGCGCAGCAGCAGCAGGCAGTGTCCTGCTTTCACCCAGTTTTTGTACTCGGCACAATTGAGGCGGGCTGCCAGCTCCGACACCACCATGGCTTACTCCTGAAGGCGGGGCGGCGGTAAGCACGCGCAGCACCCTGGGATGCTCCCACGCAGCGCAGGCGTAGCCCAACCCCCAAAACGTCCAGACGTTTAGCGTCGCTGTGCGGTGTACACTTCAGAGGCTAGAGGCTGGCCACTGTTTCCGCTCCAGGAAGTGGCAGCTCCACCCCCGCTTAAAGGAACCGCTTTGGTTTGTGGACTTGGAGCATTTAGACTAATCCTTTTAAGCTTTAATTTTTATTCCCAAATACCCTGCCAACCCTCTAACTAACCTGATCCCCTCCTGATGTGCTGACCTTTTTATTGTAAAGAGGAATGCTCAAGGCGTGTTTCTCGAATGACATGATGTTCCTTGCACTGTGCAATTCTACAAAATTAACTCATTCCTAAACCCACTGAACAGCAAATTCGGGGTATCAATAACATGCTTACCCTCACCTGAAGCAGGGGGCCTATTGTACTGTGTGCCATGCCCCCCAGTACATATGTTAAAGTGACACTAGGACCAGAAACTCCTTAACTAGAGTACCTGGCAGAAAGAAGCAAAGGGGATAATGTACTTCCTGGATTTGGACAGCCCAGAAAAGGGTTATTTCAGCTGCACCGGGGGGGGGGGGGGGGGGGGGGGGAGCCATATGCTACACAGACCAGAATGCATTAGATTGTCAACATCAAGTGAGAAAACATGTTTTAGATGCTTTTAGTGAGGTTTTTTGACCTTGGCAAACATATTGAAGTGGTATGGAATCAAGAGTCGGAAGGAACACTGTAAACAGAGAAGCCTTACCAAGGCTGCATGCTTCACACAGCACAGGCAATGGTAAGGACCACTAGCTCTGGGCTCAAAGTCTCAATTTTTGTGTTTTGATCTTGGCTGATCCTAATTTGAATATAAGACGTTATTTCCTTCTTTGTAATTCTGTTTATCATCTGTAGGAGGAGGTTATTAATACTTACCTCACAGTGTGGTGAGGAGCGTTTATACAGATGAGAACACTTACAATGATGCCTGGCACACATTAAGCTTTGAGTAAATGCTAACTCTTATTTTACATTGACCCCAATATGCTCTTTCATCCACTGTTTACATTATTGGACATTTTATCAAACCACTGGCCAGTTGGAAGTGGGGACAATTTATAAAAAAGAGAGACCAGATGTGATGATCTGAAGAGTCAAAGTACAGTGTAGGCGGGCTCTGTAATACTTTAATAAGTTCTGTAAGTAGGGAACAGCCCTGTTTTCCCAATACGCAGAAGTGACTTTGACTTAGGAGGTTCAAGGTCAGCCTGGGCAACATGGCAAGACCCTGTCTTGTTTAAAAAAAGAAAGAAAAAGCTTAATTGGTATTTCTTTTGGAGGGGAAAAACATGGCAGGAAAAACCATGTATGCCTACCCTTAAGTCAGTTAACTTTCAAACAATAGTCAGTTCCTGCAATTACTAAGTGGCCATAT
Organism: Mus caroli; assembly: GCF_978045245.1. NCBI lineage: Eukaryota > Metazoa > Chordata > Mammalia > Rodentia > Muridae > Mus > Mus caroli. The sequence goes on along the minus strand of NW_028227260.1, from coordinate 146,425,182 downwards.
TTTTGATGACATTCTCCCTTTTCTCTTAAGGTGAAAAGTCCTTTTATACATTTTGAAATGAAAGTTTTGTAGATGTAAAAGGGAAAACGGTGAATCAGGACTGATGTCTTCTTTCAGGGTTGAACTAATACTAAGCCAGGATTACAACCCAAAACATCTTCACCAAAGAGAGTTGGTAGTTCTCTGAAACTTGTATAAATTTTATTTATTACCGTAAATACTAAAATCACATTGAAAACACCTTAAAATCAAGTTCCAAACCACCTACTAGAGAAAAATCACTATGGCATCCAGTTTCTTTGATTGAATCTGGTTAACAAAAGAGGCAAAAGACATGGTTCGTGATGAAAGTTACGATTCAAATGCTAAGTATTTCCAAGCTTTAATAAAGTATATACCAATTCCAAGTACCAAGCATGATATCAAAATTCAAATTCATTGGTTTACTCTTAATAAGCATCAAAATCAAATTCTGTTCATTGAATCCTATCTTACTTGATTTACACAATGCATTCAAAGGTGTTATAATTAGGAAAAAAGTAGCCATTGAATGCATCATGTATAAAAATTCATTTAACATTTTAAAACCACACTTAAAAGAGAAAATACCTGAAAAGTTAATTCTATTAATAAAATTATTTGAAACAATATCATCCTGCAGATAAAAATACATTTCTTGTATATACATGTAGATTTCTACATGAAAGCTAGGATTCAGCTCCAAATAGAAAAGGATTGGCTCCTGATCAAGACATCTTAGATTGCCGAACCCATGTGATTAGTACTGTGAAGAGAACTGGAAACAGAAGGAGAAAAAGGTTAAGCTAAAGGAAGAAGAAAAGTTTAGTCCCCTACTCTGGAACAGTGGCAGAGTTGGGTGAAAAGCAGGAGATGAAAGCAGAAAAAAGACAAAGAAGACAAAGAAGGCCTCAACTCTGACTGCAAAGGGAGACTCAAGCCAAGTTGAGGAGAACACATGATACAGTTGCAGTAAGATACTTAAAAAACTAGAATCTCATGGTTATACTTGTAGAAGCTCAATCATCTTAAAATGTAATCAGACAAACATCTAAAATTTCATCAAGGATAATACATTGTCTAGATAACTCAGCATGATATTATCATTTAAAAAAAAAACACACAAAACAAAACAACAAAAAAAAACTGCTCCAAATAACATCAAGTTATCAGATGACATTTGAATCACACCATATTCATTAAAGTTTAAAAAGTCCCTGACTGGCTGCAAGAAACAGTACAGTACTCTTAAAAAGAAATCCTATTGAGACGTACCAGTGCCAGAAACTCCACTGAACACTGGACAGGCACTGCACTGTGGACTTTTTAAATGACTGGACTAGGTTGTGACCAGCAAAACGTCCTATTGTTTTGCTGACGACAGATTAAATTGAGATTGTTTAGAACAACCCCAAATGGGCTGGCGAAGGTAAAAAGTTAAATAAGATAAAAGAAAAACGTCATGCAAATTAGAGCAGTCACGTTTTTTGTTCCTAGTTAATGCTGTATACATTTTTAAGTATACCTTAAAAATGACATTTTCCTAGCAAAAAGGTTCCCATTTTCTCACACACGAGAATCGTATTATTTGGGATCCTTGATCATTATAAATCACTCTCTTTATAAGACAAAGCTCTTTTGTTTTATCGAAATCCTATACTGAAAAACAACTGAGGTGCTAAATACTATCACCAGTCAGGTGAGGAATGGCTGAAGAAACTAACCTTAAAACAAGAATGTTTTTGGTCAAATTTCAGACATATATAATTGAAAAACTGACTGGCCCCACCAGGTTAAAGATGAAGGGAGGCCCTAAGAACTCTAGAGAGCTTATACATACACAAGTGAGTGTCTCTTTTAGATCCTAGTTTTATTAAATATTGCTTCTTTGGGATGTGTTTAACAGCTCCCAAAACCATTTCGGAGTAAGGATTCAAAGCGGGCATATTAAAATACAGCTTCAATATAAAGTTTGTCACAGTTTTACAGTATTCAAAACTGACAGACCTGCCTTAAAAAAAAAAAAATCAAAAAGGACCATTACACCCAAAACATAAGAAAACAATTAAATAAACAAGTTTGGCATTTTCATTATTTTATAGTATAAAACAGAATATTAAATCTATTACTGGCACGAGGACACTGATCTGTTACCTAGTTTGAAATGTGTCGCATTTTAAACACACTATACAAGTTCACTATACAAAAAATTTGATGGTCTTTTTGATGAAGTGCACCCTGAAAATGTTGCCAGTTTAGAATATTTAGCTCTTAAGGTTAAAAAAAAAAGTCCTTTTCATTTTTAAAACTGAAGGCTGAATTCAGCCTTTTTGTGTGTGTGTGTGTTGTTTTGTTTCATTAGTCAGCCTTCCTGGTTTAAAAACAATAGTGTCTATGGACGCCCACCAGGGGGCAGTGTAAGATTAGCCATTAAATCACGAACAGCTGCAAATATTGTGCATTCACCTGCAACAGAGAAAAATGGTCATTAGCTATTCGCAGTGGAGGAGAGACGTTAACACACCAGTGAGGGAAGGGATGGTTAAAATCAGTCACGAATTTGAAATCAAAGACTTTAAGTATTTTAAACTATTCAGATTTTAGGCACTAGAAACTGGTGTGGTGTAACATTGTATTTGGGTTGGGCATTGTTTTTGTCTCAGGAAGAAACTGGGAGCACATGTCAAGCTTAAACAGAGAGAAAGAGATGCTTTCAATGCGCGGAAGCAGTGCCACATTGGATAAAACTTTAACAGTCTGACTTTAGAATACTTAATGCATTCTTGATCTAATGATGGTTCTAATGTATATCAGTGCATTGGTTATGACATCCTTGATGTCCTTCCAGCTAACTGCATGAAAGGGCAGATAAGGATACTTCCACTAAGTATAGTAATACTGCTGACCAATAGAATGTTCTGCAGCAAAAGAAATGTGCATGTTCTACACAGCACTACTTTGGCTAAGAAATTCAACATTTTCATTTTATATTGTAGTTAGGTTAAATTTTAAATTTGGCTAGTGAAGTTATACTGCACAGTGAAAGTCTATGACCGCTCATAGAGATTGTTGGCTTCAGGGAAATATTTGACTTCTAAATTTACACATTAAGACTGAAGTCAATTAAATACAAAAATAAAGGAGGTTTTGTTTCTGTTTTCAAAGGAGAAAAGGTTTATTTAAGCTTAGTTATTTTTCCCCTTTTCTTTTCATTGTAGTTGCTATAAGACAACAAATGGTCTATGTAAGCCAAACTAGTTTAGAACTCAAAACTCTCCTGCCTCAGCCTCCATGGGCAGAGATTACAGGTGTAACACCACTGAACCAAGCTAGTATTTTCCCTCAAAATGTTTGCACTGTGGGAGAAGGGCAAGGAAGCTGACATATTTCATGGCAAGGATGTAAAAACTCGATTGTGGAGGTACGCCTGTATTCCTCATCCTCATGACTCAGCCTCCAGTATAAAACAAAGCTAGATCCTTCCTGTTAGAACGTTTTGACACTACTTATGGCTGATCGGGGGTGAACTGAAGCCCTCATAGGAATTATGGCCTGTCAAAGGGTAGGACACTGTGTTCCTCTGCAAGTCACTGCCAGTCTTTGCTCCAAGCACTGGAAAATGAGGGTACAGACAAAAGGACAAAGGAAATCCAAAGGTTTGTCCAACCAAAGAAGGAACAAAAGAAAAAAAGAAAGCACCCCCATAATACCTTACCAATTCTGAACAAACTGAGGTGTGTATGTGTGCACGGACATGTGCAAGCGCATGTGTGTGCATGCATGCCTGCACATACAGGGACATGCATACACACTTTGACACTTTCACTGATAGGTAGAAAATTTGCTAGATCACAGTAGGATCAAATCATTTCCCTTTTAATTTTTCAATCCCAGTGGATAGGATATACTTAAAAGTTGTCCATATGAAGGAATTATGTTTACCATCCGAGTTCTACTAGACTGCTAACTTGAGAATTGTGATGGCTTTAAATTTTGATTCCTGAGGACCTATTCTCAGCTGAAGAGAAAGGTTAAAGAATGAAAGCAGAAAGTTGTCAGAAGTATTCTAACCAACGAAGCACACTGTTCTCTACTGCCCAGTGGATCCCTTAGAAACCGAGGCAAGCCCTTACCTAGGTATGGAACGGGGAACAGAGAGCTTTTAAAAGCTTCTTTTCCCCCCTCAGGATCCCTAAAACTTTTCACACTGATACTTTAAAGTGTTTCAGAGAACAGCTTGGTCCTCATTTCTCCTAAATCTGTTTGCAAGCTATTCTAAGGCTATAAAGAGGACTTCCTTAGCATTAGGCATGAGTGTACATTCATAAATATTAGAAATGAGCAAAACTGAAGCAAAGTTCTCTTTGCTGAGCTTCATGATTTAGACCCCCAAATTTGGCATTGCCAGGAGTTAAGTGTGGGCTACTCCATTGTCGAAGGGACCTCATTTATCTGTCCAGAAACACTCTGGTTTCCTGGGAAATGTCCAGTCTCAGAGCTTCAGTGTGCGCTCAGGGAAAAGGCTCACTTGCACCCGCCTGACACTTACATAAGAAGCTCAAAAAGCAGCGATGCCATTTGTATCAGCTTTTATTCTTCACAAAACATTTAGAAGATACACAACTTTTGATCATAGTATTCTATTCATGATCGAACCATGGAGTATGAGAAACCAACATGCATTCCAACTTTGTGATGTACAGAGTGGCAGGTACTGATGGCAAGGCAGGGATTCACAGCCACGGAAAAGTCTATCATCCTAACCTAGGGCTTTGTGGCAATGTGTGCTATAAATACAAGCTTCTGGCATTGGCAACTGGCTCAGTCCCAATAGTCATTTGCTAACAAAAAAGTCCAGGCAGCAGAGAAATGGACAAAACTGAAGAACCAGTGAGAAAGAAAGAAAGCGACAGGCAGACACTAACTAAGAGGCCATGGCAACAGAGTACTAGTGCTAGGATTGGGATGCAGAGTAGGGAAGGAGGGAGAAGAGAGGGAATGGGAGGGAGGTCTCTCTCAAAGGAAGTGTTATAACATATATGCAACAAAATACCATCTACTGCTCATGTACCTTGTCGTGGAGGGTTCATCTCTGCAAACCTCTTCAGAATGTTGCTGACCATCATTGGCGCAGCAACAGAAGAGTTCTGCTGTCTGGGAATGTCTGCCTGCTGAGTGGTACCTGAAGCCATATCATAAATAATTGGAACTATTATACTAACAGGTTCTTGGGGAGGGACTGATGTTTTCTGAGTTAGTTGAAGCTGTAGATACACAAAGAGAATAAAAACAGAAAATCAAATATTTGTCTCGATTTGTGAGAGGTACTATCATTTACTTTCAGAATAAGACACAGCAAGTACAGGAAAATTAAATATGAGGAAAAAAGTGAGACCCACCCGAATGTTATAATTGTCTCCCAATTACAACCTTGAATAAATCTCTGTTGTTACTAAGGGAGCTAAGAACCCCACAGTCTAACAGTGGAAAACTCTAGGCATATACCTAACAGGAAAGAGCTCACTCCAAAGATGTTCTATAATGCTCATGTGGCTTTTTCCTCAGAAACTCTGCACGCACAGACGATGTCAGGTGATACTTACAAAAAATAGCATTTTGGATTTCAGGACCACAGCTGGTGTCCCAGGAGGTGCAATTGGTGGTGCACTGGGAGGGATGGTGAGGCAAAACTGAACGTTCCATTTCAGCTGCGTTGCTTGGTCTGGGAACTGTTGTAAAGGGGAAAAATAATGACAAAAACCTCTTAACATTTAAAAATTACATCTGCTATGGAGTCTGAGGAGTTAGAACTTCACCTTACATTTATTGATCCAGACAGCATGCACTTTTACTTAAAAAAAAAAAAAATCCATGAAACAACCAACTAAAAGCTCTGGAGTAAATTTGGGCGCTATGTTCTCCTTTATTCCGTCCAAGGCCAGTGGCTGCAGTGTCTCTGATACCAACTCTTGCCCCATTGTTTTCATAAAGCCAACAACGCTCAGGGCTTCACTGCTTCCTCCCTGCATCCCAACCAGTGCCTTCAAATTATTAGACCCACATTTTGAGTGAGGCTCTAATCATGCTCACGAACATGCATTGGCACTCTGACATATGCTGCTCCCTCCTACAAATAAGGACCAACTCATGTCACTTAAAGTTCTTGTTGACTGAGGTTCATTTTGGTTTCTAAGTCCTGTTTCTAACTGCTTCCCTAAATAAACGACTGAAGCCATGGTGATAGTTTGGAGGAGAAAATCACAGGTGCTTTTATAGATACATAGTTCCTCCTTCAAAATCTCAAAGAGATCTTTCTGACTTATAATGTCTGTTCTATCCTATCAGATGAAAATCTAAACAAAACCAAAAAGAAAGAAAAACAAGAAAAAGAAAAAAACCCTTGCCTCCTTAAACCTGATACTAAAATGGCAACAAAAAGGAGGAGGGGGGGGTATTAGGTTAATCAAATAAACACCATCTATCATCAAGGCTCAAACTATAGTTTTAAGAAACACCTAAAACATAGGGCTGGAGAGAGAACTCAGCAGGTTAAAAATGCATACTGTTCTTCCAGAGCACCCAAGTTTGATTCCTAACATCTATATGAGGCAGCTCACAACCGACGTTAAGTCCAGCTGAAAGGAATCCGATGCCGTCTCTTTCGGACTATGCCAGCACTCATGCGCATATGGCATACACACAGATGCACATATATAGACATGCAAAGTAAAATGAACATCCATCTTGGGATGCCGAGATGGCTGAGAGGTTAAGGGAGCTTGTTGTTACTCTTGCAGAGGACTTGGGTTTATTTTCCAGAACCCATGTCAAAACTCACAACCAGCCCCAGAGGATTCAATGATCTCTTTGGCTGTCATGAGCACTGCACTCAGTTGCATAAACTGAGGTACAGACACACACACACACACACACACACACACGAAATAAAAAAAAAAAGTGCTGAAAGATGACTGAGTGATTCAAAGGATCTGGCTCTGGCTCACAATCATCTCTAACACCACTCCAAGGGAATCTGACAGTGCTTTCTGGCCTCCTAGGGGTACCAGGCACAGATGTGGTGCACAGGCATACATGCAGGTAACCGTTACATAAGAATAAGTAATTCTGAAAAAACAAGAAAAAGTAAATAACAAAAAGAACTAGCTAAATTTACCAAAGGTTTAAAATACCTATTTATAGCAAAGGTTTATAATAGCTAAAACTATCAATGGTATAAAATGAGGGGGAAAAAGATTGATAACTGAGCTGGGGGTGCTTATGGGAACATAAACTGGGGTAACCTCAACAGAGAGAATAATTTGCCTAATGACATCTACATATCCTTTGGTTCACCAATTTGTCCTAGAAACTGAAACTACAGATAAAGGAAAAGCTTTTTTAGAAGTTCTTTGTTGCGTCCTTTTGTAATACTTAGGTGTAGAAGACTGTGGGGCTGGGGATGTAGCTCAATGACTGAGCACGGGAGGTTCTGGGTTTGATTCTAGGGTAGGAATGAAGGTTAGGGAGGAGTGGTTATTTAGCCATGTTACTTCACTGACTTAAAAGAACATTAGTTTTGTTGAAAATGGGAAACATTTTATGTTCTAAAATGTGGAAAGATCTAAAATGTGAAAGATTTACTCCGTGGATTTCTGGTAAGAGTTGTTAAGCACGACGTTCTGGAAATGGTCTCTCTCATGAACACTAGCAAATACTGGAGGGTTGTTATGGGTTGAATTGTGTGCCAGAACAAGATAAGAAGTCCTTATCCTCAGGACCAGCCAGTTCAGTATGATCTCACTTGAAAATGAGGTCTTTGCAGCTATAAGCAAGTTAAGAAGAGACTATCAGGTAGCTAGCGCCCTTATACCTGGGGATCCATAGGTCAGAGTAATGGCTACAGAAGCAAAAGCTGAGTTACCAAGTGAGAGACGAGACACATATCCTCCTGTGGAGCCCTTAGAGAACACGTCCTCAAAGATACCTTGACTTAGGACTTCTCTCTAGAATTAAGACTGAAGTAACTGCTATTGGTTTAAATCATTCTGCTAGTAGCCATTTCTTTTACTGGCTCTAGAAACCCAAATACAAATGAAAACCAAGCTGTACAAAAAACACCAGCGACCCTGAAAAGGCTCAAACAAAAGCAAGAACAGATACCTAGAGCACTAAAGATGACTGCTGCCCTTTTGGCACCTGCTCTGTGTGACTGAACACTTGAGAATTCACGGATATTAAGGGGACACAAAGGTGGGGAGCCAGATTAGAAATAAATAAATACATGTAAAGTCTTTCATAATGGAAATAGATACAAATACAAGAGAGATCTTTGCTCTTCTCATCAAACCATCTCTGCAAGAAGTTAGCTTCTGGGAAGTCTGCTTGCTGAGAATGGCTGGAGAGGGGTTATATCTTATCAAGGACAAATTGAAGTCAAAACTAAGAAGATACTTCTTGAATTGAATCCTTTAGCTCCCCACTTAGGGGCTAGAGGCAAGCACATAGAGGATAGCCAGGACTACACAGTAAGTCCCTATTAATATCTTAGTACTAAATAGTAATTATTATTAAATAGATAAAATTTATTATCTTAAAGGAAATGAATTTTAGGAGAAATGGAATGATATGCAAAGTGAGTGAGCTAGACCATAAGTACTGTTCTACAGTCTCTTCCAACAGACCCCATTAGAAAAGTTTGTGTTTCTCAGCAACTCACCAACTCCAACTTCATTATGTGCACACAGTCCCGGAGGATGTGTGTCGGCGCTCCCAACAGCTTGGTGAAGGCTATAAGTGTGTTGGCTTTAAATGGCGGTCCTGCAACCTACGGGGGGTAGGGGGAAAGAAATCACCTTACTCTTCATTCTACTTCGACTTCATGGATTCACTGACTAAAGTCAAGCATGGATTGGGAAACACATACTCTTGTTTCGAAGAATTTCTCCAAAACTTGAAGCTCATCAGGTTTCCATTGTCCTGCATTTTCAGGTGTCACTTTTAGCTGAAGGGTCTGGTTGGTTTTGGGACTAAGGGCTACTCTGCATTTCAGGGCATCTGTCTTGAACATGATTACACCAGGTTCATTGGAATTGATCAGCTGCAACTGTAAAACAAGGATGCAGCAAATCAACAGGGAAAGACATAAACTTAGCTGACAAAATTGTCTCAATAGGAAAACATGTTGATCCAGTAATTCTGAAGAGAGTCACAAAGCCCAATGCTACAAGGGACCACGAATAGCAGAACTGAGGCTGCACCACAGTTCTCATCCTCTCTAAGCTGAATGGCAATTTAATTAACATATGTTAATATTGAACAGGGGTACAGTGAAAAGAGAGGGCAATGGGGGAGAGTATGAATAAGTATGTTCACGTATGAAAAACATTGGGGCTGGAGAGATAGCACTGACTGCTCTTCCAAAGGTCCTGAGTTCAAATCCCAGCAACTACACGGTAGCTCACAACCATCTTTAATGGGATCTGATGTCTCTTCTGGTGTGTCTGAAGACAGCTACAGTGTACTCATACATAAGACAAGTAATATTTTTTTTAAAGGATAGAAAAAGAAAAACATTAGAGTAGGAGCTGCTCTTCCAGAGGAACTAGGTTTGATTCCCAGCACCCTAGGACTCACGACTGTAATTCCAGTTCCAGGAAGACTTGATGGCCTCTTTTGGCCTTCGTGTACACTGCATGCATGTGGTACACAGACAGGAAGGCAAAACCACCCATACACATTAATAAATAATTAATTAAAACTTAGTAATCAGCTTAATTAATTTATTAATTATTAACAAAGTATTAATTAACAATTAACATTAAATAAAAAATCAAATGAAACTCACTATTTTACACAATCCAAATTAAAATACTTTTTACATTCTTTTTAAAATATGTGACTATAAAGATTATGAAATGACTTTGAGGCAAGTGTATATAGTATTTATTACAAACAAACAGTTTGGCTACTTCATTAACACATGTAGCTATTGGTAATGATGGTAAATATAAATAAAGAATGTTATCACCATAAGGTTGGTTAGATGTAAGATTTTAAACAAATGTAATTACTCATCAATTTAAAAGAAGCCCTAATGCCTATGATCAACACTTTGATTTTGATGAAGACTCGACTTCAAAGTCAGTCTATCTACTAAAGCGCATCAGAGAGCAAACAGTCATTTGTCTGTGCACGGTCAGAATCTATGTGCACTGAATGTGGTTAGTGTGATAATCTGTTCCTCGGTCCTGGTAAAGCACATGATGTAGAAAACACAGAACAGTAAAGTGTACAACCCTCTAATGTAAGGAGAAAAACCAGTGGGCTCCATCTTTAATGCTAGGTAAAGACTTGAAGCCTAACTCTACCAGGATGGTTAAGAAGGTAACCCACACAAAGATTGTCTTCTGCCTTTGCCAATGACCACTTAGAAAGTTGCATAATACTCATACCGTTTCCTGTTGGATAATTCTTTGAAGGTGTCGTCTCATGATGACAGATCCAAGGAATCTCTCAAGTGGGGAACAAAGGTAACTACCTGCCAGGCCAGGCACAAGGCCTGGCGTTGGAGAGGGTAGCAGTAAGATGTTCAAGGCACTATGAGTGAGAATGGTGGGTATAGATGCTGCCCAGGAGCGCTGAGGTAGTTTTCGAGGTGGAGGCATGTTGGTTGGCATTGTCTGGGAACCTTTTGGGAAGTAAAACAGGTAAGTTCAATTATAAATGCATACACACTATGCCATTGCTGCCTGCTTTGCCTACTTCAGACAGTTGCCAGGTCATTGTAACTCTTGTAACTCATCCTTGTTATGAAGGAATCATATGTCACTTCTCAGATAGCAGAGTCAGCTACTGTGAATCTTCTGCTTGTATTCAGGTTCAATGTGATCCTGTAGGGACTCCTTCAAGGAACTGGGTTCTGCTTCTCAACCTAAACTCTGCTTGGTCCTGTGGTCTGCTTTTGCAAGGGATGCTGGAATAGTTACAAGACTCCCATGTCCTCTGTCATGTGCTCGATCCACTGGGTAAACAAGCCATGACGGATTGTGAGACCACACAGAGCAGAGAGAATCCATGCCAGCGGAGGCTATGGTTAGGCTACCTATTGCAGACACAAAAGTCAACTAGCTCAGGAGAGTTTATCAAAGCAAACATTGTGAGCTAACATAGCATTTGTTGCTTTAAGCACTGAACGTTATGAAGATAAGCAAACATACACTTTTAAAATCTCTTCTATTAACTGCTATGCCTTTGGTGGTTAACTTAAGGTATCTTTTGTGGTTCAATATTGAAGACGTAAGTTAGCAGACATTGAGAGAGGTGCAGAGACTCAGTTTCTTAAGACTTCTAAAGGACATAAGCCTTTTTCTTAATACATTTTTCATGACATTGCTAATTAATATTGCAGACTGATTTGTAAAGGAAAAAAAGGTTAAGGTTTGGAAATTCTCCTTAGAGAAATACACTGTGACTTTGAAATGTGAAGGCGGAGTCGGACATTGGTGTTGCTTTGGAAAAACAGTGCTGACAACACTCACTTGTGCCAGCTCGAGGAGAATGAGAAACATCTGGAACAGGAGAATGCAGAGATGGGTTAGCTGGTGACATTCCAGGCAAACGGGTTGCTGGTGAGGGTCCAGACACTTGAGGAGACCCAGGCCAGTTTCCAGCTCGTCCACTTGGTGACACCATAGTGTATGGAGAACTAGGGTCAAGGGTTCCTGAAAAAAAAAAAGTGTAATAAAACAGATAATTCTCAAAACACATATTTTAATGTCCTCAAAGAATGCGAAAAGAGCCAGAGCCTTAAAGAATGAGTCATTTCCTGTTTCACACTGCACCCAAGTCTCTGTTTCTGTGGCGTTTTTGGTACTTTCTTTCCCGTTGCTTTTTGACACAGGGTCTTTTTGCATCACCTTGGCTGCCCTAGAACTTACTCTGCAGACCAGACTAGCCTTGAACTCATAGAAATCCACCTGCCTCTGCTTCCCCAGTGCTGGGATTAAAGGTGTGCACCCCCATGCCCTGCTAGGGTTTGTGGACTTTCAAAGTGGGCTGCAGAGTTAGGGAAGTGAAGAGACTAAGAAAGGATGGACTTTCCTCCAGAGAAGGTCCCACACAATTAACGAAAACATCAAGCTCTGCTGAGAGGAAGACCAGCTCTGAAAAATTATCTTTCCATTCTTCTCAGAGAAGGACAAGGGAAGGAAACTATACATTTTCTTTATTCACTGAATAAGAAATATAACTGAGAATCAAGTTTTGAAAGCAGTGGCTTCCTTAACAATTTGACATTTTAAATTTCACCACAAAGAGATCTTTGATATATTGTTTTGTCCTCAAATGAAACACTGAGAAAGTATACTGATTATTTTAGTGAATAAATGGTCTTGACTTAATAAAAAAAAAAAAAAAAGTCTTAAAAATAAGTAAGGAAAAGGAGAGCCCAGGAAAATAGGCAAGGTAAATTGGGAGAAATAAAGAGACACTAAAGACAAATGGGCACTCAAAAAAAGTGTGAATTCAGTAAGTGAAATTTCACTAATAATCAAGAAAAACATATCTAATATTAAAATGCCAAATTTTTTCACCCAGAAAAGTGGCCCAGTTACTTTTAGAAAATCCTAATATCCCATGTTGGCTATGTGGGAGGACAACAGGCATTCTCCCCAGCTGCTACAAGAAATTGGTACAGCCCTTCAGGTAAGAAATATGCCCAATGTTGTCCAATGACCTCAATGACATTTTCAGGAACTTATGTAAGGAGATCATGGATACGTGTACCTATGGCAGCATTTTTAATTGTGAAAAAATGTAAACATTCAAAATAGAACTATACTTAAGTTACAGTATACCCAGACACGGGATGTTATAAAGCTTTGTAGTATGACAGTGAGTATTCACTGACAAATGTTAAAAAACAATAGTATTAATAAGAAGTAAAGTCATAGCTGAACACAGCTGAAAGGCTGAAGTTGTTCTTTATGTTCTAGTGTGGCACCAGTGTTTACGATGTTTAAGTGAACAGTGTATATAATATGCTGCCATGTAAGGTGGGGAGGAGGTGGTGAGTGTGTGTGTGTGTGTGTGTGTGTGTGTGTGTGTGTGTGTGTGCGTGCGTAAAACAGATCTGTAAGAATATAAACCCGGGGAGGGAGAGAGAAATGGCTCAGTGATTAAGATCATTTCTTCTTACAAAGGATCTACCAGGGTTTGCTTTCCAACACCCACAGGGTGACTCACAACCACTTGTAATTCCAATTCCAGGGGTTCTGATACCCTTTTCTGACCTCTAGGCAGGGACACTAGGAATGCACATGATTCACATACATACATGACAAAACACTCACACACGTAAACTAAAAATAAGCAATATAAGAATAAAGAATATATCAGAAAACAGTAAGACAAATGACTCTGAGAAAAGAGGTAAGGTGGCTGTCTGGTGACATGAAAGAAAACATTTAAGTCGGGTGTCCTGTATCCTGCTTCTAATCTCAGCACTTGGGGTGGAGAACTGTTGCAACCTGGAGGCCAGCCTGGGCTATATAGCGAGATCTTGTCTCAAAAAACAAACTGACAACAATCACAGGGGGACAATTCACTGTCTACCTCCTTCTAATGTTTATTTGATTCCACTGAGAATCCACTCATCTGGGAAGGTACCTACCTAGGTTAGGGGGAGGTATGTGAGGGGGAGACAGGCCAATAGCTAGAAAGCAAACATAGAGCTACAGGATGGCCAGCAAGCAAGCAGCAGGTGACAAAAAGGACAAGCAGGGGAAGACAGCCACAGACCGACCAGTCAGTGCCTCTGTGTGAGTAAACTATGAAAAAATGTCTTTTTGCTCAAGTCGTATTTTTGCCACTCCTCAATAAATTACCAGTTTTTCAATAAGGAATTTTATTTAACAAAAATTACTTTTCCATCACACTCTAAATGCTATAGCGATTTCCATGTATGGACTCACCATGTGGACTAGCAAAACTGGCCCCTGGTCCTATTGAGATTCCATGCGAGGATGGGGGAGGAGTTGGAACAAATGACGCTGGTGATGGGGCTCTCAAAGCCCCACTGGGGGAGCTGGCAGCATGCAGATTTCCTAATAAAGGAAAATAATTACAGATGATCTCACAGGACACATAGTATGTCCTGTCCAAGGAGCACAAGTAAAAACAAAAAAACAAAACAAAACAAAAACCCTCCCTAGAGACTAAAGAGACAGAATAAGCCCCATAAATAGCAGGAAGAAAAACTGGAAAGACCTCTCTTTACAGGAAAGTTCAAATCTATGGATCCCCATTGTAACTCTTATAGTCACTAACTGCAAAGAAATAGAACCACTGCACTCTTTAGTTGTAGACCTCGTCTACAAATAGGTGAGAGTGCCAGCTTCTTGCCAGGCACTGTTGTAGGCACAAAGGACACAGTTAACATAAGACAACTCCTGCCCTCCTGGAGCGTGTAATCTAGTAAAAGGAGCGCGACGGACCTAGAAGGTAACGACAAGTGCTAGGGGGAAGACCAGTGCAAAGGAAAAGAATTCCTTGTGGTGGCAGACTTAAAGACCCTAAATTGACGTGTGAACCAGACAGGAAGAAAAATGCAGGACACAGCACAGGGAGAAAGATAATCCAGGCAGACAGATGAGCCAATCCAAAGGTCTCAAAGATAGTTTGTGTGACAGGAAGGGGGGCAGAGTGCTGGAAAAGAGTGAACAAGGGTGGCCTGAGAGGAGATGGCAGAGTTTAAAGGTGAGTTCCAGACCGCTTGTGGACTTAGAGGCCACTCTAAGGACAGATAGTTTGTCCCACATGATGGGTGACAATTAGAGACTGGAATGGAAGCCATTACCAAACTTCTGTCTAGAAAGGATCACTCTAGTGGCTGGTATAAGCTGCTAGGGTAACTGAAGACTGGTTGGGGTACTGCAAAAGGCTTCAATTTGGGTTTAAAAACAGGACATGGTCAATAATATTTGGTAAATAACTCAATATGGGTATATAAGCAAACATATTCTGTGTATCTCTAATATGAGCAGAATATGCCAAGGAATATGAAAGAAGGGGCTGCCTCCTTCTGAATGTATTGTCCATACAAGGATCAGGAAACAGGACTGGGAAACTAGGAATATAGTTTCAGCCTTAGTGAGTTTTGGCAAGCCACTAGATATTAGGTGGAAGTACTGAATAGATAATTAGAAAATCAAAGGCTGGAGTTCCAAAGTGAGATCTAAAATACATACAGAAACTGGGAGACAGGCACTTAAAGATGGCACTTAAAGCCATAGGAGGGATTTTAACTTTAAAGGACTTCAAAGGGAGAACTTAAGAATAAACTCAACTATAAATACTTGCTTTATTATCATTCAGTGTTAGCACGTTTCAAACTCTTTACTGTAGTATAGGATAATTTCATTTTTTTATGTTCTAAAATACTTAAGCAATATCGTGTACTCAATAAATATGTCAACCAGTTGACATGTGTTATATTTACCTATTTAGCTGTATGATCTGACATGTGACTTAACTTCTCCATACCTCGGTTTTTCTCCATAAAATGGGAATAATAATGGGACCTATGCCATAAGTTTGCTGTGAGGATTAAATGAGTAAAGCGCTTAGAATTGGGCTTGGCATATTCATAGCAAGCATGTCTGTCTACTATTATAATTACTTAAAATGCATTTTCCCCTTCCTCCTAAACAGTAGTCTCTGCTTTTCCTAGAGACATACCCCTGGGGTTCTGGGTATCTATCTGCCTAGATCCTCTCCGGCTGCGACTTTCACCTCTGCTATTCATAGGGACACTAAGCTCTCCCACCCACTCAGCCTTTAATGATCCTGGGGATGATAACTTCCAAATCTTGAACCTATGGTCCAAGAAGCTCTGATAAGCTGCAGGCCTCCATAGACCAAATGTCTACAGCACACTTAGACTTGAAAATCTCTAGGACTTTTGTAACCACAGAATTTAGAGACCTCTATAGTACTAAAAATCAGCTCCTCCCTGGTATAATAATAATAATCCCCCTTTGTTACCCTAATAAAGTCCAAATATGGATGGCTGATCCAGTAAAGACCAAACGCTTGAAGAGTCTCACCTATCCATATTGTGGTCATTCAAGACAGTGTACTCTGGGACCACAGGTTCCACACACATGATATGGGGGTCTGCCTGGAATACCCACCCACCTAGTCTGTGTCCTTGCGCCTGGCCTTTTCCAAGGCATCCTTTAAGTCTCATCTTGAGCCGAGTCAAGGTGAAGGAGACAGAGGCAAAGAAGCATCTCTAGGGCAGAAATGGCCAGTCCTCTATCAAACAAGTCTTTCAAAAGCCTGAATGGCTCCTTAGTAAGGCGCAACACCTGTGTCTAAACAGAGGAACCATGCATACCCATAGAGCCTCCAAAAAGTAGGAAATTTAAAGATTTTTCTAAAAAACAAGGATGTGGCTGCCTGCTTTCTTCCCCCAGGATCCGATTTGAAAATCAACAAATTCCTTGAGCAATCTGAGTGGCTGTGAGTGAGTCATGCAAAAGAGGAAGAGGCTGCCATGATGAGACGGGTTGAAAGGTGGCAGCTAGAATAGCCAGTGTTTTATGCTATTCTCATTTACAAATGGAATGACTGGGTTAAACAAGTGTCTCAGATTAGCAAGATCTGTGGATACATGTACATTTGTTATATGTATGTACATGTATACATACATATCTATACATGTATACATACATAAGGGATTTTAGGAAATTAATTTATAAAGAAAAAAGAAAAAACATATAATACCAATTCTACTTTACAATGGGAAAACGCTTCGGGTTTGGAGATGTCACTGGTAAAGCATTTGTTTAGCATATTTGAGACTTTGGGTTCCATCTTTAGTATCACAAATGCAGACACACACACAGACACACACACACATATCAAGCTAATAAGCAGAGCATCTGCTAACGAGGAAGACATTCACTATTTTATCCATGCATTAAACCAAAGGCTTTGTTCTTGTACGTAGGCTAAGCAAGCACCCAACCACTGAACTATGGCCCAGACTTTTCTGTATTTTTTTCAGATTTTGTAGTCTTAAACTCTTTTTTCCCTCCCCACCCCCCTTTTTTTTCTTTTTTGGTCTTAAGCTTTTGATCCTGTTCCCCTAGCCTCCAAAGTAACTGAGATTATAGATTTCCATCACCAGGCCTGGCAAAATTATTTAACTTCTTATATCTTACATGCAATTTTACCTAATACTTCTTTTGCAATATAACAATTTAAATTTTTTATCCTATTAATTTGAGAATGGAAACTGCAAGGTAAGAGGGTATTTTCCTTAAGAAATCTGATGCCTGTCATTTCTTAGATGGCAAATGTGAGCCAGGGGCTAGGACCCAGTTTCCTGCTGAACTTCAGGCTCAAGAGATTTCATAGAACTATTCAGTCAAAAGTAAAATTTTCACATGCCACCCACACTTTACAGTGCACAGGACTGCCCAACAAAGCCATTTTGTCAGGACAAATAAGATGTGATGTGCCCGACTCCGGGGAGCTG
The DNA here is from genome assembly GCF_978045245.1 of Mus caroli. Lineage (NCBI taxonomy): Eukaryota > Metazoa > Chordata > Mammalia > Rodentia > Muridae > Mus > Mus caroli. The sequence goes on along the minus strand of NW_028227260.1, from coordinate 146,407,622 downwards.
GAGAACAAATCAGTGCCACATCTCCCAAAGGTTCACATATGAAGTAGGGGTACAAGGCCATCCATCACAAAGGAGTCAGCCATGGTGGTGTACTCCTAACCCCAATACTAGGGAGGAGAAAACAGAGAAGGATCAATGATCTCCAGACAGTCTAACTACAGAGTGAGTTTAAGGCCAGCCTGGGTAATATCAGACCCAGTCTCAAAATATATATATAAAAAAAGAGAGAGTGAAAAAGAGCAGGCATGAATAGCACATAAGTTGACATGGCTTTGTTTCATTTGTTTGTTTACTTAAGAACAGACGGTGGTTAAGATTTGGCCCTAGGCCTATGACTGTCAACCTCTAATGCAGACCATCAGATTACTAGCAGACTTGGAAATGGTGCCACAAGTCTGGCTCTAGGCACCTAAAACAAATCTTTCAAAATGCTCCTGAAGTACGGCAAATGTGGGTTTTTCAGCACTGCTCCAATGAATGTAGGCAAATAATGAGACAGAGAGCAGGAAAAAAACCTGTGTGACACCTGAGGTCACCTAAGCAATGCTTCCTCTTGAGGTGGACAAGAACAGAGAATAACTCGTATCTTACCTGGAGACTGTGTGTGCATCATAGAGGGGGACTGATTAACTGTGCTGTGATAGGATGTAGGGGGTGAAGTAAGAGGGTAAGCGCCTGATGTCCCTGGCTGCTTTGGAAATGGCTGGTGGAAAAAAAAAAGAAAAGCAAAGTTAATATGTTGGCATGCTGGTCAACCACAGAGAATATGTGTAGTTTTTCCTCATTAGACCAATATAAGGCTTTGCTGCTTCACTGGTTGCCATATAGGAAACCATTTAGATACAGCTCTATTCTAAATACACGTCGACCATGCAAACTAGGAAGTCTGGAAGAAGGAAAGGCTTGCAACTGTTTGAAAACCAGCAAGCCCCTCATTTCTTACCTGCTTCAACATCACCAATTATGTCCCCCATTTTCCTGCCACAGTTTTATTTCTATCCTTGATGTTAACATCTGTAAAATCAGGGTGAATCTTTCAATGCCCATTCCTTTAATTGCTGCCTCCATTTGCAGCAAATAAAAAGTGGTAAATGTAGCTGGAGATATAGCTTCCATGGTAGCACACTTCCTCCTGATCCATTTTCCAGTGATAGAGTCACCCACAAATGTATGCAAGCATACACACGATAGGGGCATATTTTACATTTACCTTTCAAGTCTGTTTTTTTAAAGTTGAGGTATTAATCACATATAGCAAAATATAGAACAGTATTGCAATTACTTAAAAGCTTCATGTTGCTTCATTTTCTGCATGTGCCTTCAACACTTCTTAAATGTACCATTTGATAAATGTTTAAAAACATTAACTAAGCAGATGTGGTGGTGCATGCCTTTAATGCCAGACCTTGGAAGACAGAGGCAGGCTGATGTCTGTGAGATTGAGGCCAGTCTGGCCTACAGAGGGAGTTCCCAGGACAGCCAAGACTAATAGTGATACTGTCTCAAAACACAATTTTTATTGGTGGTGGTAATTGTTTTCCTGTTGAATCTCTGGAGTTGTAACACTGATGAATCTTTCTAACATCACTAGACCATGCTAACTTTTCCTTAATCTACCCACCTCTAATCCTTTAGCCTCTAACTATTCTCCCAGTCGGAAATCTCATATCAAGTATCAAAGTTATTGGTACAAAACCAGAATGTTTAATAAGCTACAGTGTGATTTTTCTGTGACCTATAAAATTCTTGGAAAGCAGCCAATGGATGATTTAGGGAGAGGGGAATAACAGATTCTCTATCAATTGTCAGTATGACACTAGCTGTGGCCACTATCTAGCCCATCTCAATCAATGCTTTCCTAGAATATGTGACTTACTCTTTCCCCAAAATCAATTCAAAGAGAGATCTACAATGTAAAAAAAAAAAAAAAAAAAAAAAAAAAAAAAAAAACCGCAAAATAATAGCAGAGAAGAAGAAGAAGAAGAAGAAGAAGAAGAAGAGGAAGAAGAGGAGGAGGAGGAAGAGCAGCGGCAACAGCACTCCTCTGGTACTGCTGGGCAAGGTCCTCCTCCATTGTGATGGTCTACAATCTTCTCATGTAAGTCAACATCTGTCACATCCCCACTCTGGGTACAGAGGTATTCATATTGGGCCTTACTGGGCTGCCCTGTATTTTTATGTCAGCAAGAAAACGAAATACAGGGAAGGAAATACCTGCCAGGCATGTAATATACAAACTCTTGCTGTTAAGAGTCTAGTACTCTATGAAAGACACAAGCACCAGCATATTGTACTTACTAAGCATAAGTAGCCAGGCCAGAAGCAAGGAAGCCCAAGGACTGTGCTATTTCGCAAAAGATTACGGATGAGGAGCAGTGAGTTACTTCAGAAAATTGCCTCTGAAGGATGTTCCTCAGAACCTTGCCAACAGGCTGTATATTCACATACAAGTAAACTCAACTACTAAAGGCTCCAGCCAAAAGGTTCTTTGTACCCTGACACACAGAGTCTTTTCCCTGCTAGTGAATCAGAAGGCACTGGTTTAGGAGTCCAAGACCAATGAGTGACTACTTTCTATTTCAAGAGAGACAAAGTGAGAACAAATTGAGGCTGGCTTGCGGGCTGTTGAACTAGGCAAGGGAAGGGAGTCAGCAGAGTGCTCAAAGCTTTGGAGCTGTGATCCCATGACTTGGTGAAGCTGTGGATAAAAGAACCCTTGAAATTAGAACTGGCTGGCTTGGCAGAGAACTTAATGAACAACAACAAATGTGTAACAGCTGCCTTTCAAAGACACAGTGAGGCTGCTGCACAAAAGGTTGCCCAGCATCCAGCAAGGGACTTTTTTCCCCCCAATTAGAAATGAGTAGTAATGGAAAAAGCCTTGACCTCAGGTGCTCATTTCCTACCAATGGAGGTCTCCTTGTTGTCTCTGTTACAATTTTTTAATAGGGGTTTCCTGGTCTTCCACAGACATTCTATCTTTTAACAAAGAAATGCTGACACCTATAGAAACTGTTCCACAGGTGGGACAGTAAACTTGCAGGCAGACATTTACCTGTTGCTGAGGTGGCTGGAGCTGTGATATTAAAGAGTCCATCATATCACCTCCTATAGGAGAAGGAGGGTTATCATCCTCATTTACAGATCTTCTCCGAGCATCTTGATTGCTATCAACAAACATGTTCAGGAAAGTCTACAGGTATAAACACAAAATTTAATTACTTCAGCAAAATATTTTTCCCCATGTAACCATTTGTTTATGTATGTGTGTACTTGTGTGTGTGAATGTGTATGCATCTTCAATGGCGTATCTGGGGAGGCTAAAAAACATCTTCCAGGAATCAGTTCTCTTATTCCATCAAGTGGGTTCTGTGGCCAAGACTTGAGTTGTCAGGCATGATGACAAATGCCTTTACCTGCTGAGACATCTTACAACCTAAGTAAAATATGTATGATCACTGAGAATATTGTAACAAATGATATGCAGACAATCTAATGAGATATTTGAGTTCTGGAGCAAGAGAACAAATTGAGGTAAACTGTAAACAGTAAAAAGAGTCCAGTAAACTAAATACCCTGAGAGCTCTAAGCACATAGCATTCTCTCACCCAGAAATGCAGGCCATATATACATGAGAATAAGCATAAACTTTCATTAGCAAAAGGCTTCTTTTTCCTCTGTTCTTTTTTTTGGGCGGGTAGGGAGATGTTGAGGGAGGATTTCACTATGTAATCTTGGCTGACCTGTGACTCACTATATATTAAGACTAGACTGGCATTGACTACAGATATCTACCTTGATGTGCTACAATTATAGGCATATGCCACAATGACAGGCACAAGGTCTCACACTTTAATCTAGAAAATATGATTTAAAAAGATGAATAGGAATTAAGTGAATTACCTTAGCATGGTGACACATGCCAATAACCACGGCATGTAGGAGGCAGGAATAAGAGGACTGTTGGATTAGAGCCTAGCCTGGACCAAAAAAAACAAGACCTTATTTAAAAAAAAAAGAAAGAAAGAGCTACACAAGGAAGATGGTTCAGCTGGTAAAGTGTTTCTACACAAGAAGAGGATTTCTGTTAAAAAGCTAGCTGTGGCTCTGCACAGCTATAATCCCAGCACTGGGAAGGGTCAGAGAGAAGGGGTGTGTGCTGGTTAACTAGTCTTGTAAATCTGTGAACTCCAAGATCAGTAAAAGAATTCATCTCAAAAAGTAAAATAAAGAATGAAAATAACTGATATCAACGTCTGGCTTACACTTACACACACACACACACACACACACACACACACACACACATACGGATTCATTCCTACAATACAAACATGTACCCCATCACCACCCACCCACACGCTTGTACACACAAAGTTAACTTTTGGTGTTTTAGATTGCTTAATTTTAATCCTGAACCATCTGAAGTGAGAAAGCCTTTTCAAATAAGGTATGTTATCAAAAATGTAAGCAAGACTACTAGAGTTTATGTCTCAAGCGATGTCTCTCTGTGTCTGGCTCTCTCAGGATGTGCAAGGATTCTATGTGCAGATATAGGTCAGTAGAGGACTGACTGGGTGAGACTGGGTGTTGTATTCTTCTCCTTCTTTTTTTTAGTTTTTGGAGACAGGGTGTCTGAAAGAACTTAAGCTTGCTGGCCAGTAAAATCCAATAAACCACCTGTCTTCATTCAACAATGAAGGTATAGTCACACATAGCCATGCTTGGCTTGTTAGTTTATATATGGGTGCAAGGAATTTGACCTCAGATTTTCTTTCCTTCATAGCAAGTGCTCTTATCCATTGAGTCACCTTTGCAGTCTGATTCTCCACTTAATACCCCTTTCCCATCTTCAAATAAGCATGTCATTATTTCATCAAAATCATTAGAGGATTATTAAAAGAACATGGTCTTTCAAATAAGAGAAGAAAAAGGAAAAAAAAAAAAACAGCGATCTACCATGGAAGCTGCTGGAAGCTCCTAGAAACTGCTAAAGCAGATGGCTGAACTACCCAATTAGAAGCCTCACATCCTAAGGAAGCCACCAGGAAACTCAAGAAGCCAAGGTACTTCCATCCAGATTCTCAAGACCCTTTGAAAGTAGCAGTGCCAGTTCCCTTGGCAGTTAAGAGATCTGGCTGCTCTTCCTGAGGGACACAAGTTCAATTCCAAGCACCAACATGATAGCTCACAACCATCTGTAACTCTAGTTCCCAGGATGCAGACACATAAACGGTGCCCAGACATATATGTAGGCCAAATTGTTAAGGCTGCTAATTGAATTACTCTGTATTCTGATGGCTTTGGGTTGCTATTTTGAGAGAGAAGCTCTATCTCTGTGTTAATAGGACACCTTCCTTAGTAATAGGATAAGATTTGATGAGCTTAGTTGCAGACAGAAGGGAGAAAAAAAAAATCAAGAAGACCAAACAGGACAGGTAACATGATTTGTTGATCCCCTCTAAATGGGAACAGCCCTGAAACTGGCTGAGACATAAAAATGTCTGTAGCCAGAACTTCAGATATACATAGCCTATAAATCTTGTTGGCTACAGAATCCTCAAAATTCATCATGCCATTCTTTCATGACATGAATGAGGACATATTATAATTGGTTACTGATTAAACTAACTTAACAAGGAGCAAAAATTAATCCTTAAACGATCTGTGCACCGTGCACATTCCATATAAATATCTTTATAGAACAAAATATTGGTTATAAGGTTCATAAAAGAATGAAATACCAAGAGTACATCCCTGACAACATTCAACCTGAAATGATCTGTTGTTTCACCTCCCTGCCTAATCCTACTTCAACTAATGTTGTTTCCAGAGACTTGCATCTAGAACAGCTTCAGAAAAGACTGCTTAATCCCAATAACCTTGGTTCATCCAGCCTTTCAGACTGTTCCAGCCAGGACTTCAGTTAAGCCCTGCACTTTCTCAAGATAGGAAGACTGGACAACAAATGCCAACTAGCGTTATTTTGACTTAACCATTTTTTCAGTTTCCTTGTGGGTTAGAAATTCTTCACCCCAATTCAGCAGGAAATAATTAGAAGAATACTGTTGTCCCAGTCCCTTAAGTTGGAGTAGATGGCTTTGATTTTTATGAATTATAAATATGCTGTCACTTTAAGGGATAATTGACAAATAATTATGGTCTTGGAAACAGAAGAAATAAAATAGGGGGCTTACACTGAGAGATTTCTATCTTTCCTTTCTTCTTCTCTACCTTTTCTTTCTCAGGTAAAGGGAAGGGGGTTGAAAAGAAATAGATACAGAAATATCATAAGAAATTGACAAATAAGGATGAATTATTAAATTTACTCTTAAATAAAAGTTTTTGTTTTTTTGAGACAGGGTTTCTGTGTAGCCCTGTCTGTCCTGGAACTCACTCTGTAGACCAGGCTGACCTCGAACTCAGAAATCCGCCTGCCTCTGCCTCCCAAGTGCTGGGATTAAAGGCGTGCGCCACCGCACCCGGCTAAATAAAAGAATTTTATAGCCATAATCTAACAATGGTAGAGATCTTTATATTTTGATGCAAAATTGAAGTTATAATTTGTTACATTGATACAGAATTTTTTATAGATACAGATTTAAGATTTTCATTGGTATTAAGTCTCTGTATATTGATACAAAATTTAAAATTACTATTGTTCCTCTTAGGCATTGTGAATGTGCAACTCATTTAATACAAGGCTTAGACTCAGTCCTTTTAATAGCTCCTATTATAAACTGTTTAGCAAAATTAAGTAATACAAATTAATAGTCAGATAGTCAAACTTTATTAAAGTCTAATTTAGATAATTACAATAAAATGTTCTCAAGGTCACTCAAATAGTAAATAGATAAAAAAATAATGTTTAACAATTTAGTTATGCTGTATATAGGTAAATGGTCTTCAAAGGCATCAGAGAACCAGAGTATGACATTCAAGGTTATTTCCCCATGTGTCTGTTCCTGACAGTATACCCCATTCTACTTCAAAGAAAATGTTAAGCATCGTTACCTCCATGTGGAGTTGCTTCATTTGTGGCAAGCTAGCCACTAGGCAAGAAAGGCCCTGACTTCATCTGCAGACAGAATGCTGTCCAAAAAAAGATAAACAGACGCAGGATAGTCAACTACTAAGCTCTGCCAAGACAAGGTAAGCTAAAGCTAGTCCTTCATAAGTCCTTCATACTTCTCTTCAATCAGTGGTTCTGGGCCAGAAGGCTGCAGAAAGATGCTCCAATGTTATAAGAAATGTTAGAGACTGTCCAAATTGTCAGCTGTCTTTGTCAATCGTTTAAATTTTAAAAGCTGTTTTCCTGAATATTCAAATATTTATTCCTTCTTAAACCTCTGATGGGGTTGAAGACTAGATAGTTCCAGTCTCAGAATGAAACAACTAAAGTTGTTTAGGATTTAAGAAGATGTTCTAGGTCTAAATGATTGTGTTCAATGGTAATACAAGTTAAAAATCAAAGATGACTGAGATACAGACTTGCAAGCTCATTAAGTTAGGATAGATGATAAAATACTTATTATAAATGTGTATCATACCTAATAATTTTCCTAATTGCTATATAATTGTATCCAATATGTATCGGAGAGAAAATGAGCCTATTATTGAAGTAAAAAGGAGAATTGTTGAGGTTTGGTCTTGCTGTTTACTATAATGCTATGTGAGGGTTCCCAGGACCTGGAGTGTGCATGTAGACTCAAGTGTCCCTGTCCCCCAAGTTATTTCTGATTGGTAAATAAAGATGCCAACAGCCAGTTGCTGGGCAGAAAAGACATAGGGTTTACGTTTCACGGGCTTGGGGTCATAGGAAAAGGAAAGGGTACAGGAGGAGGAAGGAGAAGTCACCATGAGTTAGGTGAACCATAAAAACATGGTTCTGACGGCCGTCAATTCAATTAGAGTTAAAAGCAGCCCAAATGAAATACAGTAAGTTGTAAATAATAATTTGGGGTAATAGCAAAGTAGATTCTAATAGCACAGCAGGTAGGTATGTGTCCAACTCTTATACTCTTTAAGGCTTATTTTAAACAAAAAGGTTGTGTGTCTCCTGGAACTAAATGGTCAAAGATGGGTAGAAACCCCAAGATGGGATTAAATAACTTCTCTATAACACCAAACATCCATCCATATTAAACAAAACAAAAACTATACAAAGAATAAAAAAGAAAAAATTCACCACTACTCTCCTACAGCTCTATGCATCACCCGCTTCTAAAGAAGACTGGACCTAGTAGCAATCCAGAAAAAGGTTACCACCCTTAAAGTGGGTATTAAAGGCCATATATTTAAAGCTGGTAAGACTTTTTTCATTCTCTCCTTTGACCTTTTGCAAATGGGGAAACAGATATACAACATTTCTGCAAATTCGCAGTGGCCCAACAAGAGACCTAAAACTACTGATTTTGGCAGTAGGGCCATGCAGATTGTCGTGGGATGAACAGCAGAATCTACAAACCTTACCTATAAATAAGAGTAGAGAGTAAAGAACTACGTAATAATCGAAGAAAGGCACCAACATGAAAGAGATCAAAGTCCTACAAAAGAGCTGAGTTAAGATTGAAAGATGAGAGGGAAGAGAACGTGATCTATCCATATGAGAACACGCTTCTGGGCTGGGCAGATGGCTCAGGGGATCAGGTGCTTGAACCCAGCACTGATGTAAGGAGTCTCAAGGCACATTTGTAACCTAGTACTGTGAGCAAAGAAGACAAAACAACGGCCCAAGGACATTATTAAGGCTTACAGGCTTACAGGCACTTGGAAACCCAAGGTTCAGGCCAGTCACAATCCAATGTAAAAACCAAAGCAGCAGAGCTTCAAACATTCTACAAAAAATGATGGTAGTCTAGAATTCTATACCTAGGCCCTCTCAGTTAAACGAAGGTAAACGAAAACCACTGTCAAACATACAAGGTCTCCAATAACCTCCATGGGCTGCAACTAATCTCCTATGTACCTTCTTCTAGGCAGCTCCCATAGCAGGCATACTACAGAAACCCAGCACTGTCACGGAAACAAATGGGACCTGTACTGCTTAACCTGACTGTCAGCGGGAGGAATGGAGAGTCCCACAGAAGACCAACTTCTGAATGGGCTTCTGAGCCTGGGTCGAGAGAGGTTTAACTGAGTTAGGATCACACATCCTCAATATGGGTAACAGACTTTACGGGGCCTGGAAACTGAACTAAATAAAGGAGGAAGCAACCTGCTCTGCTTCCTGACTTCACGTGAGCACAACAGAGCAACACACCTCAAGCTCCTGCTCTCAGGCCTTCCCAGGAGCCACACTAATCCCAACAGTGTTTTCACTAGGGTTTTTTGTTTGTTTGCATGTAGACCTGTGAGAACATATTTGTGCATGTGTGCAGTTGCATGTGGAGGCCCAAAGGACAAGTATCTTCAGAACAACAAAAATACTAAACAAACAGACAAACCAACAAACAAACAAAACCCTACGAAATCACAATTGCTAAAATTGTAAATTGTAAATTGTAAAACCAAGAGAAAGGCCAATGTATTTACTTATATACTGGGAGCAGCGTGAAGGAAGAAAGAGTATATAGGACCAAGTTTTCAACGTTGTAAATGCTCCCTTTTAGGGTGAGAATTACTCAACAAGTGACAGTGTACCTCGGTACTCAGAGATACGGCTATATAAACACGAAGAGTAACAGCTACCTGACAAGTGACAACAGAGTTCTCTGAGGAGCAGGAACACAACAGGAGTAGGGTAAGGGAGCAAGTTTTCAAACTCTCCAAACATCTTTCATGAGGATCTCAAGCAAGAAAGTCTTCCTTAAAAGTCCCAATAAGCAAATATGATGCTCTTTGATATTCCCCATCTTATTAATCAGAGAATGGGGAAACAAGGGGCTTCCCAACATTTCATGTACAAAGACACAGAACTTACTGCAAATCCTAGCTCCTCCAAAATGGAAGTTGCAGAGAAGATATAGCAACTTTATTGCTTACTAAATTCGAATGGGACATTTCTCCCTCAAAGGAATGATTTTCGAGAATATATTTATTCTATTATTCTCTAACAAGGAAGTGTGTACCTTTAATCCTGGTGCAGGATAGAAGCCTTCAACTAACTTGCTGTTGTCAAAAAGACTATAGGCACCGTCCCGTATTGCCACGACGCCTCGACTACGGCAGTATATGTCAATGCAGTACATGTTCCTGAAGGCCAGTCTGATGTGGGTGGATGATTGCGGTAAAATGGAGAAACACTGGTAGGCGGTGTTAGTTCTCTGGGTCAAGCCCAACATTGGAACAGTAGGGAGTTTGTTGATAGCATTTAATGGTGCCTGAGTATCAAACAAAACCTGGAAGAAACAGAGAGATCACCCAGTTGCCATATAACTGCAGAAAACTTACAATTTCCCGACTCATTGTCACAAATGAACATTCTGAGACATTCTAGAAAAGTTTCTTTTGAAGTGCACTAGATGATTTTAACTAAGTTCTCCAGGCAGTGTTTAAACCATGTAAGACAAAAACATCCATCTTAGTCATTAAAGAGAAATGCAGATAATTTTAGGTGTTTTGCATAACATACTACTAATACATCTTAAGACAGAGAACTTAATTACCTGTAATAACTGAACCACATTTGGTGTTTTGTTGAACATTTCTTGAAGTTGATGGAGAATAGTATTGTGACAGTTACTGCAACCTGAGTTCGGTCCAACTGTTCCCAATGCAATGTGAAATTTCTGATGAATGGAGTTCCACTGGATACTAATCTAGAGCAAAGAGAGCACATGTGAAACAAACTGCAAAGTAACAGATTCCAGGTGCAAAAACAGTCTTTAAATCTCAAGAGTTTCGTTTTCGATTTAAGTGCAGTCATATTCTCAATGCCACCAGCTAAGGTAGCAAGCACTGTTATAATAAAAAGGGAAGACCCTCAAACACATGTTCACTCAATTACTAATAACTTCAGACATTACTAGTTACACAAGTGTCTAGAGAGAAACGGATACAAGTGTTGGACAAGTCTCTATGTGTACCATGTCCATGGCTGGAGTTCAAGAAACCCTGGAACTGGAGTCACAGATGGTTGCTGAGAACAGAAACAGGATCCTCTATGAGACCAGAACAGCCTCTCAATCACTGAGTCCTCTCTTATTTCCCAACTCATTGGATTTTTAAGGAAAAGAAGTATAGATTACAGGGAATATATTTAGGATTAAGATACGAATAAAGAATGACTATTTTCGTATAACTAAAACCAAAGACAAACTGTATTTCTCAAAGCCATTCATATAAAGTTAAACATGAATCCCAACTGAAGTCTGTGAAGGAAAAAAGATCAAGAGTGCTTGTTTTAAAATCAAGATCATATGCTCTAAAGACACTATAATTTATTTTTCAGTTTTAAAGAATTAAGCATATATCACACTTTTCTTTCAGCAGAGCATTTAAAATTGATGTTCCTCGAGGCTTTATTTAAGGCACTTTTCTTTCCTTTGTTTCTTTTCCAAGATGCAACGTCTGGCAACTATCATTTAAGTTCTTAATTTTTAGAAAATAAATAAGAAAGGAACCTCCATTTTTCAATATATATATTTATTTTATTTCATGTACATTGGTATTTTGCCTGCATGTATGAGGGAGTCAGATCTTGGAGCACAAACTGCAGTGAGCTGCTATATGGGGGCTGGCTGGGAACTGAATCCAGGTCCTCTGAAATACTGACAGTGCACATACGCACTAAGCCATTTACCAGGCCACAGAACAACCATGTTTTAATTCATATACTTACTGAGCTTCCTTTGGTGGTTCCGTAACATAAGATTAGCTTTCGATAATTATAAACACGAACTTCTGAGAAAATATTCAGATGAGCAGGTATTTCTAAGAAAAAACAAACAAAATGCATTGATAGGACACGGACATCTTTAAGAAGCAGGTATGAAAAGGAGAGCATTTTGGCAAATCATATGCCTAGTTTGGTTGTGATAAGGTCTCCTTGAACCCCAGATTGTCCCTCAGAGTCTCTGTGTACTAAGGGTGATGGATATACTCCTGGATCTTGCGTGTCATGATTGCAGGCCCACATCACCATGCCCGTTTGATTGTTTTCCAAGGCAGTCGCAGAAATCAAAAGCACGTAAAGCCAGGACAGAGAAGGTGAGCCATGGAAAAGTCTAGCACAGTGGCAAATACAGCAAGGCACTTTCTCTGTCCTGGCCTTCTCTGCTATCAGTTTATGCCAAGAAAAGCTTTCACACAAAGGGAAGTTTTTAAGACTCTGTGAAATGTTTTTGTCATCTGTAAAATAGGGGATAGCTATTTCCTAAGTAGCTGTGCAATTTAAATGTGCTAGTGTTGGGACACAATCAAAGAATGGAGCTGTATGAGAATTCTGAGTGTTATGACCTCAGTGTCTTCAAAAACACAGAATCATTCTTGGAATGTGCTTTTGTGCCCATCTGAGTTGACTTCAGATTATTCATTCCAACTATTGTTATTTGTTTCTGTGCCTCTGTGGAAAACATGTTTTGCCACATGTGACTTCCATTGAAATTGTATACTTTACTTATATGATACTATCTAATAACCCTTGTGGTATACATAATACGATGCTCTGAATAAAGTTGGCTATTGCATTTACTGGCTCCTTTCTCTCAGGTCCTCTACAGTAGTATCATGCTGACACAGCACAATGTTTATTAGCTTGCATGCTCACAGTAGATGAGAATTATATTATAACACAAAAGTATATTATTCACAAGTCTGTCTATGTGCCCAAATTTCTAGAAATAAATTTAACAATTTTTTCCGCCAGAGAAAAAGAGACTATACACTGCGGTAAAGAAGACAATTTTCCTTAGATACTTTTTTTTTTTTTTTTTTTTTTTTGGTTTTTCGAGACAGGGTTTCTCTTTATAGCTCTGGCTGTCCTGGAGCTCACTTTGTAGACCAGGCTGGCCAGAAATCCGCCTGCCTCTGCCTCCCGAGTGCTGGGATTAAAGGCGTGCGCCACCACGCCCGGCTTCCTTAGATACTTTTGACTTTTGATATTCTTTTTTTAAATAATGTACAGGTTTTACTTTTTCTGTTACATGAAGGAGATATTTTCATTTAAAAGGAAGACTATTACATGTACCTGGTAGAGAACGTGCAAATTCCAACACACACTCGTATAATCGGGCAATGCTACTCCAGTCATTAAGAAACATTTCAACTACTTTTCTACCACCAACAGGTTCAGACAACAAATTTTCATACGTCAGGTAAACATGTCGGGATGGTCCTAAAGGATTCAAAAGAGAAAACTAATAGTAACCAATACTTTAAAAAATATGGACATAAGCAAAAACACAGTGTGAGAGATCTTACCTTGCTCCCTGGTGGAAGTGCCATTAAGCGGACAATTTGCAAACACTAACTCTGCCACCCAAGTTCGGTTATTTCTACCTTGTAAACGGAAAGTGCAATCAAGAAGAGAGCGGTCCAGGGCCTTCTGTGTTTCCTCACTTATTCCTTTACAGGGAGGAATCCTGTGATGAAAGATAACACATGAGATGTATGTTATGTACAAAGTAAAAATGACATACAAGGTATGACATGACAACAGAGCTTTAGGTCCAACACAGCTTCTAGATCCCTTCTACAATGCAACAGTTCCCAGCAATTGGTAATATTTAGCCCACATCAGATGACATCAACCTATATTAGGACTCTCATTTTAACACCCCAACCCCCAAAGACAGTGTTTCTATTTTCCTTCTACAGCTTTGGAGACTATTTACCATATCATACAATGTTATGAACAATATATTTTAGCTGTTATTTCAGTAGTAGATGAAATAACAGCTGCTACATTAATTATATAGTTTCTCTCAATTCATAGATTGGATCTTGGATTTTATAATTATTCCTATCAAGGCAATATCTAGAAGTACAGAAACTTGTTTCAGTTTTCTTATTCAGAATACCCAAAGAATAGGACTCCTCGGTTTGGGCAATATTGCTAATTTTGACTGGACAATTCTTTATTGTGGGGAGCTGTGATGGGCCTCCATGGCCTCAATCTACTAGATGCCAATAGCATTTCGGACCCCCGATTGCTTAGGTAATGATAAAGGTATATTTAGACATTGCCCTTCATGTTCCTTAAAGGGTAAAACTACCCCACCTCCATGTTGAAAACCGCTGACCTGGAACTGAAAAACAGTAAGAGACAGATTTTTTTTTAAAATTTTTTGCATGTGGCAAAAAATTAAATATATGGATAGGGCAAAAGTGAAATATATTGCATTAAAATGTTGCATCAGAATGTTCTCCATTGAAGCTTTAAACACAGTTTCTCTTCAACATGCAGATTTTTGCTTTGTTGGTTTATTTTTAATCCAGGTGGGCCTAGAATTTGCAGCAATCTTCATGCCTAATCCGATTGAGTTTTGAAATTATTGTCAGGAACCAAAACATCACCAGATAAAGTTGGCCAAAAAGAAAAATATCAGAAAGAGGAGGGCAGGGGTAAGGCCCATGGGGCTGGCAGGTGCCATGAGCCAAAGAGTACACAGCAGACGTAAGCGTGTGGCTCCTGGTGGGCATCTTTGCTGGCTTCCAGAGGCAGAGCTTGAGCAACACTGTTCAGGTCCCCACTGGGGCCTCCAGGGCAGCTTCAGAAGTGGACTGGCAATAATGGAAGGGCTTGGGCCAGGCACCAGGCTCCTTGACCTCCCACTGGTAGTTAGCTGAGGGCAGGAACAGAAATAGGCAACCTCAAGTGAGGAGAGCAGGTGAGAAAAATAGGGAGGAACCAGAAGGTCACAGGCCAGGTAGGAGGAATGAAGCCTCCAGGAACCAGTAAAAAATAAAACCAGTAATAAACACTGTCATGAAAAAACTGCTTCAGTACCAAGAAAAATGTATGGGCCACATAGCAGAAAGATGGTAAATGCTGAAGTACAGGGTTTGTAAAAAGGTCAGAAGTTTATAACAAAATAATCAAATGTGCATTATCTTTCTAGAATCTGGGGAGATGTATAGGGCTAACTCCACACCTTATGAAACTCTAGAATTTGGTGGAAAAAAATCAAAATGTACAAGACATCTAGCTATTGGTAGGCACTGTTGTAGACAAGAGAACATGACTCCTCTTGTATGGTGGCCCAAGTGTGTATGTGATCTCAGCTACTTAAGATGAAGGCAAAGGGATCTCAAATTCAAGCCCAGCCTGAGCAACTCTAATTCACATAGACCCTGCAGATTGCAGAATAGTGGTAGGGAAAATACATTGAAAAGAAATAGTTTCCATCCAAAATGCATTATAAAAGTTGAGCTTGATATCATGCTTATAACGCCAGCACTAGGAAGGCAATTCAAGTCCTACACTAGGGACCAAGAGGCTACTTTGTTCAAGACTAGAATATGCCACATAAAACACTGTCATAAAGAAAGACTGGGCAAAGTTCTCAGAATGCATGGCAATATTGAAAGGAACTTGTGAAATAGACAAATGACCAAGATATGTGTGGCTTTTATGATTAAAGTCCAAAAACATAATAAGATGACAAAGTTTGGAAATATTTTCTAGATTTGTCTTTCACTCGCAGCTTGGTCGATGGGCAAATACTCTGTTCTATCCAT
Source organism: Mus caroli (assembly GCF_978045245.1). NCBI lineage: Eukaryota > Metazoa > Chordata > Mammalia > Rodentia > Muridae > Mus > Mus caroli. The sequence continues at coordinate 146,392,001 of NW_028227260.1, read as the reverse complement.
GTCAAAAGTCAGGGATTGTTTAGAAGCCACATGAAAACCAAATATAATCTGTCAGTCAGAGCCAGACAATCATAGTGGATGGGGTATTTCAACATAGGGTATTTCAACGTGGAAATAGTTAACCCTCCCACTCGTTTCCCATGCCCGACTCCTTATAGTGGAGGGATAATGGTGGTGCCAAATCAGAAAGTGGTAATTGTTCTAAACCAATAACTAGGACTGCTGTGAGGACAGATTACTATCATAAAATTAGACACTTTAAAATAGTTTCTTTTTAAAAATTTATTTATTCTGTTTCTGTAAGTCAAAGCATACATATGCCATGGTATATGTGTCAGAGGACAACTTGCACAAGTCAGTTCTCTCCTTCCATGATGGGGACCCTAGGGATTAAGAGAGACAAGCACCTTGTTGTGGAGAGATTTATGTCATCTGGCATATCCCAAACTACTTCCTGTAAATTCCTCCTAGAAAAAAACCTTTCCTTGCATGTAGATGTATATTTAGAATTTAATATACCCGCAAACATACACACAGACACACACACACACAAACATACAGAGACAAATGGACATAGACACCAGAGAAGACAGACAACAATATGATTCTTTTATCAAATTGTGATCTGTTTTGGCATTAGTAGTGATAATGAATACACAGTACAAACTGAGACTGACATTGAGTGTACCGTGTTATAGATAGCTCAATCTGTATCTGTAGTAATCAATTTTCTATGAACTCTCCAAAAAATGATTTTAAATGTAACTGCTTCATACCCCTTTTTTAATTATTTTGAAACATTAGTTATAGTGTCTGCCTGGCATAAAGTAATGGAACTAGAGCTTGATGTTTAAAGAAAACTCTAAAAGCTGACTTCCACTTAACCCAGTCAACTTTGTAAGTTAACTGACAGGACTCTTTGTCAGTGCTCCACTGCTGTGAACACACACCATGACCAAGGCAACTCTTATAAAGGATGGTAAAGGTCCAGTCCAGTATCATCATGGCAGAAAGCATGGCAGCATCCAGGCAGGCATGGCACTGGAGGAGCTGAGATTTCTACATCTTAATTAGAAGGGACCCCAACACTGCTACTCTCTATGGGCTAACCATTTTCCAAGAACCACACCAATATTGGAGAAATGATCTTCAACTTGCCCATCTAAGCTTAGTCCTCACACCAGGCATTCTTGGGAAAGCTCTAAAGCAGCTAATTGAGACGGACATTTCACCTTGAGTTTGGAGTGTAAGTGGAGACACACATTCTGTTCACCTTAGGTTTACATCACATCCATCTGGAGAGAACATGAAAGCACAGAACCTACACATTTCCAAAGGGAGAACTAAGGGAAGTCTACGGACGACTCCATTTCATTTAAGATCTCAACTACAGTACATCTGTGAAAGGGCATCCTGGTCATTTTTAGTGTGTGCACGTGCACATGGTGCACAGATATTCATACAGATGAAATAACCATATGCAAAAAATATCTTAATACAAAAAAGAATAAGAACTGAGGAAACAATTTCATGAATAAAGAGGGTTAACCTTATTTGAAAACTTCCCAATAATCTTTTAAAAGGTTAATTTAAATAGCTCCTCCTGTGTGATGTTTCTCTAGTATTGAACAACCTGAGAAATTAGACAAAACTTCTCTAGGGTAACATGTATGTCTGAGCAAACAAACATCAAAAACTATCTATTATAGACTTAGAGTAACAAGGAGAAAGGTTACTGAGGGAGCAAAGAGTAAAGTCAGCATTCAAGTATGACAGAAAACAAAAGGAGAAAGCTTTTCGAAAGGCCATACATGCACATGCAGGAGGAACTAAGTCCCAAGACTTGCCAAAAAAAAAAGAAAAAGAAAAGAAAGAAAGAAGAAAAAAGAAAAGAAAGAAAGAAAAAAAAAGAGTTGTGCCTATCTGCCAGGCCTCGGCTATAAGAAGCAAGGAAACACATGGGGGGTATGAAAAACAATGAATCACGCCTGGGACGGTGTGAGTTCAGGTGAAAATTGGAAGTTTACCCAAGGGCTCAAAACCTAAGCAGCATAAGCATACATTCTTAGCACGTGTTCTGTATCTCATCCGTGCTGAGGGAACAAGTGTCTTTAATTCAGCAAAAGGTCAGTGAACCAGAGCAGATGAACAAAGTTACTGTGATATAACTGATACTTTCATTTCAGACGCCTGCTCAACAGGTTTTCAAAGAGTTAAAAAAGCTGGAATAAGAACAGAACATATTTTCAGCAAAAAGCAAAAATGTGCTTGAAAAGGTTGGCTCATTCTTTTTTGAAATTAATTCATGCTTAAAAGAAGAGTTTCTCAAATTCAAATGCGTTAGAACAGTTAGTAAAAGATTATATTTATAATAATCAGTATAAGGTTTTAATGTAAAAAAAAATCATAAAGATACTTATTTATCATTCTTCCTTTTAAACACCCTACCATGATAACAGCATTCACTGGAAAACTGTATCTTTAAATCTATCAACTTTTGAATTTTTCCCTTTACATTGTAGATATAGAGGGGAAAGGGAGAATTAAAGACCTCCCTTAAATTTTATGAAATGAAGTTAAAAAAGAAAAGAAAAATGCATCTTTCCTAGGAAGGACACTTCAAAGTTTGCTTGAGTTCAAGTAGAAAGGGTACTGGAATGCAGCTCATCTGACATGTCTCAAGCCCTGGGGTTCCATCAGAGACAAAATGTGAAAGCTCTCAGAAATATGTTGACAAGGTGCTTCTAAAGATTGTGAAAACTAAAAAGAATAAAACACAGATGTTATTATCATCTACTTATCTGTGGTGGTCAAATAGAACTTGTTGTTGATTTTGTAATCTATTTTATGCAAAGCAATTCAAACCTTGAATTGTTCCTCCATTCAAGAAGATATTCTATCAAGTGAATTAGAGTAACGACTCCCCCTTTCCAAGTGTTCTTAATTTTTAATGTGCTACTAAAGTTCATTAGGACATATCCTTATCTCATATTTCTCATGTTCAGCTTTCCACCCACTACCTGTACTTTCCAGCATCATTTGGTTCTTTTTCCTCTGTCCATTTAAAACTAAACCTTATGCCCAGCTTGGATTTCCCCTCCAAGTATGTGAGTGGGTTGGGAGGTTAAGACGTGATCTCACTATCTAACTCAGACTGAAAGCAAATTCATGACCATCCTTGTGCATCCAAATCCTAAGGGCTGGAGTTATGGATGTGTACCACCAGGCCCAGCACCCAACTTCATTTGTTTGCACAATCCTATTCATCTAATTTGCTATGTCAGCTCACTTACTACCACTGGGATGGTGACATTGTCACCTGTCCAAACGTTACTGTGCGCTTGAGAATATTTGTGTATGCTCAATGGATCTGTAGGCCCCTCAAACTTAGAAAAGTCCTTTCATACTGTGGTGTCCTCTGCTTCATAAACCATCACCCATCTTTTGCCTAGGACAAAATAAACGAGTCCTTGCTGCCTCCCTCCCCTGTACCTCTGAAATCTATCTAATCACCAACCCTTGACTGGTTCATCTCCTAAGTCCTTACAGGAACATACCCTAGTCCAAACTAACAGCAATTTTACCATGAACCACTTCAACTGGTGTTGCTACTTCAATCTCACTCTCCTTTATTCTGCATATTGCCATAAGGTTCAATTTCCAGAAAAACTTGTCTAATGATGTCAGTTTGTACTTAAAATCATATTGGCTTCTTTTTGGGGTTGTTTTTGTGTCTTAAAATGGGCACTTCACCGTAATGTTAAAACTGGTCTAAATCCTCTGTCATCAGCCTCTTGAATAATTGTGAATATATTGTGAGGAATGTGCTAAATAGAGTGTCCAGCTTCTGATGGTTTCCTAGTACCATTAGGATAAGGTCTACATTGCTTAATGACAAAAAAAACAAAAAAAAACAAAAAAACAAAACTCTATGGCTCTAGCCATTCCTGCTTACACCTTTGTGCTCATCTCTCTTTATCGCCTGCCTTTATCTGTTGCTCAACATTCAGATCCATCATGCTGAGCATTTTCTTACCTCCAACCCTTTGTATTAACAGTTACCTCTTCTGGTTAGGACCTTCTACTCTAACCCATCTCCTTTTGTCTGGCTACTTCTCATCACTCTTTTAGTCTGCATATACAACTGGCACTTTCCTGGGAATTCCCACCTTGACTTTGAACTAGTCCATATTTCCCTGCTATGCAAACCCAAAGCAGCCTGGAGGACCTGAAACATTTACACTGACTAGATTATCTGGTTAACAAATGATGCCCTAAAATGCCAGATGGTGCTGGATTGCCACCAAATAAGCAAAAAAGAACCTCCCCCAGACCTCCGTAATTCTACACAAAAATTTATGACATACAGAGACTGTGAGCACTGCTTTACGCTGCTCCATAGGAGAGAAACTGTTCTCCACTGTGACTGCAACAAGTGGCGCCAAGTTAGACACAGAACACAAGCTTACTTTAATAAGCGAATTGCATGGCTGAAGCCATCACCTTCCACTTGCACTCCCTGATGTGGTATCTCGAGGTTAGACAACTGAAAAGAGAAAAAGCACAGGGGTATTAAACTGCTAAATTCACAAAAGAAATCAGCTTTTCTCTGCCTGTTATCTATCTTGATCCCATCTTTTCCAAGGGCAATCTTTGTCAAAGTGACAATATATCAGTATGAGCCGTCTTCCTGTTCTGAGACTCCCTTGGAAACTAGAGTAAGGAAAGTACAAGTCAAAGGTGCTTCTGCGTTTCGCTTAAAAGAAAATCTCCGCAATACAGAAATCTTCGAAATTCACAGCATGATCCCATTTTTTGCTACAAGCTGTAAGTCCTCCAGAATCAGTTCAAGTGGTTTCAAATGAAGTAACCAAAACCGAGGATTGATTATATTTGTGGTTCTACTGTTTGATCAAAATGAAACTGAAATCAGGCAAATGTATGGACAGGCTGAAACTCATCTGGCAGAGTCCATCTTAGGAAGGCAGGCCCTCAGTAAACAATGACATGGCTTCTATGACTGGATTCTTACATACCCTGTGCCACAAATTATTTAAATATTTATCTAGCCTGACTTTGAGAGTCAGAAGAAGAAGAGTTTAGAAAGCTAGCTGATGACTAAATAGACAATACAAGTTCACACTCAAAAGGAACTAAAGTCTAGAACAGCTCAAAACATGACTTGCAACTTGCAATCAATAAAGAGAAAAACACTGCCAGCAAAATTACATGTAGTTATTCACAGCTCAGAGTTCATTATTACAAGCAGAAAATGAGCTGGTATTTTATTATTATCCATCTATTTAAAGAGGAGATTGTAGTTAAGTTTTTAAGAGCTTGAAGGAATTCAAGAAAGTATTGTATGAAGATTTGTGTATATAGCATTTATGGATCACAGAGGAGAAAGACAAAGACATCTGAGTACAGTATCAGAACCATGTGCACCTACAAAAACCATACATGTCTTTACATTTTCCCCAATGCACAAGGAGGTAGACAGGAATGCATTGCATGCCCCAAAATCATGTGCTACTCTTCCCATCACCCAGACAGTAACTCAGTGATACTTCTATAAGCAATTGAAATAATATCCAAGAGAGAAACAATGAGGATCAGGCCCCTCACACAGAAATACATGTAAGGCAAAACACCAATACACATAAAAAGTACTAATAATAATGAAGAAAAATGGGGCCGGAGAGATGCTCAGCAGTTAAGAGCACTGACTGCTCTTCCAGATTCCAGAGGTCCTGAGTTCAAATCCCAGCAACCACATGGTGGCTCACAACCATCTGTAATGGGATCTGATGCCCTCTCCTGGTGTGTCTGAAGACAGCTACAGGGTACTCAGATAAATAAAATAAATCTTTTAAAAATAATAAGGAAAAATTGAAGGTTGCAGCAAGCATGGCATATGACTTGTAATCTTAGGATAGGAAAGAATAAACAAAACCAAAAGGAATTTAAGTTTATCCTTAGCTACATAGCAAGTTCAAGGCCAGCTAGGCTACATAAGCCCCTTTTTCAAAAAGCAAAATCCAACAAAAACAGTTATTTCACTTTACATTCATATTTTAGAGATCATGATAGATACAACACAATTGATATATTAGATATAATAGATATATGCACAATTTTATATGCATTGCTATTTTGTCTGCATGCATGTCTATATGAGAATGTCAGATCCCCTGGAGCTGAGTTAAAGCAGTGTTGAACTGCCATGTGGGCGCTGGGTACTGAACCTGGGTTCTCTGAAAGACCAACCAAAGCTCTTAAGTAGGGAGCTATCTCTCCAACCCCATACAACGCCATATTCTTTTTGTTTGTTTGTTTTTTGTTTTTCAAGACAGGGTTTCTCAGTGTAGCTCTGGCTGTTCTGGAACTCACTTTGTAGACCAGGCTGGGCTCAAACTCAGAAATCCACCTGCCTCTGCCTCCCAAGTGCTGGGATTAAAGGTGTGTGCCAACACCACCAGGCACAACGCCATATTCTTGAAAGACATGAATTCTGCATCTGATGCTCTTCCACAACATCAAAATAACATTTAGTTTAATATTTTTCTGATTTTCTTCTCAGAAAGGATGCCAGTGTATCTAGTGCTCAAACAACACTACTTCACCAACTCAACAAAATGCCATGCTTTATTAAGCAGCCGTCTCTGGTAAGACCTAAACAATGTATGAGATAGAAGACATTAATCCTTAGAAGTTGTCCACCTTCTTTAACTGGGAACAATTTAATTTCCATTAATCTAAAGAGAAGACTTTGAGATAGTGGAATGGGAGAAAAAAAAAATGGTCTTGTGTGGACCAGATACTACTCCTGCTGGTGCCATGCAATTTGAGTTAACATCTGAAAATTCCCAACTTACCTCCAATCGAAGACCAACAAATGGCATGTTGGTGTCACACATAGCAACAAAGTGAGCTAGAACTTTATTGAAGGCACACATTTCTCCTGACCGTTTGGCTTTCTTGGAGTCTATCGGACATGGGTCATCAGACAACTAGAAAATAATTTTTAAAAAATGTGTGAAAAACATTACCAGTGATTGTGATTCCATTGCCTTAGTGCCCTGGGGTCCACTTCTATCACCAACCCCTACTCTCCAAAGAGGAAGACACCTTTTAGAGAAAATGTGCATAGCTGTTTCATTGCTGCTGTGTACCTTACAAACTATATCTAACTCTTTCCCATTTAAAAATAATGAAACCAGGCACAGTTAATATACTGCTGTAAACCCAGCACTTGAGAGACAGAGGCAGGAGGATCTATGAGCTTAGTATCAGCCTGGTCTACAGAGCCAGTTCTCTAGGATAGGTGGAGCTAAAATAGTATAAATTTAAAAAATAAATAAAACGGGAAGGGGGTTGCACAAACATTGTCTGCTAACTCCTATGTGAGCATACCTTGTGCTTGGTACCAGTTCTGGTCTGTTTCCCAGTCTTTGTATAGGACATCAGGTCCTGGATGTTGTCTTTGAATTGCTGCAGCAGCAGTGCCATGACAGGGCTGTCCTCACGATCGGCAGTACTCACCGACATAAAGTAATAGTTATATGATAGCTGCGTAGGCTTATTAGGAACCTCAAGCATCTCCACAACCTAGAATGACACAAATCAGAAAGAGGTGAGACCCAGTAGAATAAGAACCATTGTACATTGTCCATCTTATATCAAAAGTGCAGTTTGTAGACAGTAAACACAAGAAATGAGATAATTAAAGTATTGTCATTAGTTATCCTTGATATTCATATAATATACCAGGTCTTCTATAAAGTTATCTATTTTAATCTTTTATTGCCCTTTAATTTTAAATTGCCCTTTTATCTTCCTTACCTGTGAATATACCCTAAAACCTCAATTACTGTAGCCAAGGTAAAAACAAGTGGGATTAGAGGCCTGACCCACCTCTCATTGGGAAACAAGGGAAAATGCATTCTCATTTTTGTTTCTGAGACAGAGTCTCAAGTAGCCCAAGCAGACCTTGAGCTGATTTCTCCTGCCTCCACCTTCCACAGGCTGGGAATAAAAAACCCCTGTTGCCAACACATCCAGCTGAACCCTGACTTATGAACTAGAAACTGGAGTTGCTGTGGGCACAACATGAGTGAGCAAGCAGCAGCACTGGGACAGAGCTGAGCTCTGTAAGTGCCTGCTGAGAGTGCCATTGAGGGGCCATAACTTGTCTTTATTTGTGTATTATGTCACAGTTAACACATCTTACAAACGTAAACATCTAGCTAAAAGCCAGAGCATGAGGACACTTAGTGGCATGATAAATCTCTATCATTACTGAGATAGAGGTTACAATAGTATTCAGTTACCAAAATGTATACTGTACAAAAATAAAAAGTTTGTTGTAGGCCTGGTGGATCAGGCCTCTAATCACAGGTATTGCAGATGATAAGGCAAGAACATTACAAGTTTTAGGTGTGGGGATGGAGAAAGGACTCAGAGGTTAAGAACACTGATTGATTGCTCTTCCAGATGATCTGGGCTAAATTCACTGAGCTCACATGGCAGCTCACAACCATATATAACTCCAGTCCCAGGGCTTAGATCTTCTCTTCTGTCTATACACACATGGCGCACAAACATACACCAAAGAAACAATCAACACTAAAACACCGATAGGAGTTCAAGGCCCGCCTTGCTACAGAGCTGTGTTCAAAGCTAACTGAGCAAGTTAATGAAACCTTGTCTTAAAACATAAAAAAGAAGAGCTCCATGGCAAATTGCTTGCCCAGCATGTGTTATATCATGAAGTCAATCTCTAGAACCACCCAAATAAGAAATGTCAAGAGATTTGAAAAAGCACAGATTTTCACAGTATCTAATTACAACACAGATATGACTGACAAAATATAAACAGACAATAAATTCTGAGGTAATCAATTATATAGTAATACTTTCCTTTCTGTCTTTTTTTTTTTTCTAGACAGAATTTCTCAGTATAGCCCTGGCTATCCTGAAATTTGCTATGTAGACGAGTTTGGCCTTGACCTCAGATATCCCAGAGACACTGCCTCTGTCCAACAAGTGCTGGGAGTAAAGGCATATGGCACCACCTCACAGCTCCTATCCTATTCTTAATGACTATGGTTATAGTTACTTTTCTGCTTGTGAATATAGAGACAAATCTAAGGGAAGGAGAATGACTTACAGTGAAATTAATTTTTGTTTTATTACCAGGACACTGACACTAAAAGCTATTCATTGACACTAAATAAAACCAGAAACTTAAACACTATGCGGCTACTTCAATTTTGTTTTTGGTGTGACTGAGCACAAAGTTCTATATATGTTCACTGGCTGATTCAGGTTTTATGAATTTTGATAAAATCCATGTCAGTGATAAGACTTACTAACCTATTAACTCAATAGATAGCTGGTACCTGGTTGATTAAAAGGTACATCAGAAAATCTTAAAAATTCATTCCTATTCCTTTCAACCAGAAATCTTGGAATTAAAACATTCAAGCACCACAGATTTTTGTCGAAAATATTTACTGTCCATAAAACTTCTATAAATGTGAAAATATATTTATAGTAAATTCTTAAAAATAATTCTAACCAATTCAAAGATCTCAAAAACAAAACAAACAAAAACAAAAATGAAAAATAAAGATGTGAAAAGTCAAATATCTCAAAACGTAGGAAGAATGGAAATATGAAAAGAAAAAAAATCTCATTGTACACTAAAAGAATGCCATGCACAAAATAGAGTAAGCTTCCATAAAGGAGAAAATGAGACTACTTTAGTCAGCCTATATTTTCCCAACCTCTAGTTCAGCTAAAACAAAGCACGTTTGTCTTGATACCAAATATCTACAAATCTTAATAGTTAGTGTTTCACTCGATATTATTTTTTTGTATCTAACCAAAGAGATACTTCATTCCAATTAGAAACTAAGCCTTCCTAGTCTAATATAAACAGAGCCTCCTCAACAAGCGAGGCCTCACTATGGCAGAGGCACTAGGGTGCGAGATGAAGGCTATCTTATACTCCTCAGCAGAGACTTATTTGACTTCTTTTCTTCCTTTAATGGTACCCCTGGGTTGAAAATCCCTATATGAAAGTCAGACACCAAGTAAAATTTGTTTGCAGGGGAAATTAGACAAGAAAGCTTTCTGCATACATCCAAAATTACTGAATTTGATCCATCATGCTTGGCATACTTACAATGTAGTACTGTGGAAGACGAGTAAGTTTAATAAACAGTTTATTCTTAGAAAGGCTTCCAATGGGATGTGTTGAATAGTTGGCAAGCTGCAACGTTTCAGTGGTTATTGTAGGCAGATGTTTTATAGATTGTTTGCAACGCTGTTGTCCCAGCCAAAACCTTAATTTAAAAGACAATCCACATGATTAAGTCATAACTTTTCTGGTTAACTATATGCCACTGATATACAAATAAATTAGAGAACACTAAAGAATAACTGAAAAAGCCAGACAGTAGTGGCTCATGCCTTTAATTCCTAAACTTGGGAGGCAGAGGCAAGCAGATCTCTGTGAGTTCGAGACCAGCCTAGTATACAGACTGAATTCCAGGACAGCCAGGGCTATACAGAGAAACGCTGACATACAACCAAATCACTGAGTCATTTCTCTAGTTTTGTATTTGGCAACTAGCTTATTTGTGAGGAAAAATGAACTTTAAGCCTAAGGTAGTAGCTTAGTTTAGCATGGGGAATGGAAGATTCCTGATGCTTAAAGACAGATCAAACTAAACTCAACAGCTTTAAATAAGAAACCTAAAGTGATTCATGGGGGTAGTGGCAGGTGCCTTTAATCCCATCACTCAGGAGGCAGAGGCAGAGGGATCTCTGTGAGTTTGAAATCAGCCTAGTCTACAGAGTAAGTTCCAGGACAACCTTGACCACACAGAGAAAAACTAAAACTAAAAACAAAACAACCGAACAAAAAACTATAAACTGGGAAAATCACACCAACTGTCCAGTGCCCAAAAGTCAGCACTGAAAACATACATATGTGGAACAACTGGCTCTATTTAAAAATATGAATGTATATACATATTTTGGAGGGACATATAGTATAAACTCAAAAATAAAAAATAATCGAAAGTGTTCAATTCATACAACTAAACAAGCAAGCATAAAACACTTTATTTCAGGCTGGTGAGATGGCTCAGTGGTTAAGAGCGCAGACTGCTCTTAGGAAGGTCCCAAGTTCAAATCCCAGCAACCACATGGTGGCTCACAACCATCCATAACAAAATCTGATGCCCTTTTCTGAAGTTTGGGAATAGCCCATTCGAAATCCCCTATCTCAACCACTTGAGAGGCTAGAAGACATGTCCAGCATGTTATTTCACCCTTCATTTTTTGTGCAGCTTTTGTAATTACTTTCCTAGGGTACGTTTGTCTGATTTTATCAGAGTACATGTAACATTATGTCTACTGACTCAAATACTAAAGAAGCTGGGGTTTATGTTATATGTGAGTCATGTGGGGTTTTTCTTTAGTTTGGTTTGGTATTTTGGGGATTCGAACTCCAACTATATGCCTCTGCCTAACCTAAAAGTTACCACGGAGAGCAGGCTGAACTCAGTAATCTTTCTACGTCTACCAAGTACTGGGATTAGAGACATGTACCACCATGCCCAGCCATTTCTTTAAATAGAATCTGGTTTTGTTCCATAATACAAAAATATCCCATAAACCAGATGCTCAACATCATTAGCCATTAGGGGCAAAGTATTCTAAGATTGCCATAAGATTCCTCCTCATACCAAAGACAATAGTGAGTGTCTTTGCCAAAACAGAAACGCTCATATGCTGATTGAATGGCAAAGTGGCATGGCTACTTTAAAATGAAGTTTGGGAATATATATCAAAAGTCTTACAATTTTTACTCTCTATCTCAACAATTCCACTGCTAAGTTTTGGCCACAGAAAATGAAAATGTGCCGGGCGTGGTGGCGCTCGCCTTTAATCCCAGCACTGGGGAGGCAGAGGCAGGCGGATTTCTGAGTTCGAGGCCAGCCTGGTTTACAAAGTGAGTTCCAGGACAGCCAGGGCTATCAGAGAAACCCTGTCTCAAAAAAACAAAAAAACAAAAAAACAAAAGAAAATGAAAATGTAAGTTCACACAACAGCCAAGAAGAAGTGCTAACAACTCCACTTACTGTAAGCCCATTTATTATAAAATAAAGAACACATGGTCTGTCTATTCAGTAAAATATGATTAAAGCATAAGGACAAAATATTGATAGATGCTACAACATGACCCTGGAAAATACAAGAGGAAGAGGCACGTCAGATCACACAGCTCATGCTTCTGTTTAGAGAACTGGACTTGTGATTACCCAGGACTAGCAACGATGATTAACTGTACATAGGCAATAGAAGAGGAACTAAAAACAATGGTGCACAACTAGATCATTGGAACAGCTGTCAAATGTGGTAAATTTAATACAAGTTAATAATAAATCTTATGAAATATTTCAAAGATTGAGCTAGCTGGGCGTGGTGGCACATGTCCATAAGGCCAGTACATGAGAGATGGAGGAAGGAGGCTCAGGAGTTCAAACCTTGTCTCAGCTACATAGTAATGTAAGCTTCAGCTGGATGGGACCCTGTCTCAAAAACAGGAGTAAGTAAGAATAGCTTGGTCTCCGGGCGGTGGTGGCGCACGCCTTTAATCCCAGCACTTGGGAGGCAGAGGCAGGTGGATTTCTGAGTTCGAGGTCAGCCTGGTCTACAAAGTGAGTTCCAGGACAGCCAGAGCTATACAGAGAAACCCTGTCTTGAAAAACCAAAAAAAAAAAAAAAGAATAGCTTGGTCAAGTTGCCGTAATGCTACCTCAGTGGAGCCCAAATGGAAAGGAAAGCCCAGATAACTGTCTCTGGTTCTGTTAACAGGGTACTTTTGAAACAAACTAAATGACAATGTTGGAGAAAAGGAAAAAATAGTTCGGACAGTATCTGCTTCTGAACAAAAACAAATCGGATTCTATTAGAGAACACAGTACAAATATTCACTAAGAATTTGTGAGAAGTACTTGCTCTGGAGAAAATACAACCAATGAAAATGTAGTGTCATGCCCTTCAGACCAACATTGGATCTAGAGGGGAATCTGAGATGAGGACAGCCATCCTGGACGCATTCCAAGGCAATTTAGAGTTCAAGGTACCAAAGGTGCTCAGGTTTCCTGTCACAAACTTTGAGGGCAGTGACTGATTAAGACTAATGACGGAGAAGAAAAGAAACACTGTCTGGATAGGTTTCCCTTTTGAGTCTTGAGCTTACTTAAGTTGCTGAATCCAAGGGATGATCCGCTTCATGTCATCATTCAAAGATTTTTCCATGTCCTCCAGAGTGGCTGGGTCTACAGAATAAAGAATTCATTCACCACTGCTTAAACACAAGCGAAACCTTTATCTATGCAACCAAACTTTAAACCATGTTGTATGTGAGAGAGTAAAATCAATCCACCAGGAGCTGTCGTCCGTCAACTTGCTTTTCCTCCTTCACATTTCACTAACAAGAACAAGAAACAAGTGCGGAAATAGTTCTTTGCCTGTATTTGAAGAATTAAATAGCATTTCCAACTTATAAAATACTTAAAATTCAGAAAATTACTAGACTTAGAATCTTAACTAAAATTTAAAAAAACAAATCGCTGCCTATTAAAATGTTGAACAGTACACAAATGATCTCAAGCATAAACATTGTACAAACAAGTCATTGTTCAAAAGTGACTGGCTTACTAATAAATGCCAGTCCAAATTTTTAATGGCAGTAGAAAATAGTTAAGTAGAAAAAAAAGGAAGGCACGAAATGATTTCAACTAACTAGATCAATATCTTAAAAAAAAAAAAAAAAAAAAAGCCATTACAGTCCCTGCCTCCCAAAACTTATATATTAAAGTCCTTATCTCCACTGCAATGCAGTTCAAAGGCAGACTTTTGAGGTAGCTAAATTCAGAGAGGAGCACCTCCATAGCTGTGGTTCTCAACCTGTGGGTGGCGACCTCTTTGGGGGTTGAATGACCCCTTCACAGGGATCACATATCAGATATCCTACATATCGCATATCTACATTAAGTTCTCACAGTAACAAAAATTACAGTTATGAAGTAGCAATAAGGGCTGGAGAGATGGCTCAGTGGTTAAGAGCACTGACTGCTCTTCCAGAAGCCCTAAGTTCAGTTCCCACCAACCACATGGTGGCTCAGTACCATTTGTAATGGGATCTGATGCCCTCTTCTGGTGTGCCTGAAGATAGCTACAGTGCACTCACATTCATAAAATATTTTTTAAAAAATGAAGTAGCAATAAGAATAATTTTAAAGTGGGGACACCACAACATGAGGAAATGCATTAAAGGGATACGGCATTAAGAAGGTTGAGAAGCACTGCTCTACAGGAATGTGTGCACCCCCTTGTAAAGACATGGGTCAGAAAAGCCTAGGAGTCAGAAGGGAAGCCCGCACTGAAATCACCTCCACTGACATTAGCTTATTATTCTGCAGCCCCTACAACAGTGACAAAATATATTTCTACTGTATGTTCTTATAGCATCTTGACTTCTATGCACAAAAATCTACTGTCCATCCCTTTTCATTTTTATGTGCTTATCTGAGTGTGTACTATGAATGATTCAGAAAATAGCTAAAGAAAGGGTTTTGAAAAACAAAAGACATACAGACATATGGGGGTGGAACAGCAGTGGCTGGTGAGGGCTGCCCCCAGCTGGTAGCAACTGGTGGTGGACCATAGACCCAATCTCCCAGCTGGGGGTGTTGTGCAATATACTGAACCCCTCAGAGCCAGCTGACCTTCCATTCTACTCCCTCAGACTTTGGTAGTATCTCAGTGGAGGTTCCTTGTAGGCCACTTCTCTCCTGCCTTGTGGAACAGAAATCTAAAAGTTGTGTATGTTAAACATGTGTGCGCATATCCATGGAAATCCATCCACACTGGCTAGGCTAGTTTCCAAATTAATTGCAATTGCCTGTTCTACTAATAAAATATGGTATTTAATAGACGGTCAAGTACAAGAGCTAGGATCACTATGGTAATCCGTTTTCAGTGGGTACATGATAGGAGGATGGGGAGTGGCAGACATGAACCCAAAGTTGTGTTTGAATAACCTAGGCTTACTTATGAACTTTGTGTTGCCACCTAATATTGGCTCTTACCCTCTGGCAGCTCATCAACAGCAAGGAATTTGTCCCCAATATGTTGACTAAACAGGACTTCAGGATTTTCAGTAGCTTTGATGGTGGAACTGGCTGACTGTGTGTCTGTCACTGCCTTGAAGGAATGCCTGGGTTGATCACAGCAAGAAGTCTAAGCTAGAGGACTCTACCTAGCTCTCCAGTTACTGCCAATACCAACTGGTTGCACTCTGTGCCTTCATGATGAAAAATCAGGACCTCAATATATCCATCACAAAACCTTGATATTGAATGATATATTAACTAACCTTAATTACACTTACTGGCCACCTCTGACTCAAATGACTGCCTTCCTTAGGAGCCATTTCATGGTGCCCCATGCCATATTGATTTTCCTGTCCTGAAATGACCATCATCTTGCTAATCCAGCCAACAATATGGTCAGCCAAGGCATGATAAATACACAGCTTAATTCTTGTCATACCACAGTGACATGGTTCCCAAAAATGTCAGTGTTGTCATTGCTGCCTCAAAGCTAACTGTACTATCCAGTTTGGCTTGGTTATTCACTAGCTTCAAGATTAGCATACTTAATAGCATCCTACTAAGGTAGTTGTGGGCCTAGCCAATATGCAGTGGGCTATGGGTAAACTGACAAATACTGGTCACTGCTGAGGCCTGGGCTTCCTTGGACCATGTCTGACCTGATGTGTGCCAAATTTGCCCTTGTCAACTGGTATATGAGGGAAGAGATGGAGAAAGGAAAGTTTTCGGAAGCCTATGAAGACATGGCTACCCTAGAGAGCAGATGAGAGGGGGAAATGTTAGTATTAACCAGATGAGGTAATTTCGGTGTTTCCTTGGGATTGTCTGTTACCTAAAACTGTGTTGTATACTTAAGCAACAAATAAGTGATGTTTCCATGTTAAATGGAGGGGGGGCAAGTTAAAAAACAAACCACTGTCATATGTATGTCATTTACCTATAATAAATATGTGATTCAAAGTCTTATTTTCCATGAGCTGCTAATATGTTTCAAAATTCTACCTTTTTAGCCAAGTGTAGTAGGTATATGCCTTTAATAAGTAGGGATGTCTCTTTGAATTCAAGGCCTGCCTGGGCTACATAGCAAGTTCCAGGCCACCCAAAGCTACATGCCTGTTTCAAAAACAATTTTAAATAAATAATAATAAAATTTAACTCACCTTTATAGCTACATAATAGAATTTAAAATTCCCTTAATTTAATCAATTTCTTTTGTTTAATATTAACTTACTAAATAGAGTATATACACCATAGTCAGGACTAGTTTGAGCTGTCATCGAAAACACTTTTGTTCCTAGTAAATATATATCATTTGAGAATGCAAGTTAGAAACCAAAAAAAGAATTTGAGACAAGGTTTCTGTGTAGCCTTGGATGTCCTGAAACTAGCTCTGTAGACTAGGCTGACCTTGAAATAAATCAAAATTAAGGGCTGGGAATATAGTTCACTCCATACACTTGACTAGAAAGCAAACTTTCATTTCTACTGAGTTGAGGCCAGAGAAAATTCCTCTAGGGCTCCATATTCTAAGTCATTATATAGATATACTGTCATAAATATTTTCTCTAGTCACAAAGAATACTAGCAATTCCTACTAGTCATTTATATGTCAATTTATTAGTGATAAAATAAAAACGGAACTCCTGAGCAGATAATCTAAAAGCAGTCATCACTGCTACTTTTACATAATAAAAAAATTTATCTTCTGATACAAAAAAATTTCAGATAGGACTTAAAAAAATTCCAAGGAAGAGATGTCAGACCATTCATTATTCCTTTCATACTTACTTTCACGCTGCACAGACCACCCCTTCCTACACATTATAGTAGTTAAGTTTCAATTTGCTTTTCTTACAAAATTTTCCTTGGGCCAGAGAGATGGCCTAGGAGTTAAGGGCACATGTTGCTATTGCAGAGAATCCAGGTTCAATTCCCAGGACTGACATGGTAATTCACAGCCATCTGTAATTTCAATTCCAGGAGATCTGATATCCTCTTCTGACCTCATAGTGCTAGCGGCACTAAACGCTCATGTGGTGTACATGCATGTACACAGGCAACACACACACACACACACACACACACACATACTTACTTGAGTGACTACATTTAGTAACTTACCAAGTCCATAAAGCATCAATTGGAACATTCCAGAATGCAAATCTACAAAAATGTGTAGGCACTCCGAACTACCACAAGGCTCCAAGATGGGTACAATAAGAGCTGGAAGTGCAGTCTCTATGGAAGCTAAACAGTTGAGAATTAAAAATTATTTTTCTATCTGAACATTTGCTCAAAATTATTTTTTAATGAGTGGAAACAAAGGTAAGTCTGAATATAAAAGACATAATTTTATAAAGTTTGGAACTGGATCACAATGTTAATTAGTAGCAGCTGAAAAGAAAAAATAGCATTTACTAGTTGATACACAAAAGGCATATATAGAGAGAGAAAGGATAGAAAAAGACAGGAAAAAAATCTAAAATTCCATTACAAGAGAGTTAGTCTATCTAGTAAAAGCCCAATCCCAGCAGTTAACTGATTTCTTTCCATTCAATAGGTCAGGTTTAAGCCAATGTTTATAAATCCCACCCCCGCCCCCCCTTTTTTGGTTTGGTTTCAGACAGGGTTTTACTCTGTAGCCTAAGCTGGCCTTGAACTCACAGAGATCTGTTTCTGCCTCCCAAGCATTAAAGGAGTGTGTGAGTCCCCAGTGCCCACCTGAAGTTTTCTTAATTAGCTGAAAGATATCAGGAAAAAAATATTTTAGAACACAAATTCATACCCCAATAAGATTTTCAATGTACTCTTTTATTTAAAAAAAAAAAATCAGGGATTTTTTCTGACATCAGGAGCTCATGTTTTTTTTAAAAAACACTTAAGAACTCTTCAGTATTATTACATGGGAATTTTTCTTCTTGTTTCTAAGTCCTAGATGAGATAAGAATGTAGACAATGGCTATGGTCAAACCTCTAAAGCTGATAATAAATCTAAGGATTTGATGGTATTTCCAGCAGACCCTATCAACTTGTCGTCTTATCCCTCAAATAGGAAGCCTAGGAACTCAAAGCACTAAAAGGCACAGCGGGCTCAGACTGGTGTGGCCTACAAAAGTCAAGTCCTCTGGCCACAAACAAGTAAGAAAAAAGTCATCTGTGGCCACCCTACTCATCTTGCAGACTGACACAGGGCCAGGCCTGATTATGGCATGATGAGAAAAGCACATTATTTCACTCACATGTGTTTTAAGATGGGGTCTAACTGTGTAGCCACTCACAATGGAAGGCTTACAAGCCTCCATCTCAGCAATCCTCCTGTTTCAGCCTCCCAAGTGAAGGGATTAGAGGCATGAGCCACTGTAGAGAAACTTTAATTTTAATCCAGAACATGACTGCTCTGGTAAGAGATCACACCCAAAAACCCTTCTGGGTCTAGTGATCTGGCTGGAATGTAGACATGCCTTTAATCCCAGGAGACAGAGGCAAACTGAGGCCTGAGTTTCAAGGCCAGTGTGGTATAGAGCCAAGTTTCCGGGAAAGAAAAGCTTAGGTCCAGGCATGTACACATCTTTAATCCCAACACTCACGCAGACCTTAGTTCTTTCTAGTCAGTCCTGTTCAGTCAGTTTGTGGAATTCTCAGTTACGAGGAAACTTTACAGACACAGGTTCCAGACAGAGCAATTGCAACACAGGTAAAGACAAAAAGAGCCAGAGGACGAGAAGGAGCCAGAAGATTAGAAAAGATTGCTACAGTTAGTTTTAGGCTAAGCAGAGCCAATTCAATAAGCAGCAAAAAGAAGCTAGTTTGAGTCTGTCAGCTTGGAGGAGAGTTTTGAGTCAGAACAGCTGATCTGAACCAGGCAGCCAGAGCTCAGAAAGAGCTAAAAAGGGTGAGCTTATTCAGCAGTAAGTCTCATAGGCTGAAAACATTCTAGGCCTGGATTAGATTGTATGGAGGCTAGAAGCTTCCAGGACTAGGCCTAAATTAGCAGATTGAGACAGTAACCAACTGAGCCAAGGGAATAAAAGATACTTTTACAAGTTGCCATCCACAGAATTGGTCCGTCACCTCTTATAAATTGACAATATTTAAAATGGGTGACGAGACCATTAGTATTATCTATGCAAACAAAATGTAATGTAAATTTTAAAGGTAAAAAACTGAAGGAGACTAAAAATTTTTGATACAATATTTTATAATTCAACACCAGGACAACAAATGAAATTAAACCAATAGTGTCTTGAACACAGTACACTATGCAGCAGAATAAAAAGTATTTACAGTTTTGAAACAGGGTTGCTGACTGTGTATGTTTATGTAGCTTTGGGAACAGAACCCAGAGCCTTAAACATGCTAAGCCCACACTCAATTACTAAATCACATCACCTGATTTAAAAATTAGTAAACAATGAATTTATGAAATTCTTGGAATGCCAGGGCCAAGAAGCGGGAGTGGGTGGGTAGGGGAACAGGGTAGGGGGAGGGTATAGGGAACTTTCGGGATAGCATTTGAAATGTATATAAATGTATATATATAATGTATATAAAGAGAATATATATAAAGAAAAATATATAGAGAAATATAAAGAAATATAAATATAAAGAAAATATCTAAATAAAAAATTAGTTACTAATTTTAAAACATTTCTATACAGTTATAATTTGTGATAAGAGTACAAAGCAATGCAGTCTCTAAACAAAAATCATTTTTAAACTATAATAATAAAGTACAACTGCCAATAGGGATAACAATTATAACTTCAATCTAATTAACAAAACTGAATGATCTCATACAGACATGCATCAAAAGATATACATCCAAGAGAAAATAGAATCAATACATATATTTGAATATATCCTATGGCCAACAATATCTATTTTTGGTGGGTTTGTTTGGTTAGTTGGTTTTGTTTTCTGAGAAAATAAAGAGAAATATGAAATTAAGCACAATTAAAAAGTTATTTGCCGTAGACTGCTTCCATCTGACAATGCCAATTCAGACCTAGTGGGTGGAGACTCCTAAGACTCAAAGACATTATTGAAAAGTAGCCATATCATATCTCCCTGCCTTATACTATTTTGGTCTTCTCTGCACCTGGTTGCCCTTGAGGCAACTTGACCCTGGGCAAACTGTATGCTTGTATCTGTGCTATTTCAAATCCCTGCAGCTGTGCCTTCTCCCAGGCCTTTCTTGAAATATTCTAATCTGTAAATTACTCACTTCAGGCTATTCCAGCTAGAAACTTGGAAAAATGCAGCGGATTGAGAGCAACAGCACTAACAGATTCAAAGAATGGGCTACAGTTCTTCTATAGGCCAGGCACATACACCTTTATTCCCAGCTCTAACTTGGAGGCAGAGCCAAGATAATCTCTGAGTTTCATGGTAATCATGACTACATAGTGAAACTGTCTCAAACCAAAACAAAAACAATTTATACCCTAAAAAGCTAGATAAACAGACCCTTTTCCCTTGTAGAAAAATGCTGATAAAACAGGACTTGAGGGGACCAATTTCAAAAGTCCCTATAAGATTATTCTCGAACACCTAAGACAGTAGGAACAAGGGCTTGAAGCAACTGAGGTAGCACACGTTTCGACTGGAACTAGAGATCTAGAAAGAAGATATGCTAACGACCACTTCCAATTACAGTTAGAGAATGGAACTCAAAGCACGTATATAGTATGTTTGAGAGCATGCAGCTGAACTCAAGACCTTCCTGCAACTCAGGTAGATACACTACTACAATATGCATGTAAAAGAAATTCTGAGAACTTAAATCGGTACACCAAACTACCACTACCAGAACATGTGTTTTAGAGTTTACCCAGGTGTGGTGGTATACACGTTTAAACTGGAGGCAGAGGTAGACAGAACTCTGTATTTGAGGCTATCCTCAAATCACTACATAAATTACTACACACCAATTTCCAAACCAGCCAGGTCTACATTTGGCTTAATAAAAGCTAACCAATGAGGTTGAAGATAATCTTGAATTCCTAACCCACTACGTCCACTTCCTAAGCCTCTACCTCCCAGTGTCAAGATTACAGGCATCGGCAAACACACTGAATTTTATGTGGTGGGTGATGAGGTTGAACTCAAGTTTTTATGAAAGCTAGAGAAGCATTTCACCAACTGAACTGCATCCACAGCCCTAGAGATTCTTTTTGAAAATAATATCCCCGGGGCAATCATTCTGACAGGTTTTTACTTACTAAGCTTTGTTTACTGATGGTATCAGCCTATCAAAACATCACAACTGCAGCTCATCATCATCTGCAGCTCCAACAACAAAATTTTAGAATTTTACTACTTTGTAAACTTAGAAATAAGAAGAAATAAAGATTACAAAATGCTTGGCCAGGTATAGTGGCTCATGCCTTTAATCTCAACACTCAGGAAGCCAAGGCAGGCAGATCTCTGTCCAGGCCACCGTGGTCTACGAAGTAAATTCCAGGACAGCCAGAGTTACATTGCAAATCCCTGACTCCGTGTGGATAAAAAAGATTGTAGAATGCTTAGAGTTTTCCTTAAGAAGAAATGTTACGGGTACAACTGCATATCTTCTTTGACACCTATCTGATACTATACACAAAAATTAACTCATAATGATTCAGAACTAAATAATAACATTTAAAGAAAATATAAGTGTATGTCTTCAGGATCTCAGGTTTATAAGACATGGATTCTTAAGTATAACATGAGAAGCATAAAAAAAAGTGTACACTCAATGCCAGTGCATACGCTACTAATCTCAGAACTAGGACAGTAGTGGCAGAAGGACTGCCTCAAGTTCAAAGCCTGCCTGATGTATACAGAGTAATAGGTCAACAGGGGGCATGATGAGAGCCTATCTCCAAAAAAGAAAGAAAGAAAGAAAGAAAGAAAGAAAGAAAGAAAGAAAGAAAGAAAGAAAGAAAGAAAGAAAGAAAGAGAAAGAGAAAAGAAAAGAAAAGAAAAGAAAAGAAAAGAAAGCAAAAGAAAGGTCAGGCATGGTGCTATACCCCTTTAGTCCTACCAGTTGGAAACTGGAAAATGGAAGTAGGAGAAGCAACAGTTTGAGCCATTTTCAACTACATATCAGAGCTGACCTAAACCACATAACATCCTATTGGAAGGGAGGGAGGCGGGGAGGAAGTCAATAGTAGAAATACCATAAAAGTTATCAAGCATGTGAAAAATTCTTACAAATCATAATGTATAAAAAGGGACTTATATCCAAAATATATTCAATAATAAAAGATAAATGCAATTATAAAACAGACAAAGGATCTGAACAGACATTATTGCTGAAGACATATGAAAAGATGCTCAACAGAGAACATACAAGTCAAAACTATAATGAAATCTCACGCTTACTAGGATAGCTAGAAACATAAAGTGGCAACCAGTACCAGTGAGAGTATGGAGAAGGCAGAACCCTTAAACACTGTTGGTGAGGTTGTGAAATAGTTTCAGTATGAAAAAAAGAGTAGAGTGGCCAGATCACCCAGCCATCATATTCATAGGCATATATACAAGTATAAGTCCACATGAAAACTTGGACAAATGTTCAAAGCTATATTCACAATAGTTGAAAATTAAAAGTAACCACAATGTTTATCAATGAACTGATAACATATGGCATATATAATAATTATTTAAAACATGCTATAACATGGATAGACCTCAAAAACAAATATGCAAAAGAACATTCATTACATGATTCATTTATATGAAATGTTTATACATATAACTATATATAGTGGATGAGTAGCTGTCAGAAGCTAAAGAAAGAATGACCCCCCTAGTAGATATAATGGTTCTTGGGGGGATGACTGAAATATTCTAAAATTGGGACTGTTCGAAATATACTAAAAATCCCATTAAGTGTACATGAATATTTCAACAATATTGCTAAGAAAAAAGAATGGGGGATTACTGCCCTTTCCAGTTCCCATTAGTTTCAATTATACTTTTTAATCACTACTTTTATTTTGAAAGATGAGAGAGATAAGCTTCTTATAATTAAAGTTAGTGAACACTGACAATTAACGCACACACATACACGCAGAAAACATTTAAGCAACACATGCAGCCCAGTTCTTCCCTGCCTGTCTTTCTTCCCTAAGGCTCACATTGGCACTTTTGGCTAAGTTTCCTTTCCCTGGTGGAGAGAGCCTGGGTGGGGACAAGACCCAACACAGAAGCCTCATCCAAAAAAAAAAAAAAAGTTAGGCAGGAAGCCCTGATAGAGTGACTGGAGATTCTACCCACAGCAGAGGATTGCATTCTTAGCTCGGGATTTGTAAGGGAATGACTCCATCTGTGTTGGTAGTGGAGATGAGATCCGTTCTCTCACTCATGTCTTGCTCAGGTCTTGAAGGGCTGTGATTGGGTACCATTTTGAGAAAAAGGCCTACTATATAAAACACAAACTATTCTGGAACAATCAGAAGTCAAGCCCGGCAATGGGGGTGCGCGCCTTTAATCCCAGCACTTGGGAGGCAGAGGCAGGCGGATTTCTGAGTTCGAGGCCAGCCTAGTCTACAGAGTGAGTTCCAGGACAGCCAGGGCTATACAAAGAAACCGTCTCGAAAAATCCAGGAAAAAAAAAAAAATCAAGGGACCTGGGGGCGGGGGGCCGGCAACATGCCACAGCCCCTGGGTGAAGACTGCAGCGAAGGGCAGTTGTGAACAGGAGGAGAGCCAGATGTGGACATGTTGAGTTGAGGCAGCAGGAAGCTTGGGCGTTGAAGGGTCTGGTGGTAATCCATGATAAGAATAGACCTCATTCATCTGAGGATAGATGCAGAGTCTTACAGCCCATGAGCCCAAGGTCAGCAGGAAACCCAACCTCTGGAGCCACCTGTCAGCTGTAAGGTTCTCTGCTGATGGGACTGAGAACTCTGAAGCTCAGGTCCAGTAGCGTTCTCTCAACTTCTGTAGCCTCCTCCCTCCCGAAGGGTGTTTCATGCTGTACTCAAAGCACTGAGACACATAGTCTTCCAGTACAGATGTCAGTGCTCTGCTTTCTTTACTCCCCCAATGCATTCAACTAGGAAGTCTCTGGAGTATGGGATAGCCTGCATAGCCCACAGGCTGCAAATCTAAAAGGGGCCAGAAGAGGTTTCTAGTAAGCAAAGAAGGGAAGCTCCTAAAATGAAGACAGCTCTGTGGGACATCTGACACTTGACTTGTCCAGGCTCAGCGCCCTCCTAAACAATAGGAAAAAGAAGAAACTCCAACTTCAATTGCATACCCTTCCTACCTGGAAGATTCTAGTATTAGAGTAAACAGAAAAAACTACTGACACTTTGCCATTTAGGTTTTTTTCTGTCTTTACTACCTGTTTCATGTTATTATAATTTGAGTATTATTTTTACTTCATGTATGGGGGCGGGGGTTAAGCAGGGTTTGCCTATGTAGCTCAGATGACCTTGAGCTCACTATGTAGTTCAGGCTGGCCTTGAACTCCAGATCCACCAGCCTCAGCCTCTTGAGTGCTAGCTTTTTAAGTGTGAACTTTAGTCTTTTTAATAAAACAAACACACAAAACGGGTAAATATTTGTTTAATTTTAGTTGCTCTCATTACAGAAAAATAATCACAAAAATATAACCATAGTACAGATTTAAAAGGCTACATAATGGTAGCTTTTCCCTCCCAGAAAAACTTTTTTTTATTCTTCTTACATTTATCTAATGTTGTTTATGCATTTTTCTTTAATGTGTAATACTTTAATCCTACTGTTCTTTTTTTGTCTTCCTAACATTCATCTTTCTTTTTCTTTTAGTTTTGGTTCTGCTTTCTTTTGACCTTTATTTTGTTCATTTACTATTTTTACTTTTATCCTTAATAAAATTTAAGGTGATAATGTATTCTGCTCTTTTTCAGTTATTTTCTGTTCTGTGGTCATAGGAATTCTACAAGTTAGCGTTAATTGATTTTGACTGTATTCCCATATCAGGTTTGATTTAGTATTATAGCACCTCAGCTTTCTCCTCTCTCAATGGTAGTGGAGGTTCATCCCTCAAGCAAAGGTTCTCAGTAAAAAAACAATCCTCCGATAAAACTGGAAGAGATATCCCATACAGACAGGTGCATCAAGAACCGTGAAAAAATAAGGCAGCATAGCATATACAAAAGCTCCTAATTCCTCAATCAACAAATCCAGGTACTAAGCTAGTTCCAATACTGGAAAAAGGATTTCTGCCAGTAAAAATATCTTCAGAAAACAAAAAACAGATGAATTAAGTAAGAAAGTAAATTACAGATCCAGATTTCAAAGGCCTGAAATACACACATGAAATTAACAAAACTGTTAAAAAGTTCAGCAAAGAAAGAGACTTTGAGAGTGGGCAAGGGGAGACAGAACACCAGAATGGAAAGTTTCACCAACCAATACACTAAAATCAAAAGGCTGGAGATGATCCAGTGGTTAAGAGCTCTTGCTAACCCCACACGTGGCGCACAACTAGTCTGTAACTCCAGTTCTACAGGATCAAATGCCTTCATCTGACACCTCAAGTATCAGGCACACACATGATAAACATGAACAAGAAACATTCCTACGTAAGTAAATAAAACAATAGACTAAACCAAGCAGAAAACAATACCAGGGATGGAAGACAAGGGTAAAGAAATTCTATCAGAGAGCAAAGAAAATAAATAGATCAGCAGAACAAAAAGCCAAATGAAGAATTTATAGAATGAAGGAGAAAGATGGCTGAGTTTTTAAAACACTTCATGGCTTTGTAAACATTAAATCCCTACTCTACTATGCATGTATTTGCAGTTCCAAATGCACTGTCAAAGTTGCAAGTCAGTTCCAATGCTTTACAACCAACTCTGAACACAGGAAAAGCACTAGAGTTTCTATTTTATCTAGCATTCTCATTGTATAGGACAACTATAAACAACAAATTCCAATATTATCAAAAACATGAAATAAGAAATGCACACTGAAATGTTATGTCAGGGCTAGTGAGGCACTCACCACAAAGCTTGAGGGCCTGAGTTCAATCCCTAGGACTCCAAGGGGAGAAGAAAGTGAAAGTGACTTCTTTAAGTTGTCATCTGACCTCCACAAATATGTTGTCATTCATACCTCCCCACCCCATGCACATGAATAAAAACCAAATGTGTGTGTGTGTGTGTGTATTCTGGGGTGGGGGATTGTGGGGAGAACTTACATGAGAGGGTACTTTAGAGAGGAAGGGCTGATATGTAAACTAAATAAGTAAATAAATTTAATTTTAAAAAAAGAATACACTCCAAGCCAGGCAGTGGTGGTCCACGCCTTTAATTCCAGCACTTGGGAGGCAGAGGCAGGAGGATTTCTGAGTTCGAGGCCAGCCTGGTCTACAGAGTGAGTTCCAGGCCAGCCAGGGCTACACAGAGAAACCCTGTCTCAATAGAAAGAAAGAAAGTACTAAATGGCAAATGTCAACAGGACAAAAGGACAAAACAACAAATGCTTCTCCAACAGCCTAATCCAGCTCAGGGCGGAAAATAGGAAAAAACCAAAACAAACAAATAAACAAAACCAAAGACTCAGTGAAACAAACACTTGCTTCTTCAAGACAAATACTGTAATAAAAGAAGTAAATCAGAAAAATTAGACATGGAAAAAAGAGAAAATATAATAAATATCCATAAAATCCAGAGGCAAATTAGGAAATACTTTGAAAACCTGTATTAAAAAACCAAGAAAAACTGGCCTACCAAGAAGAAAGTTCCTAGACATTGCCTACAAAATTAAAACCAAGAGAATAGAAAATGTTTAAACAGATCTACAAAGAGCAATGAGACTGAAGAATAAAATTTCTTAGCTAAAAAAGATCAGAAGCAAATGGATTAATCTCTGCCAAATTGTACTGGAACTTAAAAAAACACACACTCTTCAAACTAATCCATAACAATAAAGGGGGAGGGAGTATTACCTGACTCATTCCATGAAGTCAATATTACCCTGATACCAAGATCAAACAAGGATGAACACACACCAATTTTTCTGATGAACCCGAGTACATTTAAAGGTACTTCAATGATTTCAAGTCAAATC
Source organism: Mus caroli (assembly GCF_978045245.1). Taxonomy (NCBI): domain Eukaryota; kingdom Metazoa; phylum Chordata; class Mammalia; order Rodentia; family Muridae; genus Mus; species Mus caroli. The sequence goes on along the minus strand of NW_028227260.1, from coordinate 146,364,753 downwards.
TAGCAACACAAAAGATGTGTGATTCCAGGACCTTCAGTGATGATATTCTCTATTTCAGTCCAAACCTAACCAGAAATTGACCTGCCGTCAGCCCTGAGGTCCCAACAAAGGAACCAACGTGATGATCATTGATGAAGGCCATAAAGGTGCAGTAATCACTTCTGTCAGAAGGACCCAGAACACCTCCTTCACCATCCATCCTCAAGCCTCTAAGGCCTAGCTGGTCTGAATGTAAAAGACTAATACTGCAGCTTTACTCAGGCTTATAGCCTGCAACACATTCAAGGGTTTTGGTGAAAGCTGGGTGGGGGTGGCGCACGCCTTTAGTCAGGTTTATATCAAAGTTTTGGGCTTATCCTTTCCAATTGACCAGCAGTAAATTGGGGTGTGGGGGGGGGAGCCTTACAAGAACAAAGCAGGAAAGTCCTCCAAGAAAGACTGGACTGTGAGTGTCCCTCCCTGCTGGATTTCTTCTCTTGTCCCCAATTAAAAGCCAGTCTTCAGCAGCTCATTTTCTCAGCAGTGTTGGAGATTTTCCCTGATGCATTTGATGGTAGCTTCTAGATGATTCTACTAGGTTCCTGCCAGGGACCTAGCACGGGCCGCTGCCCCCTCCCCCTGTGCTTTTGTTCCAGGCGCACACTCTTCTCCCCTGTCCTCTGTGCCGCCTCCTCTTCTCTGGCCTCATGGCTCTGCTTGCAGCTGTCTGTCTTTCCCAGGTCCTCACATCTTTCCCTTCCCCCAATAAGCCCCCTTTGTACCAGCTCTGTTGCATGGGAGTCATTTCTCAGGGACATGCCTTGGCATGGGCCTGCCAGGTACCCCTTGCCACATTATAGTTGAGAAGACTTGAGATTTTCCCTGACATTTGTTTAACTGACAGAGAAAACAAACCCAATCAAGATCCCTAGAGGAACCAGTCATCCCTGAGCTGGAGGAGAGAGAGGAGGAAATCCCTGGAACTCACCATCAAGTGATAGAGAAGAAAGAGTAATACTACTGACGTTAAAAAGGAATTCCTGCCGGTCGGTGGTGGCTTGCACGCCTTAATCCCAGCACTTGGGAGGCAGAGGCAGGCAGATTTCTGAGTTCAAGGCCTGCCTGGTCTACAAAGTGAGTTCCAGGACAGCCAGGGCTACACAGAGAAACCCTGTTTCTGTCTGAGAAGCCATCAGACAGGGGAAAAGAGGACAAGAGGTAGTAATAGTGGGAGTGACTCTCAGCAAAGCACAACATACACATTTGAAATGTCACAATGAAATCATATGGATTCCAAGGGTGCGTGTATGTTGTCGTAGCACTTAAGGAGAGAAGGCACTGACTCAGGATTGCTGCAAGTTCACAGCCAGTCTGGTCTACAAAGCTAGTGAAGGAAGGGAAAGAGGGAGCTGGAGAGATGGCTCAGTTAAGAGTACTGCCTATTTCTCCAGTAGACCCTTGTTCAATTCCCAGTACCTACATTGCAGTTAACAATAGTCTGTAACTCCAGTTCTAGGGAATTCTATACTCTCTTCTGGCATCTGAGGGCAGACATACATGCAAGCAAAACATCCATACACATAAAAAATAATGATGTCAAGAAAGAGACCTATTGTTCTGCACACTAATTTTAAAAATTTTTAATATATTAATGCATTAATATTAACTTGTCAGTCCTACTTTACACATCTATTCTTTAATTTTCATTGAATATATTTTAAAGATTTATTTATTATATGTAAGTACACTGTAGCTGTCTTCAGACACTCCAGAAGAGAGCATCAGATTTCATCACAGATGGTTTTGAGCCACCATGTGGTTGCTGGGATTTGAACTCAGGACCTTCGGAAGAGCAGTCGGCACTCTTAACTGCTGAGCCATCTCGCCAGCCCTTGAATCTTTTGCTGACAAAATAATTATATATTATAGATTATGTGATATTACAATAACTTATAAATTGTGCAATGATCAAGTCAGTAATTAGTATATCCATCACCTTAGTATTTATGTGATGAGAACAGTGAAAATCGTCATTTGTAGCTACTTTAAAGTACATAGTACAAGTACATTATTATTAACTAGTATGTCTAACTATTCAACAGAACACAGCATTCTTGAATATGTACTGTCCATTTTTCAAAATGATCCTTGCTACAGGCAGAGTTTTTATCTTTTATCAAAATGACCTTATCTACGCTTACATAGCTAAGAAGTCACTTTTTCTGGGAGTGTAATGGAGTGATCTAGGCTCTGTACTTCCCCTACTGCTAGTTTCTACTTTCATTACACTATGAACTTTGAACATAGGGTAACTATGGTCAAAACCAATTGAAGGAGCTGGATATAGTGGCCCATGCCTGTTATCTTGGGCAGTGAGAAACTGAAGTAGCAAGACCACAAATTTGAAGCCAGCCTGGGTTATATAGTGATACCCTGTAAGGGGGGGGGGGGGATGGGGTGGAGGTAAGAATAGTAAATAGAGAAGCACATGAAATGCTAGAGTTTGCTTTCTAAAGTTCATAATAGACTAGATAGGTAGTTAAAACTTGGAAGACTCACATGTCTTCCATGACTTACAAGACTTACTCTTTACATGTGCATTTCTTACTCAATACTGTTATACAAAACTAAAGACATGAATTCTGCATTACTCAGCCATATTTTTAAATACATTATAAAAACATTTGCAGTACTGCTTTGTCAAAAGAAACACTAAATTACAAGTCATATTAAAATGTTTCTATTTCCATAAGTATAAATTTTTTAGGAGATAACATGCAAACAGTTTAAAAATTAATACAAGCTAAGTAAGAGAGAGAGAAAATTAGGACTAATTTGGTAGATTTCAGGTTAAATGCAACAAATGTCCAGCATCCTCAACAAAACCATACATCAGGAGAAAGTCATATGAGAACAACTCTTAAATAAAAGAAAAACCAGAGTATGAATTAAAAACACCTACAGTTTTCATTGGCATTGAAGCTTCTAAGAATGGCCTTCAGTTCCTGCAGCTTCTGGTGGGCTCGTGCGTGTACACTGTCAATCAGGAGCTTTTCTATTGATAAGTGGTCAATCTGCATAAACAGCAACAATAAAATCCAATGTACAATTAAAATATTTTTATTGTAAGTGTGTGAATGGACACAACTATGCCTTAAGATACTTCTTTTCAGTATTGGAAATTATCCAGTATAAGCAAATTTAGATAAAGTAAAAATAGAACTTAATGATTCTGAGCTTTTAATTATTTTCATTGTATTTAATGACATTGGAAACATCCAAACTAAATTTCTTTTTGTTTGTTTGTTTGCAAGGTATAGGAGACCGGGCAAGTTCAGTTAGTTGAGTGCTCAGAATGCAGGAAGCTATGGATTTGATTCCCCGGCACATTGGAAACTGTGTGTGGTGGCCTATGACTATAATCCCAGCATTCAGGAGGTACATGCAGGAGGATCAGAAATCCAAGGTCATTCTCAGATACATAACAAGATTGAGGCCAGCTGGGTGACAGGAGAGATTCTTCCTTTTATACTTGGGAGGCAGAGGCAGGCAGCTCCATCTACACGAGTTGAGGCCATCCTGGTCTACATAGCAAGTTCCAAGAGAGCCAAGGCTACACTTTGAGACCCTGCTTCAAAACAAAGTATTTTTGATAAATGTAAATCTAGAGTTTATATACATATCAGTAATCACAGTTCTCAGGTGCCAGACCTTAAAACAAAATAATTTGATTTAAACTATAAAACTTAAACTAGGCTAGGGGCATAATTCAGCATCAAAGAGTACGCTCAGATGCAACCAGTAGCATTCTCCTATGAACTGAAACTGAAAGATATGAAAAGTTATGTTATTCTATTAGATGTTTAAAAGACCAAAAACAAATACAGAAGTATAAAACAAGTTTCACACAGGGTTTTAAAAATTACATATCTTGAAGAACTTTTGCTGAAAGTTTTATATGTGCTAAATTATATTTATTTAATCAAATCAATATTAAAATACACTGAGAACCCTTTACCTTCATGGCTCTTTCTACTAATTTAGAATCAGAAGCTGGCAAAGGAGGATCATGAAAAATCTGTAAAGGCTTGGAGACATCATTCTCATCGATTTTAATTGTAACTTTGTGAACAGATGCTGTGCCTGTTTTTCTCCCTAGAACCTGTTGACTGAAAGGGGGGGCAGGGGGAGAGTGACATATAAACACAGCTTTTCACCGTTTACAGTCAAATAGAAACATGCATTATGCTGAGTCAGAACCTTGAACATAGCAGGCCCTCAGTGTTTGTGCAGGGAATACATTAATACTGAGAAGACATTCCATAATCCAATTCAGCATTTGTTCTACTGCATTTTAGAAATAGATACTGAATTTAAAAATAAGATACATGCACTCACAAAAAAAAAGAAACCTGGAAACAGAAACCGTCTTGTAAGTATTTGCCTCTGATTTATCCACAGAAAATCAGAATGTAGTCAATTTGAAACAGGAAATAAAGATGATAAATAGGCTCATAGCAATTTTCTCCAAATCAGTTTTCAAAGTTACAATTTAAAAGGGGAAACTGTGATAAATAAGCAAGTATGTTTTAAAAAGTGATGATAGTCAACACTCTAACCTTTGGGGATAGGGCTATAGCTGCACTGGCAGAGGGCTGACCTTGCATGCATAAGGCCTAGATTCATCACCAGCATCACCCAAAGCTCAATCTGATCTCATAGTTTTTTGAACAATCTGGCATGAGCCCACAGTAAAGTAATGGATGTCTCAGATGGCCTACGTGATAGTGAGACTTTACTAAATTAAAGCACATTACTATGGGCACATAGCTATTCATATGTAATAAGTCAGTTGTACAAGGGAAAGAAACCAAAAAGACAGGCTTCACTTATCACAATGACCTACCAGAACCAATTTTACTTACTTCCAAACTGAGAGGGAGAGGCTCTTTCCAGCATGGTATCTTTCCACCTGTACAAGGTCTCCCCACCTCTCTCGGATTAACATTAGTGTCTGGGAATGTAATACTTCTAGTTGAAGCGATAAGCAGAAACAATCTGATTTATCTTGTTAAGCAAAATACAGTATGTTACTGAAGCAGCTACTAAGCACAGGTAAACATCATCTAACAAGGAATCTATCTCGCAAAAGCTGGCTATGGAGACATTTTCTAGAATTATCTTTGTCTAATGACTCATCCTAAATATGACAGAATTTGTGGTTTTCTGAATTATCTTCTCAAATGACTCATCACAAGTAGTAGTAGTAGAATGTGTGGAATAATTTTAGAAAAAGGGCTGATAATTTTGGCCTAAATAACCAAAACTAATGTCTAGGTTTGCCCCTTAATTGATCATTGTTTGGAAAATACAAACTGAACAAATAACATATTTCCAGATCAAAATGGTACCTTTTTTTGAGACAGCTTCTCATTATGTACAACAGACTGACTTTGAAGTAGCTATGCTGCACAGGATGGCCTCGAAGTCAACATCCTGCTGCCTCTCCTCTCAGGTGCTGGGATTATGTACCACCTTGCCAAAGCAATCACTTTTAGGAGTTGTCTGCAAAGCAGTGGTAAAATTTGAAATCTTATAGATATGCCATTAATGTTCACACAATGTCTATTCATGTTCTCTCCATGTCTATTTATACCCAAAAAAGGTAGGGTGTGGGAAGGAGAGGCCAGACTACTACACAAAGGATAAACAGAAAATGTAGAAGAGGGAGACACAAAAGCAGTAGGTCTCAGGTCTCAAATATCAGAAGGATACGTAGGCAGTTGTACATGTCCTGAAGAGGTTTCTCATCAGCAAAGAGCCTAGACTGGACCAGCTGATGGATAAAATCGATTTGCATGCTATGAACCAAAGCTCGCCCATCTTCCATTGGCAGAAGAAAAGAAAGGAGTTAATTAGAAAAGTCAGCATTATATAGCATTAACTGAGAAAGTGTACACTAAAAATAAATTTAAATTAAAAAAAAGGAGTTAAGATTTTGAGAAAACTATAGCTTACACACTGAAAATTCTTCCATCAGTAAGTAGTTATGCTTATCAAAATTTTGCTTCAAATTATAGAATTACTACACATATTTTCCCACAGGAATACTTCACTAATATAAGAATGCCAAAACCATTACTATGATGACTTACCTCCTGTTTCCTTATCCTCAACTAGAATTTCTAGCTTGAGAAGACGCCATGGGACTTCTGGGTCATCACCCATCACTGTCAAGGTTGCTTCAAATTCTCCTTCAACTCGAAACTTCACACGGCCATTTGCTTTTAGAAGAGGAAAATGTACTGCTTTCAAACACTAAGCTTCTGGCTAACCTCCAAGTTTCAGTCTCACTTATAAGACATTTTAAACAGACTAACTTTCATCCTGGTGTTGAAACAAGTCAGTGATTCAAACAGAGAGAGTACCAATGTCCAGGTCATTAAGAAAGCAAAGGCACCTCTTGTTACATTATGAATAAACACCAGAGCATGTCCTCCAGGCTCAACTTTGGAACCTCTTTTCTCTTCCAGTCTCAGGTAATTCCACTCATTTCCCCTCAGTGCAGAGACCACCACATTACTTTTAGGTACCAAAGAGAGAACAGTTATGGATGGCAAAACATAGGTTCAACCACCACAAAATCAAAACTTCATTTACTTGTTCTTTGAACAAAACCCAAACGGTCACTTAAAAAAGTATTCTTACAAAAACAATCTTAGGTACATACCCACTGTAAGATTTGCTAGCTGTGGAGGAAGATCTGTCGTTACAAGCCTATGTCTAAGAATCTGATTAAGCTGATGAAGTGTGGCTTGTTTCTCAATTTTGGTAATTGGGTCTGGAGGAATAATTTTGTCCTACAAAAAAAATGAAAAATATTTTTTAAATAATATACAAAAGATGTAAATGTTTACCTGCACCCGACTGTACACGTGAGTACTTCTTACTGTACTCAAGACAATCACAACACTCATTTCTGTTGTCTGCATCCAAAACTAGTGACTATACATTTCACTGTAAATAATTCTCAGCCACCTTGCTAAAGCCCTGTTCTTCATGGTGCTCCATTTATGACACCAAGTAAATGTCACTAGATGACTTCCTCTATTTCCTAAATGTACACAATACAATAGCAACAACTCATTTTTAAGCACTTCCAAAATACCACTGCTATGGAGTCATGTTCACATCTGAAATACACACTAAATTATATTTGCACATCTACTCACTCCCAACAAGGATGGGGAAAGGGAAGGAAATGGAGAAAAAAGGAGGAAAAAAGAGATTCCCTAGTTCACTTGGCCCCAATTTATTTCAAACTATCCTACTTTTACTTATAGAGAAAAAAAAAGAAACTACATAAACTACCTTTTTTTTTTTAAGGGAAAATGAAACAAAACAAAACAGCTTCTTCTATACTGTGCTATCCAAACCCAAAGACTTTTCGGAGTAAAGGGGCAAAACACTTACCCTGATGCAGGTTGGAAGCCGTGGATAAGAGCCAGTAGTCAGTACATCAATGGCATATGGGATAGCAAAACTAGGCAGGCGTGCATGGACCAGGGCATCTCTAGCTAAGGAGGCCAAGCGGTCAGCGGTATCCACAAATAAGATAGCTTGCTGATCTAAAAAGCTTGAGATCATCTTTAAAGCAAAGGGTAAATACATCATTTACTCACTCCAAAGCAAACTTAAAAAGAAATTAATATAGGTGGCTTCTTATTTATCAGATGAAATATCAAGAGTAAAAATTATCCTAACCAGACTTCTAGTGTTGGATAGCAATGAAGTATTTAAAATCATGGACTCCCAGACTGCCTCGATATAAATTTTAACCTTGTAATTTACTAGCCATGTCTACTTGGGCAAACAAGTTCTATGCCTAAGGTTTTCATCCTGAGACAGCCCTGGCTGTCCTGGAACTCTATAGCGCAGGTTGACCTCAAACTCTGCCTGCCTTGACCTCTACCTCCCAAATGCTGGGATTAAAGGCGTGTGCCACCACTGCCCATGGATGTCTCAGGTTTTCAACAGTAAAATGGAGATGATTCTCAACCTAATGAATAAAGTTGTTCTGAGTGTATTACATAACTAGCCTTCAGAACCATGCCTAGAATACAGGAAACAGTACATATTGCCCAATCTGAGATCCAAGCCAACTATCTGCCCAACACAGACATTCGATTAGTTTTCTAGTCAGTTAAAGTCATGACAGGGCTGAAAACCATCTCCTTCAAACCTTTAGTTCTGTTTTACATCAATATCTAACATTCCTTTCTTTCATGTCCTTCAAAAAGGTTTCTGGTGCGCCGGGCGTGGTGGTGCACGCCTTTAATCCCAGCACTCGGGAGGCAGAGGCAGGCGGATTTCTGAGTTCGAGGCCAGCCTGGTCTACAAAGTGAGTGCCAGGACAGCCAGAGCTACACAGAGAAACCCTGTCTCAAAAAAAAAAAAAAAAAAAAGGTTTCTGGTGAACAACTTAAAACAAGTCCCCCAGAGCTAATGTAAGGGGGCACCATACATAGACCATGATCTTTTTTACAGTGCCAGTTCCACAGCTGTTTTATTGTCTCATTTCTACAACTCTAGAAAACAGAACCAGATAGCTACCATCTATCACCTTAGAGATGAGAAAACTGATTCACAGGTAAAGACCTTTTTCCAAAGAAATATAGCTTAATAATTAGAGAAGCTAGAACCACAAAATGGGGTTTCTTCTCATAGTTTTAGACCCAGTGTATATCTTGAAATGTTACCTTTTATAACTGATGCAATGTTCTATCAATGTCACCAACTCTAACTTCTTATTCATAGCCATGATACTACTAAAACAGTCTCAATTGCTGAACTGGTTTTAACTCTGATTTAAGGCTTTTTTTTTTTTTTTTTTTGGGTTGGTTGGTTGGGTTTTTTTGTTTGTTTGTTTTTCAAGACAGGGTTTTTCTGTATAGCCCTGGCTGTCCTGGAACTCACTCTGTAAACCAGGTTGGCCTTCAACTCAGAAATCCGCCTGCCTCTGCCTCCCAAAAGCTGAGATCAAAGGAGTGCGCTACCACAGCCCAGCAATTTAAGCCATTTTAAGAGTCAACAGAAAATGTTCTTAAGACCAAGTTAAGGGAAAAGAAAACCAGAGACCTCCCTCTGGGAAGATGACAGATAAACTGAGATATCAGTTTATCCGGCCTGCACTACTCTGTGTAATGAGACAGACTCAAAATACACTAACCACAGTACATTGAATATTGCTTACTGTACAAAAGTTTGCAAATTTTAACTTCCCAATCACATTTATAGACAATGGAAACTTTTCTCCCTTGAGGAAACTTTTTGAATTCTTAATTTATTTGTGCATAGGTGTTTTGTCTACATCTTCAAGTATGTCTATGTACCATGTGTATATCTGGTACACAAAGAGGTTAAAAAAAAACAGCAGAGTGCATTAGATTCCCTGAAATTGAAGTTACAGATGGCTATGAGCTGCCATGAGTGAGATGGGAGTCAAACTGGGTCCTGCAGAAGAGCAGTTAATGCTCTTAACCCCTGAGCCATCTCTCCAGCCCACCTCCCCAGCTAAAGGGAGATGTAACATACAATTCAAAACACTAGCTCAAAAACTGAGTGTGCTGGTGGTACATACATATCTGTAATCCCAGCACTCAAGAAAGACAAGAGGACTGATAGTTTAAGGCCAACCTAAGTCAAATATGCTTTTGATCAATATTACAAAGAAGGGTATATTAGCTTACTCAGAGACAGATAAACATGTCTAACAAAACTGGTCTACAGCTGTCATGGCTAAGATGACAGAACTAGAACTACGCACTAATGTCAATAAAAAAAAATTATTTTCCCCTGTGTTCTAGTTTGCTTTCTGCATCTGTGACAAAACACTCTGATCAAAAGCAACTTAGAGGAAAGGGTTTGTACAGCTCACACTTCTATATCTTAATACACCATTAAAGGAGGGCAGGACAAGAACTCAAGCAGAAGACACAAAGACATGCTGCTTGCTGACTCACTCACTAGCTTATATTCAGCTAGTTTTCTTACATAGCATAGCAAAACTTAGACTTTTCTTATACTATGCAGGGAAGATCACGCTCAGTGGGCTGGGCTTCCCATACCACTTAGCAATCAAGAAAATGCTCCAAATATGACCAGAAACCTATCTATCTTAATCAACTGGGGGAGTTTTCTCTTCCCAGGTTACTATAGTTTGTGTCAAACGGACAATAGAAACTAACAGGATATGCTTCAAAAAGAAAACCTATATTCTAGAACTTTTCAAAGTCCAATTTTATGATCTTTTTCCTTCTTTTGGTTTGGCAACTTTCCCAAAAGTTTGGGCAATCGAGTTTAACAGGTTAAGCAAAGACTAAAGCAGGCTAAAACCAAGGTGAAAATGTTAGAGAAATCAGACCAGAACTATAGCTGTGCTGTCGACTGCTTTGTAGAGTAGGGCTTTTGTGGAATAAGAACCCTCACCAGCTTACAAAAAGAAAATTCTCCATTTTTAATTTACCAGAGTGCTAAAATAAATATACTACAGTACCATCATGGCAGGTAGCTGTTCATTTTTTTCTTTTCTTTGGGTTTTCAAGACGGGGTTTCTCTGTGTAGCCTGGCTGTCCTCGAACTCATGGAGATGCACTTGCCTGTTTCTCAAGTGCTGGGATTAAAGGTGTGCACCATCATTACCCTGCTGATTTTTATGTAAGAAGCTTGATAAACTACAGAGATTTTTTTGTTTGGTTGGTTGGTTGGTTTTTCAAGACAGACTTAAAGAAGGCGTACACCACCACGCCCGGCTCCTTTTTTGTTTTTTACTCTATCCTGTATTGACATTTTTTTTTTGGTGTATTGACATTTTTAAAAGGTTCCTAGTGTTCATAGATTAAAGCAGATTAACAAATTAGATCTGGCTAGGTTAAGTTTGAGAGCTTCAAAAGTTCTCCGTAGCCTGGCAGTGGTGGCCCCCGCACGCCTTTAATCCCAGCACTCGGGAGGCAGAGGCAGGTGGATTTCTGAGTTAGAGGTCAGCCTGGTTTACAGAGTGAGTTCCAGGACAGCCAGGGCTACACAGAGAAACCCTGTCTCGAAAAACAACAACAACAAAAAAAGGAATGTGAGAATCACTGGTAAGTTATGTATCTCTGCACTTCCTTTCCATTCAACAAATTTAATTGACAGCAGGTAGACATATAGTTGGTCTTGTAGAGCTGAGCCTAAAAAGGGCACCTCAATGAAAGTAGGGGCATGCTGTCTTCATTTCAGGACTTTATTCACTATTTAATTGCCTTTTCCAGTATGAACTCTTTAGGAACAATTGAAGTAAAACAAGAGCAGTGTTCCTCATCTGTGAGCACCAAATCATACTCCCCAAGTTCTCACAGTGAACTCACCCAAGGCCCCTCTAGGCTGTTCTCTTAACATTCTTACCTTAAAACTTGGTTTTTCTTACTATTGTTATGTGGGAAAAGCATCTGTTGTTTGTTGTCCAGGCTAGCTTCAACTGACTAGTAGCCACAGATGATCTGTTTGTTTGTTTTTTTTTTTAAGACAGGGTTTCTCTGTGTAACCCTGGCTGTCCTGGAACTCACTTTGTAGATCAGGCTGGCCTCGAACTCAGAAATCCGCCTGCCTCTGCCTCCGCCTCTTGAGTGCTGGGATTAAAGGCGCGTGCCACCACCGCCCTGCGAATTTAATCTTCTGATCCTCCTGCTTCCACCTCCCAATTGCTGAGATTACAGGGTAAATAAACATCACTATGCCTGCTTTATGCAGCGCTGGAAATCGATGGAATCCAGGGCTTCCTACATGCTGTAGAAGTTTTCTACCAATTAAACTACATCCTCAGCTCCCTAAAACATTTTTAGAGGGTTGATTTAATCTTTGTTACACTTCACTCAATGAAGTCACTTCTTTGAATTAAGAGCAATTCAACAGCTGGGCAGCGGTGGCACACGCACGCCTTTAACTCAGGAGGCAGAGGCAGGTGGGTTTCTGAGTTCTATGCCAGCCTGGTCTACAGAGTGAGTTCCAGGACAGCCAGGGCTACACAGAGAAATCCTGTCTCAAAAAAAAAAAAAAAATTCACCAGTCCAAAGACTCTAAGTGTCCCGGAAAGCAGGCAGTATAGGAGGCTTTACTCAAGTCTCCCCACCATCCCTTATGCTCACTAGTCTTTGAGCAAGCAACTGAACTGATTGATACACGCTGTCATCAGTTCTGTGACCTTGAAGAAACCACACATTTTCTAGAAATTTAATCATCTCATCTGTAAAACAGAAAATACAGACTCTGTCATTCTCATAAGGACATCAAAAAAAATCAATAAGCAAACTTGAAGAGAATCTTCCTAACTCCAAAACAGTACTTTAATACCTTTAATACCATTCTGCATGTTATGCTGACCCTAACCATAAAATTGTTTTGTTGCTATTTCATAACTGTAATCTGGCTACTGTTATGAATTGTAATGTAAATATATTTGGAGATGAAAGTTTACCAAAGGAGTCTTGACACACAAGTTGAGAACCACTGCTCTGAAGAATTATAAAGTTTTAAAGCCAACCATTTCTCCCCTTTTAGTTTCTCCAGTGTTCTATCTAAAGTCTCCTCATGTAAGTCTTCCACATATCTCCTCCTCTTCCTTTTGGTCAAGTGTCCATATACAAATACTAGCCTTCCACAGATAAATACACTATGTATTATCATAAAGGAACGTGATTACTGACATCAGTGATAACTTTGAAATCAACAGATGTTAAAGTTAAATTTCTAGGTTATGCATATAACATTTAAAGGCATTTGTTTTGAGACAGCATCTTGCCATGTAGTCTCTAACCTAGACCTCATGATCATCATTACCCAGACTCCTGGGTGCTAAAGATCACATGTTACCAATGTGCAGCTCTCAAAGTTCTTCTATACAAATTAAAAACAAAAATTTAACTTACCGCACACTTCTCTACTTTGCCAGCATCATTGGCCCATTTTACTAAAGCTAATAATCGAACGAAGAGTTGACGTGTCCGGCTAGCAAACTGTACAATTTCTATTTTCCTATAAAATAAAACAATTCTTCATCTGAACCAGCAGCACATTATTTTTCACAACGTGTTTCTTCTAAATAAAAAAGCATTTATTTACAAGCACAACAAAATTAACCTAAAAATTTTTACACAAATATTAATTTCATCTCATTTTTGTGTTCTTCTCATACCTTTACCATAGAGCAATAAATCCAATAGGAATTTTTCCACAATGAATTACAACTTGAAACTAATTTTTTATTATACTAAATGATTCCTAAAATATACTAAACGTATGGATATGTGGAAGTGAAAGTTAGTATAAACTTCATAACTGAAGTTACTGGTAATTAGTTACCATTTTGGTTGGAGGAGTTGAAATATACTCTTTACCAAAGCTTGAAACTATGTCCTTCTATAAAAATCAAGGGTTATTTCCCAACTTACAATAGCATAACAAACAAACAAACAAACACTCTGATGATTTCGATGACAAAGTTGAATACATTACCTTACCCAAATTAAAGATTGGTAAAAGGTAGGTCTGTCAATATCTATTTTTATATCGTATTCCTTTCTATACTTTTTCTACCCAGCAATTGCCAATATTTATCGTCTCATAAAGCTTTAAGAGCATCATTAAAAGCTCTCTACCCTCTACATATTAGCTAGACCTCTTTTCTTCAGGACCACTACAACTGACAATCATACCTCTCATGGTTTAAGACACTGGAAAAAATTTTCAACATGCCAGGACCATTTAATAACAAGACCCAGAAGAATACTAACCTAACTCCAAGTGCAATTGAAGCTATTTATTAATTTAATGTGACCTTTCAATGACCTACACAGCCAACCAATATCTCTCCATCTTGCCAATAACATCACCCTGCTGCAACGCACCCACGTAAGTTTTTGCTGAAGTCTATCACTGACTGAATAAGTCAAAGTCAAGCTGCTATTGAGAGTGTGATAAGACCACACACAACCTAAAAAAAAGCTTCCTTAAGAACAGCCAACACCATGAATACTGGAAACAAAAAAGAAAAAAGCCAAGGCACACTTATGGCTCTTTGTCAGTGTCTGTCAAGGATTATTAAAGAAAACAAGCAAGAATGAGCACAAGTGCTAAAAGTACATTAAGATCTTACAGGGCTAGGGTTGTAGCTCAAGAATGTAAGGCACAAAACACAAATATACAACCACCTGGACACCACCGACCTCAGGACTTGGAATTCCAGTGCTGCCCCTCTCTTACCACAAGCAGCAAGATTTGTCTGATATTTTTTTCCCCTAAATATGCTCCTCTATCAGAAATATGCCCTTCTCTGTAAACTACTCTAATGTGGTTTTCTGACACCACAGTGTCTCAACTGATAGTATACATGAGTCAGTTCTTCAAAAGCCCAGTGTTCATTCCTACTCCACAACAGGCAGAATAAACCTAGCTTGTTTCCTTCTTTTAAAACTAACCAGTCAAGTCACAAACCAGGTTAAGTTTCAATTGTGTCTTCCAGCTCTATCTTTTTGATTCCTGTGTAAGTCTACAAATAAGGCATTTGGTATTGGTAATGAAGAGGTAACCACTAATGAATACTACAAACCTCCCCAGGGACTTAGTTTAAAAAACCAAAACCAAGCTGGAGAGATGGCTCAGTGGTTAAGAGCACTGATTGCTCTTCTGAAGGTCCTAAGTTCAAATCTCAGCAGCCACATGGTGGCTTCACAACCATCCTTAACAAGATCTGATGCCCTATTCTGGAGTGTCTGAAGACAGCTACAGTGTACTCATATAAATATATTAAGTAAATAAATCTTTAAAAAAACTTTTTTCTTTGGCCTATGGAAACATAATAGTGTTAAATTTTAAGCCCAAGCTTAAATTGAAATAAAAATTTTCAACTATAAAATAGCAATAACAGGATCTAACAGCATCATTACAGCAACTGGTAAATTAACAGCCAGCTGCCCAAAGCCAGTCAAGTCAACTTCCATTAGAGTCTATGCAGTTACATTTTCCTATTCCTCCCAGGACTTGTCTTGGTCAGCCATCAATAAAGATTTAAAAAAGAAAGGGTCTATATCCAAGTACCAAGAACACAAAAAATGCACTCCCTGATGCTCCCAACAAAATACACAGTCCTAAGTTTCTTTGGACCTAGGTTCTTCATCATCAATAAATAGCACCATACTCATGCTCACAGAGTAAAAAAAAAAATAAAATCAATAAGGAGACAGATTTAAGTTTTTTCATACTCACCTTTCCACATCAGATTTCCTTGGCAATCTAAGAAAAAGAAAAAAAGCTGATTAAATATATGCATGCCTTCTCAAATTGCAATGGTGGCCTTTATTTGGCCTTTGTTTAATATCTTCATGTTTCAGAAAAATTGACCAAACAGTAAACCACGGGCTCAAGTGGCTGCTAACTCTCCGCACTGATTAATTAGCAACAATATGGCTGCAATGTAAAAACCGAAAAAGTAGCATTTCTTCCCATTCAAAATGCTTCAGAAGATACAGTGTGACCCTTTAACAGTTTAAAAGCTCAAGTCTTGGGGTTTTAGGTGGTGTATACCTTTTGACCCCAGCACTCAGGAGTCAGTTTAAGGCCAGCCTGATCTACATAGTGAGTTCCAAGACAATCAGATACATAGAGACCCTGTCTCCAATAAGTAAATACCAGAGGCAGAAAAATATCTTTTAAGACCAAAATGGCTACAGTTGCAGGAATAGTGCTTAGTTGTCAGTGTCTCTGAACTGTGAACACTTTGACTCTTAGCAGTAATCCCATTATATTGTGCTATAGTAGGTGAATCTGGAAGTTAAGGGTAGAATCAAGGTTTTATGGCAGTTATGACCTTGCATGGTGGTTAGATGAAGGATTTATATTATTTTTAAGTAGCTCCAATAGTGTTTATTTCTTTTTTGCTAGTTCTTTAGTACTGATTGCTAGCAACCTATGTTAACTTTCTCCTTCATAAATTATACTAATCCATTAATGCTTGGAAAGGCCCTAAACAGATTTCTGAACACCTTCCCCCCCGCCCCCCAGCATTCCAGTATCTTCTAGCTCATGGTGCAAGCCTCAATTGCCTGAATACCTGTCAAACCTGCCCAGCAATGATCAGATCCTGAAAAATGCACCCAGCTGCTTAATGTTCTTTCCCCCCCACACAACCACCCAAACAGGAAAGCATACAAGGAGGGGAAACTACTAAAGTGAGTTGTCTTCTTCTCAGGGAAGACATTGAGGTGGATGGAAGCTACAGGTATGGTCAGAATGACAGAGAACCTAGGCAGGGAGGAAGGGTATGTATAGGTCAGTGGTAAAGCACCTGCATAGCACATTCCAGGGTTCAATTCCTAGGGGAAAGGTGGGGTTTAGGACACTGATGAACACCAAGTCCAGGGCAGGGGAAGGCTTAAACTAAGTAGAGGCTAGAAAGGCTAGCATATCACAAAGCCAAGTAGAAATTAAGGGCCGGGGGCTGGTGTGATGGCTCAGTGGGTAAGAGCACCCGACAGCTCTTAGCTCTTTCAAAGGTCCGGAGTTCAAATCCCAGCAACCACATGGTGGCTCACAACCATCCGTAATGATCTGACGCCCTCTTCTGGAGATGACAGTGTACTTACATATAATAAATCTTAAAAAAAAAAAAAAAGAAAGAAAGAAATTAAGGGCTACAAATAAGAACCAGATATGGTACCCTGTACACCTGTGATCATAAGCACTTGGGAGGCTCAGAGGTGAGGACTACCACAAGGCCAGCCAAGGATGCGAAGACAGACCCTGTCTCAAAGATTGCAAATAAAAGCAGGCCCTGGAAAAGTTCCTCTACATGATAAAAGTCCCTCACAGTACTCCCAGAGAAGCCTTGTTCTCAAGAGTGAAAAAAGTGAGGATTGGGGGACGGGGGTAAAGTAGAGCTCAGGGATAGAATAGGAAGGCAGAAACCATCCTTGCAGCTCCTACCTGTCCCCAGAGACCCTAAAGGATCAGCTCCCACCAAAAAAGGTCTGCATTTCTAAAACAAAACACAGGACTTGCTGCCTGCCTCCCTTTTCTCCCAATGCTCACACTTCTATTTTAAATTCCTTTATGAAAATCCACCACATGGAGAAAAAGCTCTTAGATACAAATGATGAAAGAAAAAAGGTACAGAACAAGCATATTTATGCCACATTTTAGTAAAAGTTTATGTCCATTTTCTGACCTTAAAAGGTTAAAAGGTGTGGTGGCTCACACCTTTAATCTCAGCCCTTGTTAGACAGAGGCAGACAGGAGTTGGGAGGTCAGCCTGGTCGACAAATCCGAGTCCAGGACAGTCAGGGAGGGTTACACAGAGAAACCCTGTCTCAAAAACAAACAAACAAACAAAAAAGAGGTTAAAAAGCAAAGAATAGAATCTATGCCCCTAAAACATTAAGGCAGAAAGCATCGGTGTATGTTGGAGGTGAACAGGCATAAGAAGGAAAAAAAAAATCTAGAAATTTGGTGCTAAACCAAATCACCTAAATACACTGGCAGAAAAAGATACAAAGTTCTGTGCCAACCTAACATACAGAAGAGTAAAACTGTCTCAGAAACAAAACCTTGTCATCTTAGTAGACACTTAATTGGAAAGGGTTTTTTGTTGTTGTTGTTGTTCTAAGTATCAAGAATAAGAATAGCACTTGCTTTTCCCATAATCATCAATGGTTTAAGAGACATAGCTGACGCCTTTAATCCCAACACTCGGAAGGCAGAGGCAGGTGGATTTCTGAGGCCAGCCTGCTCTACAGAGTGAGTTCCAGGACAGCCAGGGCTATACAGAGAAACCCTGTCTCGAAAAACCAAAAATAAAAAAAAATTGAGACATATATGAAAATTCGTTCATTCGTGTACTAAATAAATGCCCCCAAGTACATGCCAGGCATTGGTCTTGTCATGTGGAAAAGCAAAACAAATCAAAATCCTTGTTCTCCTGGATTTCCTATTCCAAGGAGAAGGCACAATATGTTAATGATGTCTCAAGGAATAAGCATTGTAGGAAAAAAAGAAAACAAAAGAGGATGGGTGCAAATACTATTATGTGGGCACTTGGAGAAAGTCTTTGATCTATGTTACATGTGAGCTAAGACCTAAAGGAAAAGAGAAGGAAAACCACATATATTTCTGGAAAAAGAACAAAAGGCATTATTATCCAATTGTTAATTGTGTGAAGAACTATGAGAAACAGCAAGAAGGTTGACGGAACAGAATGAGACTATTAGCATATGAATTAAAGAAGTAAAGTAGGTAAGGCAAAATTCCCAAGGCCTTAAAGATGTCCTGGTTGGTACAGCATAGTCCCAGTGTAGGCTTGCTGTTCTATCTTTAAAAAAAAAAAATTGTGTAGCACTGGAGAGGGGGAGCCAGGACCTAACAAGTGCTCTACCACTAGGCTACATTCCCTAACTAATGTGTATTATTATTATTACTACTGAAACATAATGCCAGGCAGCCCAAGCTGACATCAAACTTCCAATGTTGCCTACAGGCTGTTCTTTAATTTCTGATGCTCCTGCCTTGACCTCTGAAGTGCTAGGGCTACAGATATACACTACTATATTTATAACATTTTCCCCATGTTCAAAGGTATCCTGGTTTAGCCACAAATTTTATGGTCTCTCTCATAGAGAAGTGATTCTAAACACTTTTTTTTCCTGTGGTTTTTTTTTCTAGAAGGGGGGGGGGTTAGTCTGAGACAGGGTCTTACTATGTAGCCCTCAATGTCCTAGAAGTGGCTATATATAGACCAGGCTAGCCTCAAACATAAAACTGGCATGCACGTGGGGCCTCTGCAGGGATTAAAGCCATGCACCACCATGTTTGGCTATGGAATCTTTTTTGAAAATAGAGTTTCACTTTGTACTTCAGAGTCTGGCCTTAAAGCTTGTGATCCTCTTGCTTTACCTTCCACAAATCTTATATTTCACTGAGCACAGCTTCTGGGTTAGATATTGAGTTGTAAGGAGCTGGACACAGAATGTGGAATTCAGCTGAGGTCTGTACTTGAGATATGTTTAGGAGTCATACAAATGGTGGAGGGGGGAACTAAACATATATTATTCTATATCAATAAAACAGATCCCTCTCCATAAACTAAATCCTAAAATTAAAAATAGAACACAATTCAATACATTTCTACAAATTCTTTACAGAAAACCAATCACATGATCCATGATCAGTCTTTTTACCACAGCTATGCACAGGACATATATTAAACTGTCTTGAATTCTTATGAACACATGCAATATATGTACATTACTACAAGAACTAAGCTTGACAGGTCACTCAGTCAGAAGCCGTAGGGAGGGAGGGACGTACACACCTGTAATCCTAGCTCTTACTAGATGCGGAAAGCGTGTGTTAAAAAAAAATCTCAGCCAGGTGTAGTGGCTCATACTTGTAATCCCAACACTAAAGTGGCTGAGCCAGAACTGAAGGTTAGCGACCAGCCCGACTATACAGGAAGACCCCGTCTCAGTAGTACCGAGAATAGTAATACCGCCACCACTTTTGATAAGGTTAAGCTTTGTCTCAGTCAATAAAATATTGTACATCAAAACTGAAAGGGAATGTTTTACAAGAGTAAGTGAAGCCCGCCCTAATTCTTTTAGTCATGTACAAATGTAATTCTCCAGTAACAAAGTATTGCAAGATACATCCTCGCGTCTGCATACTAACGTATTTCCCTGGAAACCTGAGGGAGCCTAACAATAGGTAAAAAGTGAAAACTTGTATGGACCTCAGGTAGAAGATGCTAAAGAGTTTCAAAATTTCCTAATACCTTTTATTCACATAGTGAACCGTCCGTGTAGTCTGCTTGTACTCTGAAGGTATTAACACCCTAATCACGCCCCAAGGCATTTCATAGGTAACTAGACTGAAACCCGGAGGCTCATTAGAAAAAAGTATTCTACTTTCACTACATCCATAAAGACTTAACACGCTTTCAAATGTTGCAGAAAGACTCAGAATTTATAATGTAATTGTTTTACACAGAATCTACCTCCGGCATTCTAAGAGAAACAATTGCAACCTTCATTTAAAACACTGTCAAAAAAGATGTAAAACATTTCCCTTCATTGAAAATCCCGTTCAGTTCGAAATCTACGTAGTCCTCAATGCTTACTCTTCTACTTAGGTTTTTAGAAAATATTCCACATAGAAATTAATACACTTCTGTTGGGAACTCAAGACAAAAATCCCAAAGACAATCTTCAGCGCAAGTGTTAACATGCGAAACTAACCAGTCTCCGTGCTTTCATCGTCAACCAGATCCCCAATAGTTACCTCCTCCCTGTCCCCAGAACCTAAACCCCATGAATTTCCAAATTCTACGCTCAGCAGCGTAGCTCAGTAAATGGCAAGCATAAGCCTCTCTTGAAGGCGGGAAGGGCAAGTGAGGAGCCGGGAAGCAGGCATGGGTTCGCAACACTTACAAGTCCGTCAACACCATAAGCTCCGAGTAGGCCCGGTGGAGCAGAAATTCGATGAGCGTGCTAAGCCGGTAGCCGGGGCTAGCTGCCGCCGCAGCTGCCGCCGCCACAGCGGCTGCGGGCGGCGGGGGAGCCGGGGCAGACGCGGAGCCACTGCTGCTGCCTCCGCCGCCGCTGCTGCCACCGCCGCCGCCAGGAGGGATCAGCTGGTGGTTGTCCAGCTGCACTGGGGCCATGGCGGCGTACAGCCCGGCTCGGGGCAACCGCCTGAGATGCGGCCCTGGAGCCTCCTCCCGGGCTCGGTGACCGCACCGAGGCGGGCGCGGGCAGAGTGGCCGCCGCCTAGCGCCAGGCCGCCTCTGAACAGGAAGCCGAGCCCAAGCTGCGGAGGCCCGCCCCCATGTAGGGCCGGGCCGGCCGGCCGCAGGGAGGCGAGCGTGGGGCGGGAGGGCAGAGAGGCGGGCCGGCCGCCACTCAAGTGGGGAAGCTTCCGCGACTGCTCAGCGGCCGCCCGGCCGGCGGGTTGCAGCGTCCATGTTGCTGGGCCGAGAGCGGAAGTCGCCAGGCAGAACGGAAGGGGAACCCGCGGGAGGCCCTTTCCAAAGGCAACCTGCGACCGTTCCCCGCGCTGTGCTGTTCTGGGGGACAGGAGGAGGGGGTGCGTGGGAGAGGGGCGGAGCTAGGAGGTGCGTGGGCGGGAAAGCGGAAAGGGGGGTGGGCGCAAGGCGCCGGAAGCCGCGCCGCCAGTTCAGCGGCCGCGTCACAGTAACGTCAGTGGTCCCTAAGCGCTCTTTTTCCCCGCCTAGGCGACCGTAGCGGGACGGTGAACGGAGGAGGGTTGGCGGAGAAGCCACCCGTCTCTCCTCTCGGGGCCCCAAAAAGGCGGCCTGCGGCGACCGCGCGCTGTGACTGTCCAACGCACGCTCCGCCCATAGGCGACCCTGGCGCGACGCGTGGGAGAAAACGTTACAGTCTCTTTTTTTCCTTTTTTTTTTCTTTTTTTGTCAATTGTGGGACAGGAGCAACGGCACAATAACGTCATTTGAATGCAGTCTCCTGCGTGCCGCGCCTTTGCTGTCACCCAAAGCCCATCATTGAGACACATGTAGTCCTTAAATCCTTCGCTGGCACTCTTGGCTTTTGTCCCTGCCCTTGCAGTAGCCGCCCTATCCTGCCTGGGTTTTCATCTTTACAACTACTGCCTCTTTCTCCCAAAATCCACATGTTTTGTCTGTTTTCTAATCTTGGCTTCCGTTTGAAACTAACTGCAAGCCTTTAAAAATGTCTGTGGGTTCCCTCCATCTCCATAGATTCGGAAGCAATTGGTCTTTCGTGATGTCTGGGCTTCGAAAGTTTTTTTGTGTGCGTTTATTTTTGTTTTTTGTTTAGTAACCTAGCGATTCTCACGCACAACTCACGGAAAAAATAACTGTTAAAAGCGTCTATTTTTGTGACCCTACCTAAACATCGTTTTGCAGCTTCATCTCTCGCAGGTGTAACAGATGCTCATGCTGATCGTAAGGTTAGACAATTCTCTTTGTTCTCCACTTGTACAATTGCAGTGCTCTTGATTCTTGGTCTCACTGTGTTGTCGGGGCTGGCATTTTTAGCTCTTGAGCTCAAAGTAATTGGGATCACAAGCTCCTCCACTACCTCATCCAATTTTCAGATTGATAAATCATTTATTTATGGGGTACAGTGTTAAATTGCATATGTTTATGGGATACAGTGCATGAATACACTCCCAAATGAACAAATCGGACTCATTGACTTTGATCACCTCTCATACTTTATTCTTTGTGGTGACAGCTAGAATATACCACCACCTCCTGCCACAACACTGCCTTTTGCAGGACTAAGGATTGAACCCAACCAAATCCTTGCCTATAGTAGGCAAACATTCTGCCTTTATATCCCCAGCTATTTTTTATTGAGTTGGATTCTCCTTAAATGACATAGGCTCACCTGGGACTTGCTATGTAAATTAGACTGATAACTTGTGATCCCCTCCCTCAGTCTCCTAAGTATTTGGGATTATTGGTGTGCACCCCATGTCCAACTAAAATTCACTCTTATCTGTAGGAGATGTTATTCTATATCCGGGATATTAACTAACATCGCTATATAACATATTGCTGCCTAACTGAAACATTGTATCTTTTGAGCAACATTTCCCTTTTCTCTGCCCTCAGCATCTGATAAAAATTATTTACTGTTGCTTTAGTGAATTGGACTTGTTAAGATTCCACTTGAAGTGAGAAGAGATACTGGCTTTGTGTGCCTGTCTTATTTGACAATATGTAATGTCCTCTTGATCCATCCATGTTGTTGCAGGTGACATTTCATTGTGTATGATATATAATACACATGTCTACAGTCTCACAGTATAACTCAGACTGACTGTAAGCTAAATCCCCCCTGCCTCACTCCTGAATGCTAGGACACTGTGCATGATGAGACACACACATTTTTTGTAGGTGTGTTGAAGATAAACCACAGGACCTCGATAGAGCTATGCCTATCATTCACTGCCACTCAGCTACATCTTTTCTATCCATTTGATTTCTCTCCATGATAAACACAGGTTATTTCTGTATCTTGGTTATTATGGATGATGCTGTATTTGTCCAGTGTAGTGCTGTAATTGAAACATTTTGGAATTAGAGGAAGGAAGACCAGGAGCTAAAGATGCTCTCAATGCCCTAATGAGTTCAAAGCCAGTGTAGAGTATATGAGAACCTGCCTCAAAAATAAAAAGCATTAGCATGGTGGTGATGGTACACACCTTTAATCCCAGCACTCAGGAGGCAGAGGCAGGCAGATCTCTCGAGTTCAAAGCCAGCCTGGTCTACAGACTGAGCTCCAGGACAGCTAAAGCTACCCTGTCTCAAAAATAAAAAAAAAACAAAAAACAAAGTGAGAGTTGTGCAGATATCTATGTGGCATAGTAATTTCATTTCCTTTTAAACTATACCCAGAAAATTTAATTACTGACTCATTTAGTAATCTCTTTAGTGATTTTAGGTCCTTCATGCTGTTTTCCAAAGTGCCTGTGGGGATTTTGAATTCTCACCAACATTATACAAGGGTTCTTTTTGCTCACCATCTTCATCATTTGTATACTTTTTGTTCATGTCCATTCTAGAAGACTGTATTAGTCAGGGTTCTCTAGAGTCAGAACTTACAGAATGTCTCTATGTACTAAGGGAATTTATTGTAGTAACTAATAGTCTGCAGTACAACTAACCCAACAATGGGCAACTGTGAATGGGACGTTCAAGAATCTAGTAGTTGCTCATTCCCATGAGGCTAGGTATTTCAGCTGGCCTTCTCTGTAAGCTGGAATCCTGAAAAAGTAGGTTCCAACAGCGATGTGCTGGCAAGTAAGGTCAAGCAGGCAAAGGAGGGAGAGAGAGCCTTCCTCCATTGTCCTTACATAGGCCTCCAGCAGAAGGTGTGACCCAGATTTAAGGTGTGTACTACCACACCCGGTTTTGAAACTTGCGGTCTCAGGCAGGCCTTGAACTCAGAGATCTGCTTACCTCAGTCTCCTAGGATTAAAGGCGTATACTACCTTGCCTGAGCCTAAATTTTTCATGGCTACTATGCCTTAAATTCTGGATCAAAGGTGTGTGTTGTCCCATGTCAAGATCTGGGTCAGAAGCCTGTGTCTTCTAGCCTCAAGATCTGGATCATGCCGGGCAGTGGTGGCGCACGCCTTTAATCCCAGCACTCGGGAGGCAGAGGCAGGCGTATTGTATAAGACGATGCGTAGAGTCTTCTCTGATACTATACAGTTCTGTATGATGTTAATAAGATTGCAATTGTGGCCGGGCAGTGGTGGCGCATGCCTTTAATCCCAGCATTTGGGAGGCAGAGGCAGGTGGATTTCTGAGTTCGAGGCCAGCTTGGTCTACAGAGTGAGTTCCAGGACAGCCAGGGCTATACAGAGAAACCCTGTCTCAAAAAAAAAAAAAAAAGAAAAAAAGATTGCAATTGTGTTTTCTTGTATAAACAGCCACAAACCTTACCCTTTTGTATTTTACTAGGTAGTAAGGTTCTACCTAGAGAGTCTTGCCAATATGTGGATAGAAGGAAACTATCAGGGTGAGATGTGTAGATAAGCAGAGCTCTGTGAGTTCAGGGCCATCCTGGTCTACATAGGGATTTCTAGGCTAGTTAGGGATACACAGTGAGGTCTTATCTCAAAAATTCCTAGGCTTAGAACATTAATTTTTTTTCTAGCTATACGAAAATATCCTATAAATGAATGGTTGCTAATGAGCAAACAAAAAAGAAGAAAAAGACAGGCACTTTTGAAGGAAAGGAAGTCCCCATTTAGAATCTAATTATTAGCCAGGTGTGCAGGCTTTTAATCCCAGTATTCATTCAGAAGGCAGAGGCAGGCAGAGCTCTGAGTTAGAGGTCAGCCTGGTCTAAACAAAGAAACCCTGTTTCAAAAAAAAAGTCTAATTATTCTTCCTTAGGGAATGAATTTTTCCCTTGCCTCATTTCTTTGTTAATGAGCAGCCCACCTGTGGTTCTGTTTCAATTTATTTCCTCTGAATTGAAACATTCAATTCTGGAAAGAGGTAAAAGACTCGGAAAGCTAAGGATGTACAAGGAACACATGAAATTTACAAGACTCGGGAAGCTCCCGAAAGATTACAGGGTCTCTCTTCAAGAAGAGGCACAGTAAACAGCAGAGCCATCATCAGCATCTTAGCTGATGGCCAAGTTCCAGTGCCCTCAAGTCTCACAAATAGGCAGAGTCTCAGAGCCGCTATGCAAAATGAGTTGAGCCACAGGTGAGAGACCCAGTGCTGGGGGGGGGGGGGGGGGGCTCCAAATATTGTTTCCTTTGTTTTGGTGGTTTTAGTTTCACTTTTGGTTTGGTTTGCGTTTTATTTTGTTTGTTTTGAGATAGGTTTTCCTATAGCTCAGGCTGGGCTCAAACTCCATATGTTGAGTAGAGTGCATGACCTTCAAGTCTATGTGATCATTCTCCTACTTCCCAGTCCAGGCCTGCACCAGCATACCAAGTTGTTTCTTTTTCTGAATTGCTGTGGATGGGATCCAGGGCTTTGTAGTTGCTAGGCAAGCACTCCACCACCTGAGCTACATCCCCAGCAATTCCAGGCCTTAATTCTTCCCAATCACAATGAAATGAGGCTGTCTTGGTGCACAGATGAGGAAGTAGTTCAGGCGAGAAGCACCTGCTCAATCTCCTGCTTTTGTCATGGTCCCCTGGAGATTAGCCCAGCTGAAAGGCTGTGCTATCCTGCCTTCCACCGGATCACAAAGTAGTTAGGATCTAGCCATGCCACTGCAAACTTTGCTTTCATGGGAGAGCATGAGGACAGGGTCCCATTGCTAATGTCAAGTGCTACCAGACACAGATAAACAAGGTGTTTTGTGATACTACAGTTCCTGGATCTAGGAAACAAAACATTTTAAGTGCTGCACACACACAACCTTACTCTTTACACCTGCTAGGAACTGAAATATGCCTTTCTTAGGTACCTAGGTTATTGCTGTCTCCAAGGCCGCATAGGCTTTTTATCCTAAGCCAGTATAGTGGTTTAAATAGATATGGCTCCATAGATTCATGTGTTTGAATACTTGGCCATAGGAAGTGGCACTGTTTGAGACCTTGTTTGAGGAAGTGTGACACTGTGAGGATTGCCTTTGAGGTCTCCTGTGCTCAAGTGTGGCACACAGTCTCCTTTTGGGGCCTGTGGATCAAGATGTAGAACTCTCAGCTCCTTCTCCAGCACCATGTCTGCTTGCATGCTGCCATGTTTCCCACCATGATGATAACAGACTAAACCTCTGAAACTGTAAGCCAGCCCCAATTAAATGTTTGCCTTTATAGAGTTGCCTTGGTCATGGTGTCTGTTCACAGCAGTAAAACCCTAAGACAGTAGCAACCAATGTCTTCCTTTACCCAATATCCTGCATCTCCACTCAGATGGCCTTGAACTCATAATGATCCCCCTGCCTCAGCCTCCAGGGATTACACAGAGAGAGAGGCAGTTGGATCTTTGAGTTTTAGGCCAGCCTGGTGTACAGATCGAGTTCCAGAACAGCCAAAGCTACATAGAGAAACTCTGTCTCAGAAAACCACAATTAAACAAACAAATCAATAGAAAGACATACTAGGTTAGGTAAATATAAATACTAGTTTGATTTGCTTCAGCCTTTTCATCTTTGAACTCAAA
Organism: Mus caroli; assembly: GCF_978045245.1. Lineage (NCBI taxonomy): Eukaryota > Metazoa > Chordata > Mammalia > Rodentia > Muridae > Mus > Mus caroli. The sequence goes on along the minus strand of NW_028227260.1, from coordinate 146,338,049 downwards.
ACTATTGTAAGGATTCTTTGTGCTGGAGGTTTAGTGGGGAGGGGCTAGGAGAAAACTGTGGGATGCTAGCCAATCAAAGAAGTTTAGTCTTCCTAGGTCATTTGTATGTAAATTAAATCGCTTGAATACTTGTCAGAGAATCTGGACGGACCTTCAGGTGAAAGGAAATGTGTTCCTAATTACACATGCATTGCTACAGTAGTTGTCAACAAAGTTGCTTCCTTTCTTCTGTAACTTTGTCAATGAACAGCAATGCTATAATACTCTAAGATAGAAATCAAGAAGGGCTGGAGGCAAGAGAGATGACTCAATAGTTAGAAAGAGGGCTTGCTGCTTTTCTAAAGGACAAGAGTTCAATTCCCAGCATGTGTGCGTGTAGTGGCTCACAGCTGCCTGTAACTTCAGCTCTAGGGCATCCAATGCACTTTTTTTGGCACATGCGGGCAGGGGTGGGGGTGGGAGGAAGCAGCAACAAAGGAAAGTCACATTTTTTAAAGGGAAAAAAGCCCGGAAGCTTGCCAGTGCCCCACTGTTGTGACATGTTGTGTTCCTACTCCCCAGTACCTTTTCCGTCCTTGTGAATAAATTGTGTTTTACCCCAGGAGAGAATTCCACTTGCTTCGCTTCGGCTGGTGCCGACCAGAGTTGCTCTGTCACATCATCAAGGCCTAGAGACAATGACTAGCTTCTTCCTGATTTTTTTCTTTGTTACTTTGTTTCACTGTTGTTAAGACCTAAAACTCATTAAGTCAACGAGGCTGCCTCCAGCTTACAGAGATCTTCCTGTCTCAGCCTTCTGAGTGTTGAGACTGAAGGTGTGTGCTACCACACTCAGCAAATTCACAAGTTTGTAAAACCAGCACTGGTAGGGAAAGTTGAAAGATTCTCTTTTGACCTTTATCATGTGTGTGCCTGCCCTTCCCACCTCTAGCATGAATCGGTCCAAACTGTAAAGATGAACTAGAAACTGGAATCAAAGCCTGGGACTTCCTTTCTGATTTTATTTAGCTGCCCCCAACTGTTCTTATAAATGTGTCTGTCCATTCTATATCTGTTCTGAGCATCAGCAAAACTTAAAAAATAAAAAATAAAAAAAAAACATAACTATTACAGCAAAAAAATCTTGCTAATATTTTTCCACTTGAAAAATGTTGACTTTTCTTTCCAATAATGGTGATACTTGTCTATAACTGCAGCTAAATATTTTTGAAGATACCTCATCTTAGTCTGGGCATGGAGCTCAGTTTGTGCCTAACATGCACAAAACCCATCTTCAATCCCTATCCGTTGGGCATGGTAGTAGATACCTGTAATCTCAATACTTGGGAAATGGAGATGGGAGGATGCAAAGTTGTAAGTCATCTTCAAGTATCTGTATGTTTAAAGCTAGACTGAACCTTGTCTCAGGAAAATAAAATAAGACCTTGTCTCAAGAAATTAAGGCACGATGGTACATACACACATTTAATCCCAGAACAGGTAGCTCTCTGCAAGTTAGAGACCACCCTGCTCTAAATACAGTTCCAGACCAACCAGGCTTACATAGTAAGACCTTATCTCAGTTTAAAAACAAAAAGAAAAGAGATTACATTTTGCTCAACTCTTCACTGCCCAAATCACGTGTGCTCTTATTCACAGGCCCAAGGAGACTCTTCAGCACCGCCTCTGAAGCAGTGCCATTGGTAGCATCTCCTCTGCTCTCTGAGAACCAGTTGGCAACCTCTGGAAGCATTTTTCATTGTCAGGTATGGGGGTGTGGTAGAAGCAAGTGGCACTGGGAAGCTCCTATAGTGCACAGGACAGTCCTCCTACAACAGAGATGTTTTGGTCAGTGGTGCTGAGGACAAGAAACCTCTTCACAATTGAAAAGCAGACACTTCGTCCTCTGGGGGAAAATTATAGGAAGACATCTTGCTAGATATAATGAGAAGGTCATTGCCTGGTGCTGTTACCTAACAGATTAATATTCCAGGTTGTTGCTCCTTAGACCCAGGTATCTCAAAGGTTACATGATGTCCATAGAGCACAGGATGACTGGGTCCCAGCCTGATGTGGCCAGATTTCATCTACTCACAACAGGAGACATTTCTCCATTTTGCCAGGTGAGGATTAAATTGTTGAGATCTTCAAAACTGTAGCCAGGCAATCAATGGTACATTCCTTTAAGCCCAGCACTGGGGAGGAAGAAGCAATCAGATCTTTGTAAGTTCTAAGATAGCTTGGTCTACCTAGTGAATTCTAGGCCAGCCAGGGCTGCACAGTGAGACACTGTAAAACAACTATGATAATATGTATGGCCATAGTTTTAATATTGTGCTTTGCAGCTTTAGTTGCTTCTTAGGTCTAACAATACGCCTGACTGCCGTTTGTGATTTGTCTCAAATGTAGAGAAGCAACTTAGCCCAGTGCTGTTGGAATGCACTTTTAATCCTAGCACTTAAAAGACAAAGGCAGGTATATCTGTGAGTTGGAGGCCAGCCTGGTCTATACAGTGAGTTCCAGAACAGCCAGGGCTACACAGAGAAACCCTGTCTCGGGACAGGGTATTTACCATCTATCCAACTTCCTTAAGTATAGGCATTTATGATAGGCCAGCCAGCTTACCAATTAGCTTCCTGGGTGATTGTACTTATCAACAAGTACTCTATAGGGAATAAGGACTTCTTAGAAAACTAGGTTGTCCAGGTGGTGCACGCCTTTAATCCCAGCACTTGGAAAGCAGAGGCAAGTGGATTTCTGAGTTCGAGGCCAGCCTGGTCTACAAAGTGAGTGCCAGGACAGCCAGGCTACAACAGAGAAACGCTGTCTCCAAAAAAAAAAAAAAAAAAGACTTTATAGCCCCCCCCCCCCCCCCCCCCCCCCGGCCAAAAATAGATTAGAGAAGAAGACAGCCTGTTTGAGTTTAGTTTAGATTCACTTGACTCCATCTCAGAGTTCACTACAAAGCTTACTCTGTAACAAACATGTTACATTTGTCTATGTTGCAGTGTTCAAATGTGTTATCTTAACTCACAAATGCTACTGTTCAGTCAGTTACATAAATTAACAGTTTCTCTTACAAGGAAAAGAACACAAAAGCTTGACTCCAGGCCAGCTGTCTGCATGGCCTTCCATTGACTGGATTTCAGTAGGACAGTTCTGGATTTCGCAAAATAATGGTCTGGGGGATAAATTACATGGCTCTTGGCCAAAAGGGACTAAGAGAGTAAATCAGCTCAGAGTGAGACAGTACAAATTTGACCAGCCATTCATTAAGCTGGACTGATACACAGATAAAGCCAACTGATTAGTAACAGAAAATGACCTCTCTCCCAAGGGATCACTACAGCTAAAAAGAGCCAGCACCTTTGGGTGACTGCTGCTCCCAGGCTGAGTGAAAACTTGTTTTTCTAAAGTGCCTGTTGAAATGATACCTGTCCGTGTAAAGCCTATGGGAGCAGCTCCGAAGAAACTGCTCGGCAGCTAAGAGCTCTTGGCTGCTCTTACAGAAGACTGAAGTGTAGTCCACAGCACCCACAGTTGTGAGGGGGCTCACAACTGTCTGTCACTTCAGTTCCAGGGCATACAACAACCTCTTCTGGCCTCCATAGCTCACACATGGTATACAGAATGCAGACAGCATGATGGGAAGGAAATAATGCCTTAGGCTGCCAGATGAAGGGAAGGAAAGGATGACTGTGAAATTTAGGAGAATGTTGGGAAGCCAGTAACGTTGAAATGAGTCACTTTTGTGCTAGGCTCAAAGCAAGGCTGAGGACAAAGGGCTCAGGTCAGGTCTGCACTGCCCAGTGCAGCTGTGGGATTCCCTGAGCTCTACAAGGAATATATGTGAACTCTTGAGTCTGGCACTCCCAATTAAAACCACCATGCCCAAGCTCTTGGTTTTCTACAGGTTTTAAAGAAGATGGAATGAATCAAAAGAGAAACTCCAAATTCCAAACTAAATAAAGTTTAGAGAGAAGCATATTCCAGAAGAAAATAGAAATTATAACCTGAGTTTTATAGTTGCTTTGGTGGGGGTTGGGATTTGAGATGGTTCTCACTCTGTGGTCCAGGTGGAACTGAACTTTTAATTGTGTGACCCAGGCTGGTCTTGCATTTGTATTACTTCTGCTTCTGCTCTCCAAGTCCTGAGATTACACATATAAACCCCATACTTGTCTTGTAAACTTGAAATTTGTTTTGCTATTTATGAAGGCTAAATAAATTATTTCCTCTGAATATTGTCAAAAGATTTTTTGTTTGTTTGTTTGTTTTTTGAGACAGGGTTTCTCTGTATAGCCCTGGCTGTCCTAGAACTCACTTTGTAGACCAGGCTGGCCTTGAACTAAGAAATCCGCCTGCCTCTGCCTCCTGAGTGCTGGGGATTAAAGGCGTGCTCCCGGCTGTCAAAAGATTATTAAAGGTGTGTGCTACTGAGATGTCTAAGTACAAGAGAATGAAACTGTACCTTGAATCCTGACATTGGTTTCAACCTTTAATTAGCCCTTAGAATCTCCACCTAACTGCAGAAAAGTTAGACAAAATTGCCTTATATTTGGCAAAAGGTGCCAGTCTGTCCTGCTGAATGTGTGTAAAAGCCAGTTAGTGGCTCTTTTTGGATGTTGCATTCCATAATCTGACACTGTGGGTCATGATGTAAGGTCACAGCATTAAATCTTTACGAGAGAGCATGTTTACAGATAGAACAAACAATAAATAGAGTGAAGAGACTATTCACATCCTGTTTTGATGAGTCACGGAACTGAACTTTAGCCCATCTGTCCCTGGTATGTAGTTGGAACAGCTCATTTATAGACTTGCCCAGTCCTAGGCTGACCTCAGCCAAATACCAGATTGTGTCTTAGTCTGTAACACTGTGGGCTCTGACTTCAGAAAAGCAAAAATAAGTGAAGCCCAGCCTGAAGAAAACACCACTTTATTTTTTAATGAATTTTTTTGAGACACAGACTTGTAAAGTCAGGCTGGCCTTGAATTTGCTGTGTAGCTGGTGATGATCTTTAACTGGTCCTCCTGCTATTGTCTCTGGAATGCTGAGGTTGCAGACATGCGTGACCAGGACCAGCTTTTTTCATTCGAAAGAATCCAAATATCCCTCATTGTGTCAGTTAGGAGGAATTTGGGTCCCAAGTCTAGAAAGTATGGCTGCCAGTGCACAGGACTTTGCTTTTCTTAGATACCAAGGTGTCTGAAGCCCTGGGCTATTGGGAATTTGCTTCAGCATCTCTCCTGTATCCGAGTCCTCTGCTCCATAAACTTATGATCACAAGATAAAAAGAAATAGTAGCAGGAGATTTATCTTTTAATTTATAGAACAACTTTCCCAGAAGTTTTCCAACAGGTTTCTGCTGGTTGTTTCCAGTCAGCAGAAAACACTCAAGGGAGGCTGGGAAATGAGGGCCAAGTATCAGTGAAAACAGGAACAAAACTTGGCTTAGCCTACAAGTACATGAGTGTGCGTGGTACTGTTTGGTTAATCAGGTCTATTCAGTAGGACAAGGGGCAGCAAAATAAAAGAAATTGTTGCAGGGGACCTACCAGAAATGACCCTTCAAGACACAGTTTATAGCCAATTGAAAGTCTATTCCACCGGGGCCTAGCAAACACATAAGTGGATGCTCACAGTCAGCTATTGGATGGATCACAGAGCCCCCAATGGAGGAGCTAGAGAAAATACCCAAGGAGCTAAAAGGATCTGCAACCCTATAGGTGGAACAACATTATGAACTAACCAGTACCCCAGAGCTCTTGGCTCTAGCTGCATATGTATCAAAAGATGGCCTAGTCGGCCATCACTGGAAAGAGAGGCCCATTGGACTTGCAAACTTTATATGCCCCAATACAGGGGAACGCCAGGGCCAAAACGTGGGAGTGGGTGAGTAGGGGGGTGGGGGGGAGGCTATGGGGGACTTTTGGGATAGCATTGGAAATGTAAATGAGGAAAATACCTAATTTAATAAATAAATAAATAAATAAATAAATAAAATTAGGAAAAAAGAAAAAGAAAGAAAGTCTATTCCAGCCAGCTGGGACTACACTCAGATTTTTAGGGACCCAAGTGTAGCCCTGAGCATATATACTAAGGGCCTTTTAAACACCAAAAAGAAAAAGAAAAAAAAAAAAGAAACAGAAACAGAAAAGAAGGGCTGGGGATATAGCACAGTGGTAGATCACTTGCCTAGCATGCTTGAGGTCCTGGGTTCGATCCCAGCACTGCAAAACAAGAAATGAGAAGAGAAGAGAAAGGAAAACCACATATTGTTCTCTCTCTCAACAGCTGGAGGGGGAGGTTTATACATGCAAGCAATTTAACAGAAGCTATAAGCCAAGATGAAATGTTAACTAGAGGGGAAGGTTTATACAAACAGGCATTTTAACAAAAGCTATGATAAACTGTTAGCTGGAGGAGAAGGTTTGCATCTTGAGTTTTGGTTTCTAGAATAGGGTTGGATAATTTATGGTGCAATTCTACATCATAGAGTTCAAATTCTAGTTAAACCTGAAATGACCCCAGCAAGAATACAAGATGGAGGAACTGTCTTGCCCTGTCACAAAATCAAACCCATTCTGTTGTGGGAACTTCAAGATCCTGGTTCTGTTTACTTTTCCAAACTATAAATCACACAGGCCATTGCAACTCTGTTTACTAATATATCCTTTAATACCCTCTTTTTTTTATTTTTTGTTTTGTTTGTTTTTTGGTTTTTTTCAAGACAGGGTTTCTCTGTATAGCCCTGGCTGTCCTGGAACTCACTTTGTAGACCAGGCTGGCCTCAAACTCAGAAATCCGCCTGCATATGCCTCTGCCTCTTTAATACCCTCTTGATTGGACCAAATTAAGTCCCCACTTTTCTTGCATTTGTTCATGGCTAGCTTAGCTGTACTAAACACGCCCTACCCTGCTGTCTCGTCTTTAATTTAGTGTGCAAATATGCCATGGTATGCATATGATGCCAGAGGACAGCTTTGGGGAGTCATTTGTCTCCTTCCATCATGTGTTTTGAGGGATCATACCAGGTCATCGGGCTCCTTTATCTGCTAAGCCATCTCAGCAGCCTTTTGTTGTTCATTGCAACTGTGCTTAAACAATATCTCTTCAAGGAGATATTCCCTAGTATCCGCAAATGGGTTTGATCTGTGACCTCCAAGGCACATTACTGTCTAAAGTGGCAGCAGCTTGAGGACTTTACATAGGCTCTCTGGTCTTCAGAACGCTTTCTTAAGGTGTTTTGTGTGAGATTATGTCATGTGCATGGTGTATTGCACTTTTGTATGTGCAGGTGCTCATGTGTGTGCATGCCCAGTAGTATAGCTATTGTCCTCATTGTGAGGCTGCTGAGACAAAAATCTTAGAAAGGTTCCATTGTTCAAGATCACACAGCTGATGACAAGGAAGCTCTGCCCGATGCCAAACTCTATTCACTCAACACTGTGCTTGTGAGTGGGTGAATTAAGGGTGGAACAGTACCTTTCCTCTTACTAGCCTCTCCTCTCCTACTTTATTCAGCCTTTGCCTTGGAATTCTCAAAATGCTTATGAATAAACAAATAGTCTAGCCTCACCTAGGAGACGAGCTTCTGGGCATGTCTGAGGGATGTCTAGATTTAGTTCCTTGAGGCGGGAAGATCCTCCTTGCATGGGTGCGGCACTGCTGCATGGGGTGGGGTCCCTCCCGTGTGAATCAAAAGAGGAGAGAAGCTTAGCACCACTCTGCTTCCCCGCTGCAGCTGCAGCTGCAGCATGACCTGCTGTCATGCCTTTCCCACCAAGACAGACTGTGCCTCAACTGTGAGCCAAAAGTAACCGACCCTTCCTATGACTCTTTTATTTCTGCTTCTAAGTGAGATTCAAATATCCTCGCTTGGGCCTTCCTTCTTGTTTAGCTTCTTTGGGTCTGTGGTATGTTGTGTGTGTATCCTGTATTTTATGGCTAATACCCACTTATAAGTGAGTACATACCATGCATGTCCTTCCGGCTCTGGGTTACCTCACTCAGGATGAGATTCTCAAGTTCCATCCATTTCCCTGCAAAACTCATGTCTGAATAGTATTCCATTGTATAAGTGTACCACATTTTCTTTATCCATTCTTCAGTTGAGAGACATCTAGGTTGTTTCCAGTTTCTGGCTATTACAAATAAAGCTGCTTTGAACATAGTTGAATAAGTAGCTTTGTGGGGTGTTGGAGCATCTTTTGGGTATATGCCCAGAAATGGTATAGCTGAGTCTTGAAGTAGAACTAACTATTCCCAGTTTTCTGAGAAACTAACAAATTGATTTCCAAAGTGGTTGTACAAGTTTATACTCCAACCAGAAATGAAGAAGTGTTCTCCTTACTCCACATCATTGCTAGCATGTGCTATCTCTTGAATTCTTGATCTTAGGCATTCTAAACCTCAAAGTTGTTTTGATTTGCATTTCCTTGATGACTAAGGACTTTGAGCATTTTTTAAGTGCTTCTCAGCCATTTAAGATTCCTCTGTTGAGAATTCTCTGTTTAGCTCAGTACCCCATTTTTTAAATTGAGTTATTTGTGTTGTTGATGTCTGTCTTAATTAGGCTTTTACTGCTGTGAACAGACACCATGACCAAGGCAACTCTTATAAGGACATTTATTTGGAGCTGGCTTAAAGGTTCAGTCCATTATCATTGAGGTGGGAGCATGGCAGCATTCAGGCAAGCATGGTTCAGGAGGCGCTGAGAGTTCTACATCTTCATCTGAAATCACAAAATCTTCTAAATCTTCACTAGGAGAAGATTGGCTTCCAAGCAGCTGGAACAAGGGTCTTGAAGCCCATACCCACACTTCCTTCAACAAAGCCATACCTCCTAATAGTGCCACCTCATGGACCAAGCATACTTAGACCACCACAGTGTCTAACTTCTTAAGTTCTTTGTAAATTTTGGATTTTAGCCCTCTGCAGATGTAAAGTTGGTGAAGATCCTTTCCCAATCTGTAGGCTGATAATTTGTACTACTGACAGTGTTCTTTGCCTTACAGAGCTTTGCAGTTTCATGAGGTCCTATTTATCAATTGTTGATTTTAGAACCATTGGTGTTCTCTTCAAAAAATTGTCTCCTGTACCAATACATTCAAGGGTATTTCTCACTTTCTCTTCTGTAACATTTAGTGTACTGAGTTTTATGTTGAGGTGCTTGGTCTACTTGGACTTGAGTTTTGTGCAGGATGATGAATATACATCTATTTGCATTCTTCTACATGCAGGCATCCAGTTAGACCAGCATCATTTGTTGAAGATGCTTTCTCTTTTTTTCAAGTGTATGCTTTTGGCTTCTTTAGTTAAAAAAAAATCAAGTGTCCATAGGTATGTGAGTTCATTTCTGGGTCTTCAATTCTATTCCATTGATCTACCTGCCTGTCTCTGTAACAATACCATGCAGGTTTTTTTTGTTTGTTTGGTTGGTTGGTTTTGGGTTTGGTTTGGTTTGGGTTGGGTTGGGTTTTGGGTTTTTTTGGGTTTTTGGTTTGTTTGGTTGGTTGGTTTTGGTTTTGGTTTTTTGAGACAGGGTTTCTCTGTGTAGCCCTGGCTGTCCTGGAACTCACTTTGTAGACCAGGCTAGCCTCAAACTCAGAAATCCACCTGCCTCTGCCTTCCAAGTGCTGGGATTAAAGGCGTGCACCACCACTGCCCAGCTACCATGCAGTTTTTATCACTATTGTTCTGTAATGCAGCTTGAGGTCAGGGATGGTGATTCCTCGAAAAGTTCTTTTATTGTTCAGAATTGTTTTTCCTATCTTGGGGTTTTTGTTTTTCCATAAGAGGTTGAAAATCTCTATAAAGAATTGAGTTGGAATTTTGGTGGTGATTGCATTGAATCTGTAGATTGCTTTTGGCAAGATGGCCATGTTTACTATATTACTCCTGCCAATCCATGATCATGGGAGATCTTTCCATCTTCTGAGATCTTCTTTGATTTCTTTCTTCAAAGACTTGAAGTTCTTATCATACAGATCTTTCACTTCCTTAGTTAGAGTCACGCCAAGGTATTTTATATTTTTTTGTGGCTTTTGTAAAGGGTGTTTCCCTAATTTCATTCTCAGCCATTTGTTTATCATTTGTATAAAGGAGGGCTACTAATTTCTTTGAGTTAATTTGGTATCCAGCCACTTTTCTGAAGGTTTTTATCAGCTGTAGGAGTTCTCTGGGAGAACTTTTGGGGTCACTTATGTATACTGTCATCCACAAGTATTGATACCTGACTTCTTCTTTTCCAGTTTGGATCCCCCTGATCTCCTTTTGTTGTCTAATTGCTGTAGCTAGAACTTCAAGTACTATATTGAATGGATAAGGAGAGAGTGGGCAGCCTTGTCTTGTTCCTGATTTTAATGGAATTGCTTCAAATTTCTCTCCATTTAGTTTGATGTTGGCTATTGGCTTGCTGTATATTGCTTTGATTGTATTTAGGTATGTGCCCTGTATCCCTGATTCTTTACTACTAGTAACATAAAGGAGTGTTAGATTTTTGTCATAGGCTTTTTCAGCATCTGAGAGGAGCATGTGATTTTTTTTTCTTTTGAGTTTGTTTATATGGTGGATTATGCTAATTGTTTTTTATATATTGAATCATCCCTGCACCCCTGGCATGAAGCCTACTTGATCATGATAGATGATAGTTTTGATATATTCCTGGATTCAGTTTGCGAGTATTTTATTGAGTATTTTTGCATCAATGTTCATATGAGAAATTGGTCTGAAGTTCTCTTTCTTTGTTTTTCTATCGTCTTATTTATTTACACTTCAAATATTATCTGCGTTACCAGTCCCCCCTCCATTAGACTCCAACTCCGTCCACCTCCCCTTTGCCTCTAAGAGGTGCTCTCCTACCCACTCCCCCCCCCCCAGCATCCCACTTCTCTGGGGCATCAAGCCTACAAAGAACCTAGCACATTCCTCCCACTGAGGCCAGACAACGCAGTCCTCTGCTACATATGTAGTGAGTGCTACATGCAAGCCCATGTATGCTCTTTGGTTAGTGGCTTAGTCCCTAAGAGATTTGAGGGATCCAGGTTAGTTGACACTGTTGGTTTTCCTATGGGGTTGCCATGCCCTTCAGCTCCTTCAATCCTTCCCCTAACTCTTCCATAGGTATCCCCGGGCTCAGTCCCGTGGTTGGCTGTAAGCATATGCATCTGTCTCAGTCAGCTGCTAGTAGAGTCTCTCACAGGACAACCATGCCAGGCTCCTATCTACAAGCACAACATGGTATCAACAATAGTGCTGGGGTTTGATGCCTATGCATGGAATGGATCCCAAGTTGAGGTGATCTCTGGATGGCCTTTCCTTGAGTCTCTGCTCCATTTTTGTCCCTGCATTTCCTTTAGACAGGAACAATTCTGGGTCAGATTTTTTGAGATGGGTGAGTGGCCCCATCTCTCAACTGGGGGGCATGCCTATCTACTGGAGGTGGTCTCTTCAGGTTCCATTTCCCCACTGTTGGGTAGTTTGACTAAGGTCATCCCCTTGGGTCTTAGGAGTCTTTGTTTGTTTTAGGCATCTGGGTAACTGTGACCTCATAGAATAAGTTTGGCAGTGTGTTCCTTATGTTTCTATTTTGTGGAATACTTTGTGAAATAGTTTGAGTGCTATTAGCTCTTCTTTGGAAAATCTCTTAGAATTTTCACTAAAACCATGTGACCCTGGACTTTCTTTTGGTTGGGAGACTTTTAACAACTGCTTCTATTTTCTTAGGGGTTTTGGGACTCTTTAGATAGTTCACCTGATCTTGACTTAACTTTGGTAAATGGTATCTGTCTAGAAAATCAGCCATTTCATTAAGATTTTCCAATTTTGTGGAATACAGGCCTTTGAAGTAAGACTTAATGATTCTTTGAATTTCCTCAGTGTATGTTGTTATGTCTCCCTTTTCATTTCTGGTTTTGTTTATTTGGATATTGTCTTTTGGTTAGTTAGGCTAAGGTTTTTCTATCTTACTGATTTTTCTCAAAGAACCTGCTCTTGGTTTCATTCATTGTTTTCTTTGTTTCTGATTGATTTGGCCCTGATTTTGATTATTTCCTGTCTTCTACTCCTCTTTGGTGTGCTTGCTTCCTTATTTTTTTAATTCTTTTTTTTTTTTTTTTTTTTTTTTTTTTTTTTTTTAGATCTATCTATTTATTGTATTTGAGCGCACGGCACTGTTGCTGTCCTCAGACACACCTGAAGAGGGCACCGGATCCTATTACAGATGGTTGTGAGTCACCATGTAGTTTCTGAGAATTGAACTCAGGGCCTCTGGAAAAGCAATCAGTAACCTCTGAGCTATCTCTCCAGCCCATGCCTTTTTTTTTTTTTTTTTCTCTAGAGCTTCCAGGTGTACTTTTAAATTGCTGGTAAGAGAACTCTCTTTGTGGAAGCATTTAGTGCTGTGAACACTTCTCTTAGTGCTGCTTTCATTGTGTCCCATAGATTTGGGTTGAATACTAGAAAAGTCTTTAATTTCTTTATTTCTTCCCTGACCCAGAGATCATTGAGAGAGTTGTTCAATTTCCATGAGTATGTATGCTTTCTGGTATTTCTTGTGTCTTTGAAGTCCAGCTTTATTTATTTACTTATTTATTTTTTGGGTTTTGGTTTTGTTTTGTTTTGATTTTTTTTTCAAGGCAGGGTTTCTCTGTATAGCCCTGCTATCCTGGAGCTCACTATGTAGACCAGGCTGGCCTCGAACTCAAAAATCCACCTGCCTCTGCCTCCCAAGTACTGGGATTAAAGGCATGCACCACTACGCCCTGCTGAAGTCCAGCTTTAATGCTCTGATAAAACACAAGGAGTTATTCAGTTTTCCTGTATCTGTTGAGGCTTGCTTTGTGACTGACTATGTAGTCAATTTTGGAGAAGGATCCAAGAGGCTCTGAGAAGAAGGTAGATTCTTTTGTGTTTGGGTGAAATATTCCGTAGATGTATTTGATTCATAATATCTGTTAATGTCATTATGTCTGTGTTTAGGTTTGTCTGGATGACGTGTCCATTGGTGAGAGTAGGGTGTTGAAGTCTCCCACTATTAATGTCTGGGCTTTGATGTGCAATTTAAGCTTTAGTTTTGTTTCTTTTACAAATGTGGGTACTCTTGTATATGGAGCCTAGGTGCTTAGAACTGAGATATCATCTTGTTAGATTTTTTTCCTTTGATGAGTATGAAGTATCTTTTCCTGTCTCTTTCGACTAATTTTGGTTGAAAGTCTATTTTATTAGATATTAGAATGGCTACTCAAGCTTGCTTCTTGGGTCTGTTTTCTTGAAAAACTTTTTTCTAGTCCTTTACTCTGGGGGGTAATATCTATTTTTATGGCTGAGGTGTGTTTTTTATATGCAGCAGAATAATGGATCCTGTTTTCGCATGCTTTCTGTTAGCTTGTGTCTTTGTTAGTGAGGAATTGAGTCCATTGATGTTGAAAGATATTAATGACCAGTGTTTGGCCAGGGAATAGCACTATGGTGGTATAGTATTGTTGGAGTAGGTGGCATCACTGTAGAGGTAAGCTTTAAGCCCCTCATTCTAGTTGCCTGGAAGCCAGTCTTTTAGCAGCCTTCAGATGAAGATGTAGAACTCTCATCTCCTGCACCATGCCTGCCTGGATGCTGCCATACTCCTACCTTGATGATACTGAACTAAACCTCTGAACCTGTAAGCCAGCCCCAATTAAATGTTGTCCTTTATAAGATTTGCCTTGGTCATGATGTCTCTTCACAGCTGTAAAACCCTAACTTATACAACCAGTGATTTTTTTCCTGTTATTTTGATGTTGGTGGTGTGTGTGTGTGTCTGTGTGTGTGTGAGTGTGAGTGCGTGTGCACACACACACAGACACACATACCCATACATGTGCAAGCATACTTTCCTTGTTCTTGCTAATGTGGAATTACTTATTTCCTGTGTTGTCTTGGATGTAGTTATTCTCCTTGGGTTGGAGTTTTCCTTCTAGTATTTTTTGTAAGGCTGGATTTGTGGATAGATATTGCTTTAATTTGAATTTGTCTTGAAATGTCTTGTTTTTCCATGTATGGTGATTGAGAGTTTTGTTGGGTATAGTAGTATAGGTTGGCACTTGTGGGTTTTTTTTGTTTGTTTGTTTTTTGTTTTTTTTGTTTTTTTCGAGACAGGGTTTCTCTGTATGTATAGCCCTGGCTGTCCTGGAACTCACTTTGTAGACCAGGCTGGCCTTGAACTCAGAAATCCGCCTGCCTCTGCCTCCCAAGTGCTGGGATTAAAGGCGTGCGCCACCACGCCCGGCTGGTTTTTTTTTTTTTTTTTTTTTTTTTTTTTTAGAGGCTACAAGATACCTGTCCAGGACCTTCTATCTCTGTTGAGAAGTCAGGTATAATTCTGATAGGTCTGCCTTTGTATGTTACTTGGCCTTTTTCCCTTGCCACTTTTAATATTCTTTGTTCTGTAGATTTTGTATTTGATTATTATGTGGTGGGAGGATATTCTTTTCTATTCCAGTCTAATTGGTGTTCTATAATGCTTCATGTATATTTATAGGCATCTCTTTCTTTACCTTGACAAAGTTTTCTTATATGGTTTGTTGAATATTTTCTGGGCTGTGGAGCTAGGACTCTTCACCTTTTTCTATTCCTATTATTCATAGTTAGGTCTTCTCATGGTATTCCAGTTTTCCTGGATGATTTGTGTTAGGAATTTTTTAACTTTAACATTTTCTTTGGCTGAAGTATCAATTCCTGCTATTGTATCTTCTATGCCTGCGATTCTCTCTCCCATCTCCTGTATTCTCTTGGTGATGCTTGGGTCTGTTGTTCCTGTTCTCTTCCCTAGGATTCCAGCTCCAGGGTCTCCTCAGTTTATGTTTCCTTTATTGCTTCTATTTCCACTTTCAGGTCTTGCACAGTTTTATTCATTTCCGTCACCTGTTTAATTGTCTTTTCCTGTATGTCTTTAAGGAATTCATTTGTTTCCTCTTTAAAGACCTCTGTCTGTTTGATTGTATTTTCCTGTGTTTCTTTAGAGGATGTATCCATTTCCTCTTTAAAGACCTCTATCTTTACAAGATTGGATTTACAGTCATTTTCTTGTGCTTCTGTTATGTTAAGATATCCAGAGCTAGCTGTAGTGGGGTAGCTGTGTTCTGAAGGTGTCATATTTCCCTGGCTTTTGACGATTGTGTTCTTTCAAGAGCTAAAGGCAGACTGGATGGCTTTGTCTTGTAGTAGGTATTGGGAGGCAGTGGTTGATCTGGATGGTCCTGGTGTGGCAGGCCTCTGGTGAGTATCCTTGGGCTGTAAGGTTCCGAAACTGCAGGTCTATATGGTTCCGGTTCCACGGGTTTGTATGGTTCAGGAGCTGTAGATCCAATGAAGGTGGGCAGATAGTTATTGGGAAAATGACAATCCCTTTGCTCTAGCAGGCTGCTCAGAGCAGTTTGGCGAGCCCAGAGGACTATGTGAGTAGGGAAGGTGGGAGGAGGGGAGAGAGGCTTTCAGGTCTGATGAAGGAGAGGTGGCAGAAGAATGGAAGTCCCCCTGGGATAGCAGCTTGCTCAGGGCAGCTCTGCTTGCTCCTGAGGACTACGTGAGCAGGGAAGATGGGTGTGGGAAGGCAAGCTTTCCTGTATGGCTCAGAGTCACTGGCCTGATGAAGGTGGCAGGAGAATGAAGGTCCCCCTGGGATAGCAGCTTGCTCAGGGCAGCTTCATTTGGCCCAGAGGGCTCAGCAAGCAGAGTCACAGGTCTGATGAAGGTGGGGGTAACGGTGGCAGGAGAATGTTATATGCTGTTATTTTTTTTTAATTATGTTATCATTATTGTTGGGCAGCAGGGGCATGCCTGTAGAGATGAGGTCAAAGGACAACTTTTAGGAATTGGTTCTTTCCTCCTTCCTGTGTATGGGATGTAGGGCTGGAACTCAGGTTACCAGGTTTATGCAGAAAGCATCAGTATCCATTGAGCCATCGAACAGGACCCAAGATACTGTTATTTTGTCTGTGAATTTTTGTTCCATAGAGGGAAGTCAGTGTTTTAGCAATGAGAGATTCAAAGTATGTTTCTGTTAGCTGAATTAATCTGCAGAATAGATATTTCAGTGCCAAAATAGAAGGGTTATTTTTTTCCTGGCTTCTTCAACTCACTAACTAGCCAAGGATGACCTTGTAATTGTGGTCCTCCTGACTACCTTTTAAGTGGCTGGACCTTTTACAGGCATGTACCACCATGCCCAGTCCATGCAGTGCTAGGAACAGAGAACCTAGAGCTTCATGCATGCGAGGCAAGCACTGAACCAACTGAGGCATATCCCCAGCTTCAAAATGTAAGTTGTTTTACATCCATATTACATATGTAATGATGCCACATAAAAGTGGGGCCTCCTTTAAAAGCAGACATTGTTTTATATATAAAGGTTTAGGGTAATCTTCCCTAAGAAGTCAGTATTGAAAATCTCTAAAACTTCCCATTATAATATATACTGCCATACCACTTGCTCATCCCAAGCTGTAAGTCCATATTAGAAGTTCACCCAGCCAGTTAACTCCCACTCCAGAACAGGTTATGCCATTTATCAGTTTGTGGCCTCACAGTTCCTAGTTGCCCCACCCCACCCCATTTCTTGGGCCTGATTTGTAATATTGGCATTGTAAGCAGTTACTAGGTCTCACAATGGCAAGCTTGGTCAGGTGAGGGTGCTGGAAACAGTACAAAACCCGACAACATCAGGAACTTGTCTTTCTAGTTTAACTTGTTTCCTTTTCCTGACATCTATAGTCCAAGTGGTGTGTAGAAGATCTAGAACCCACCATTCAGCAGTTGCCAGCATCTCGGCAGTTAACATCCTTGTTAGCAATCACGATATTTGGTGGCAGCAGCTCATCGCCAACAGCTCACTAGCACCATGGCAAGCAGCTCCCTTGTCTCTATCCTTGCCCAGCTTTACATTGCTGCTTTCCCACTGTCTAGCCAACTACAAACTATGTTGTCAAACAATGTGAATGTTAGCCTGAATGGGTGGGGTAGGACAGTGCCCATGTGTTGGCCTACCTTGGATCCATCCCTTCAACTCTAGACATAGCTGCTTCTTGCAATGCTATTCTTCCATTCTCTCTTTTTTTTAAATTAGTTTTTTTTTGTTTGTTTGTTTTTTGGTTTTTTTTTGGTTTTTTCGAGAGAGGGTTTCTCTGTGTAGCCCTGGCTGTCCTGGAACTCACTTTGTAGACCAGGCTGGCCTCGAACTCAGAAATCCTCCTGCCTCTGCCTGAGTGCTGGAATTAAAGGCGTGTGCCTTTAATTCCACGCCCGGCTTAATTAGGTATTTTCTTCATTTACATTTCCAGTGCTATCCCAAAAGTTCCACATACCCTCCCCCCTTCCCCTACCCACTCACTCCCACTTCTTGGCCCTGGCGTTCCCCTGTACTGAGGCATATAAAGTTTGCAAGACCAATGGGCCTCTCTTTCCACTGATGGCCGACTAGGCCATCTTTTGATACATATGCAGCTAGAGACATGAGCTCCTGGGGGTACTGGTTAGTTCATAATGTTCCACCTATAGGGTTGCAGATCCCTTTAGCTCCTTGGATACTTTCTCTATCTCCTCCATTGGGGGCCCTGTGTTCCATCCAATAGCTGACTGTGAGCATCCACTCCTGTGTTTGCTAGGCCCTGGCATAGCCTCACAAGAGACAGCTATATCAGGGTCCTTTCAGCAAAATCTTGCTAATTTATGCAATGGTGTCAGCGTTTGGAAGCTGATTATGGGATGGATCCCCGGGTATGGCAGTCTCTAGAAGGTCAATCCTTTCGTCTCAGCTCCAAACTTTGTCTCTGTAACTCCTTCCATGGGTGTTTTGTTCCAAATTCTAAGAAGGGGCAAAGTGCCCACACTTTGGTCTTTGTTTTTCTTGAGTTTCATGTGTTTTGCAAATTGTATCTTATATCTTGGGTATTCTAAGTTTCTGGGCTAATATGAACTTATCAGTGAGTACATATCATGTGAGTTCTTTTGTGATTGGGTTACCTCACTCAGGATGATGCCCTCCAGGTCCAACCATTTGCCTAGGAATTTCATAAATTCATTCTTTTTAATAGCTGAGTAGTACTCCATTGTGTAAATGTACCACATTTTCTGTATCCATTCCTCTGTTGAGGGACATCTGGGTTCTTTCCAACTTCTGGCTATTATAAATAAGGCTGCTATGAACATAGTGGAGCATGTGTCCTTCTTACCAGTTGGAACATCTTCTGGATATATGCCCAGGAGAGGTATTGAGGGATCTGGTAGTACTATGTCCAATTTTCTGAGGAACCGCCAGACTGATTTCCAGAGTGGTTGTACAAGCTTGCAATCCCACCAACAATGGAGGAGTGTTCCTCTTTCTCCACATCCTCGCCAGCATCTGCTGTCACCTGAGTTTTTGATCTTAGCCATTCTGACTGGTGTGAGGTGGAATCTCAGGGTTGTTTTGATTTGCATTTCCCTGATGATTAAGGATGCTGAACATTTTTTCAGGTGCTTCTCAGCCATTCAGTATTCCTCAGGTGAGAATTCTTTGTTTAGCTCTGAGCCCCATTTTTTAATTGGTTTATTTGATTTTCTGGAGTCCACCTTCTTGAGTTCTTTATATATATTGGATATTAGTCCTCTATTTGATTTAGGATAGGTAAAGATCCTTTCCCAATCTGTTGGTGGTCTTTTTTTTTTTTTTTTTTTTTTTTTTTTTGGTTTTTCGAGACAGGGTTTCTCTGTATAGCCCTGGCTGTCCTGGCACTCACTTTGTAGACCATGCTGGCCTCGAACTCAGAAATCCACCTGCCTCTGCCTCTGCCTCCCGAGTGCTGGGATTAAAGGCATGCGCCACCACTGGTCTTTTTGTCTTATTGACAGTTTCTTTTGCCTTACAGAAGCTTTGCAACTTTGTGAGGTCCCATTTGTTGATTCTTGATCTTACAGCACAAGCCATTGCTGTTCTATTCAGGAATTTTTCCCCTGTGCCCATATCTTCGAGGCTTTTCCCTACTTTCTCCTCTGTAAGTTTCAGTGTCTCTGGTCTTATGTGGAATTCCTTAATCCACTTAGATTTGACTTTAGTACAAGGAGATAGGAATGGATCAATTCACATTCTTCTACCTTGGGGGTATCCTCCGACTCCTCACCCAGGTGACCCGGTGCTGGCGTCAACCGGAAGGGACTTGTGACCCTGGTCAGGTAGGGTTTTCTGCTTCCCTAATTTTGTCTCAGGTCCTGCGCGATTAGAATGGAACAGAAGTTGTGTTCCACTCACTGGTGGTCCTAAGATCATGTGGAGAGTCCTCTAGGGACCTTGGGGGGGGATTTCCGCCAACTCTGCGCCCAAGGTGACCCGGTGCTGGCGACGACTGGAAGTGCCCATTCTTTTCAGTCTTCTGTCAGTCATCCTTTGTGAGTGGATGTGGCTGGGGGGATGCACGTGTGTTCATGTGTGCATATAAGTCAGAAAACACATTTGGAAGCCAGAAGTCTTCTAACTGTTGTTATTATTATTTTGACAAGGTTTCTCATAGGGCTGGAACTTCCCCAAACGGACTAGCCCATCTAGCCAGTAGGTGCATGGGGTCAACCTCTTGTCTCATCCTCATAGGGATTACAAGAAAATGGCATCACCAATAGCTTTGTCCAGGGTTTCTGGGGATCTGAATTCCGGTCCTTACACTCTCAGGCAAATGGCTTACTGAGCCATCCCCCTTGCCCTCTATCCCTTCAGTTATCATCTTTATTTAGTAATTCTTTACACAAACTGTGTTCAAATTACTGGTATGGTTTCTGTTTCCTTACTGCACCCTAATTGATACACATGACAAAACTAGATGCAAAGAATCCAGGTTGGACTAAATTCCCACTTGAAAAATGGCGTCTCACCACCATCAAACATAAATATTTCTTTTTTTTTTTGTTTTTTTTTTTTGTTTGTTTGTTTTTTTTGGTTTTTCAAGACAGGGTTTCTCTGTGTGTCCTCCTGACTGTCCTGGAACTCACTCTGTAGACCAGGCTGGCCTCTAACTCAGAAATCCACCTGCCTCTGCCTCCCAAGTGCTGGGATTAAAGGCATGCGCCATCACTGCCTGGCTAAACATAAATATTTCAAAAGCTGTCAAAAACCAATCCACCACTAGCACAAATTTGCAGACATAATGGATGAAAGGATGCGAGTCCACACCCAACGCTACAATAGAGACAGTGGGATAAGAATAAAAAAAATGTGAAATCAGTTCAATTTGGACAACTGTAAAACCTAAAAGAAGAATAAAGACATCACCACCACCCCCAACAAAAAGCATGTGCTGGCGAAATGGTTTCATGGATAAAGATGCTTGCTTCCAAACCTAACACACAAACACACACACACACACACACACACACACAGAGTAATATAAAAATACTTTTTTTGTTTTATTTTGTTTTTTGAGACAGGGTTTCTCTGTATAGCCCTGGCTGTCCTGGAACTCACTTTGTAGACCAGGCTGGCCTCAAACTCAGAAATCCGCCTACCTCTGCCTCCTGTGTGCTGGGATTAAAGGTGTGCACCAGCATGCCCAGCTAAAAATACTTTTAAAAAGAACTAGGACTAGAGAGATAGCTCAGTGTTAAGGGTACTTACTAGCTCTTACAGAGAGGATCACGTTGGGATCTAAGCACCCATGCCAAGCTGCTCACAACCACCTATAACTTTATCTCCATTGTGCCAGACACCTTCTTCTGGCCTCTATGGGCACCAGCATACACGTGCACTTACCCACAAATGTATATGTTATTTTTAAATAATAATATTTTAAAAATAAGAACTAGATTTGGAAAAAAAACACAAATGTAGAGATTTTTTAAATGTGGGCACTTTGGGTGCAGGAGAGATGGCTAAGTAAAGTGGAAAGTTCTGTGGAAAGTCAGTTGTGTTGGATGGTGTTTTGTAGTAGCAAACACGTGAAGGGGTGTGTTCCTGAAGTAGACACAGGTGAAAGGATGTTCTGCTAAAGCAAGCATGTGAAAGGACACACGATGAAGGAGTCTTTGCTAAAAACATGCATGTATTGGTCCACCATACATTGCATAGTGGAGTGGCATTTGTCGGGACTCCATAATGAGAGAAGCACTAAAAACCTTCTGGTGGTGTACTACAGTTTCTTGCTGCTTTCAGACTCAGGCTGATTGGCAGTTGAGACAAATGCACATGCCGAGGCAAGACAGGTGCTAAGGCAGGATCTGTGGGGGACACGTAATGTTTGGAGGAGTCTGCCTTAGTCTTTCACCTGTGTCCACTTCAGCAAAATGTTCCTTCACATGTTTGTCCCAGCAAAACACCATCCAACACAACTGACTTTCCAAAGAACCTTTAAGTTTCCACTTCAGCTAAGCCATTAAGAACAGGTGTTGCAGGGCTGGAGCGATGGTTAGTGAGGTGACTGGAGACAGTGGTTAAGAGTGCTGACTGCTCTTCTGAAGGTCCAGCAACTGCACGGTGGCTCACAACCATCTGTAATGAGATCTGACACCCTCTTCTGGTGCATCTGAAGACAGCTTAGATACAATAATAAATAAATCTTTAGGCTGGAATGAGCAGGGCCAACTGGAGCGAGCAACCTTCATTCCCAACAACCTCATGATGGCTCACAACCATCTGTACAGCTACACTGTACTCATATACATAAAATAAATAAATCTCTTAAAAAATAAGTCAGTTGATATATTGCAAAGCAAATTAGATATAGCTAAAAAGAAGTCAATACACTAAAATCGATTAAGGAAGTTTTCCTGAATGCTGTGACAGGAATAACACCAAATTGAAACATATAAACAAGTTTGAGACTTGGGAGATAAAATATATAAACCTAAGAAAAGCCAGGTATAGTGGCGCACGCCTTTAATCCCAGCACTCAGGAGACAGAGGCAGGTGGATCTCTGAGCTTAAGGCCAGCCTGGTCTACAGAGTGAGTTTCAGGACAGCCAGGGCTACACAGAGAAACCCTGTCTCAAAACCCACAAATTAATAATAGCAGCAGCAGCAATAATAATAATGTTAAGAGAACTGTTTATAGTGTGTTCCCTTGTATTTAAGAAAGGAAAATAAAGTGGGGTATGGTTTTTGGGTGCCTGAAATCCCAGTACTTGTGACACAATTGGAAGCAAAGAATGTATCTTAAATAAAAATTTTTAAAAAATCTGTGTGTTTATATTTATTACATTTCCATAGCAAATCAAAATTATACACAAATAATGAAATTAAGAGCAGTCATTTGTTTGTTATGTGTGTGGAGGTGATAGGCAGGAATGAGATTGGGACTTTAATTGTATGCATTTTATATTGGTTTCACTTATCAAAGTGGTGCATTAGGCTGGCCTCTCTTTGAAGCAGAAGCCAGGATGGGATTGGCCACTGAGGACTGATTAGGGAGATGTCTGTGAGAGTGAAAGGGGAGGAGCCTTCAGACAATGCAGTTCTGGTGCCTGGGGAAGGCAGGTTGTTCCACAGATTCTTAACACTGCAGTGCAGTTCTGGGAAAGGTTTGTCAGGCTGATGAAGAAGCCCCAGGCCCCAAATACCCATCAGAAGAAAGATACATCCTGCAGAAATAGATGTACATTGATATACATTCCATACTTAGTCACTGGCTGCTTGCTACCAGCAGCCTTTGTGAGGGACTATGTATGTCTGCACTGAGGCCATCTGTTACTTATGTTCCTTGGAGCAAGAGATTGGAGTGGCATATTTTCATAGCTGCCACATCATGAGACAAAATTTTGTATTGAAAGGAACGAAGGCATTTTCAGACAAAGGCTGAATGAGCTTATCACTCACGTGTCTTCTACATCAAATACATTTCATTTTACATCTAACCTTCACGTTGGACTTGCCTGGTATGACATTTTATAGATGTAGCATGGCTTCCTGTATTACCTAAGGACCTCTTAAGGATTTGCTTCAAAGAGAAATGGTTTCAGAAGGACACTGTAGGGTGGAAGCAGCAGTGGAAAGCAAATAAGCTAGGAAACATTTGGGAAAGAAATCAATGAATGCAGGAGCCGGCAGCTGACTCAGCAGCCTGATGTACTGAGTCTAATCTCCAGAACCCACAGGGTGGAAGAGAACCTAGTCCAGCAAGTTGGCCACTGTCCTAGTCAGTGCTCTATTGCTGTGAAGAGACGCCTTGACCATGGCAACTCTTATAAAGGAAAGCATTTAATAGGGGCTTGCTTACAGTTTCAGAGGCTTAGTCCATAGTCCACAATATAGGGAGTATTGCAGCACACAAGGGGACCTGGTAGCTGAGAGTTCTACATCTAGACCCCATGGCAGTAGGAAGAGAGAACCACTGGGCCTGGCTTAAGATTTGAAACTCCAAAGCCCACCCCCAGTGATGCACTTCCTCCAACAAGACCATGCGTACCCTCAAGTGATGCCACTCCCTGGTTATCAAGCCTTCAAATCTATGTCTATTATGTCAGGACCTTCCCTATTCAAACACCATAGTCTCTGACTTCTACTCTGCACACGTACACAAACACACCACCAAATAAAATAAATGTAATTTAAAAATCAACAAATATGCAGATAAATCTATTGGCATTATTTATTAAAAGTATCTAAATGTGATGTTGATTACCTGTAAGTAGAGAAATAAACCAAATTTCCATGATGCATACCTGTGATTGCAGGAGTGAGGAGGATAAGGCAGGTGAATTTTGAACTTGAGACTAACCTGGGCTAAGTAGGGAGAGACTCTCTCAAAAGATAAATACAACAGTGATTGATTGGAGTACATTAAAAATGAAATGAAAATACTAATATGTAAAATTGGAAGAGGAATTGGAGGTATGTTAAGGTGTATGTATTTGTCTTGAGGATTGAAAAACACAACTTCAGATTTCAAACAAGTTACATGAAAAATTAGGAGAAATGACTGTAGGTCTGGGGAGATAGCTCAGTAAAATGCTTGTCTTTGAGCATGAGTACTTGAATTTGATCCCCATAACCCATGTAAAAATGCCAGACATGGTGACACACTCTCAGTGCTGGGGAGGCCAAGACAGAAGGATCCCTGGGGCTGACTAGCCAGCCAGTCTACCCTACATGGCAAACCAGTCCAGTGAGAAATCCTATCTTAAAAAGCAAGATGGGTGGCCATCCTAAGGATGATGGCTAAGGTTGATCTCAGGTACCCCCACACACTTGTACACACATCTACATAAAATGAAATTACTCAGGATGTAAATACTTTCTACCTTTCATGGAAAAAAAAGGATGACTCAAAGGGAGGAGCCAGAAGGCCTAAGGGCAAAACTGGGAGTCGTGAGGCTTTTTTACCAAGTCTCAACACGTAAAGGAGTTACTCAGCTGGATTTTAAAACTGCTTTAGCCTAGTGCCTCTTAGGTAGGTAGGATATGTGTTAGATAGGGTCTCATATAACCAGGCTGTCCTGGAACTCAGGATCTTCCTGCCTCCACCTCCCCAGTCCTGAGACTATAGGTGCACACCACCACTCCCTGCATTGATGGCTCCTTTTTGCCCTTTGGCTTGTGCCTCAGCTATTACTGTGTCCTGCCAATGGGTAGCTGTTTTGTCCTTTTAGCTTCATAGGTCCATAGATGTCGAGAAGCTGTGAGGCATCAGCTACACCTGATCCAAATGACTTGAGAGTTTGAACTTTGGAGCTGATGAGATTTAGATGAGAATTGGGTCTTTGAGATGCAATGAGCTGCTGGGGGCCAAAGGACAGGCTGTGGCGTGTACCACCTATTTAGTAGTCCCCAAAGATGTCCCTTCCTAGAGTATCTAGATTGTATAGATATGATGAAAACTGTGTATATACTATCACTCCTGTGATGATCAAACTTCATATAGGGAGATATCTATGTAGGTCCACCTAGTCATATAAGGCTTCTTTTGTTTTGTTTTGTTGTTTTATATACATGGGTGTTTTGTGTGTGTGTGTGTGTGTGTGTATATATATATTATATATATATATATATATATATATATATATATATATACACACAAACAATAACTATGCTTCTATACAGTAGTTTGAGGTTCAGTCCATCATGGACCTCCCTGCTGCCTTCAAGGCCACATTTCATCCTGGAATGACCTGCTTCCTTTGATCATCCCATGTAACTCAGAACTGGAGTTACAGATGGTTGTGAGCTGCCATGTGGGTGCTGGAAATTGAACCCAGGTTTTCTGGAAGAGCCATTTCTGTAGCCCTTTTTTGGATTTTTGCCCCTGTTGTTGTTTTTAGCCTTTGACGGGGCGGCGGGGGCCGGGGAGGGGGGAGGTCTCACTTAACCCATACTGCCCTCAAATTTGTGGAAACCCTCTGCCTCTGCTTCCCAAGTTCAGAGATTGCCAGTGTGAGCCACTATGCACCACCATGAGCCTATTTTGATTTGGTTGGTTTGCATGTGTGTGTGCATGTTTACAGGGTTGAACAGAAAGTAAAGTCGGGTTTGAAACAGAAGAAAGACATGCTGCCAATTACTTGAAGCCACGTGCAAGGATCAGAGTACCCTTTAGAAGCTAAGCATGACCCCTGCTGGCAGCCAGCAAGCAACTCAGGATTTCAAAACTAAAATTGCATGGAACTGAATTCTGCCAACCTAAATGGGTATGGAAGTAGAGGTACCAGATTTTCTGGAAAAGCCATCTCTCTAGCCCCTTTTGGATTTTTTTTTTTCTGGTCATTGTTTTTAGCCTTTTTTTTTTTTTTTTTTTTGAGACAGTCTCACTTAGCCCAGATTGTCTCTGAGGCTACCTCATACCAACTAGACTAGAGCTGAGGTTTACCAGCAAATAGATTTCAGCCTTGTACAATTTGAAGCAGAGAAGTCGTCTGAGCCTGTCTGGACTTGTGACCTAGTGAACTGTAGCCTAAGAAATCATTGTTGTTTTACTTGCTAAGTCTGTGGTGATTCTTTGTACAGCATAGAAAATCATATATTATCTCCTCGAAATATGTCCACCACAGTTGGTATAGTTCAGTTAAGATGAAGTCACACTGGAATAGGGTGGGACTTAATCCAGTGCCTGCTATCTCTTTGAACTGTTTTAGTTAATATGCATGAGAGAGGAGAGACAGAGAGAGAGAGAGAGAGAGAGAGAGAGAGAGAGAGAGATCACTCACACCACAGCACACATGTGGAGGTCTGAAGACAACCTGGAGAAGTTGGTTTTCTCCTTCTAACATGTGGGTCCTGGTGGTTAAACCCAGGTCATCAGGCTTGGCAACAGGTACCTTTACCTGGCTGCTGAGCCATCATCTCTCCAGCCCATGTCTTGTTTGTTTTTGTTTGTTTTTTCTTTTTGTTTGTTTGTTTTTTTTGTTTTTTTGTTTTTTTCAAGACAGGGTTTCTCTGTGTAGCCCTGGCTGTCCTGGAACTCACTCTGTAGACCAGGCTGGCCTCGAACTCAGAAATCCGCCTGCCTCTGCCTCCCGAGTGCTGGGATTAAAGGCGTGCGCCACCACCGCCCAGCTAGCCCATGTCTTTATAAGGGAAAGAAGAAGGAGATCTAGACAACAGAGACACACAGAAGGAAGGAGGCCCTGTTCTCAGGTGACAGTGAGCTGCGGGGTATGCACAGAATGCCACAGAATGCAGGAGTTGCCTGGAGCCTCAAGAGGCCAGGAAAGATGTTTTTCCCTAGGATTCCTCAGAAAGCTGGGCATCTGCAATCCCAGAATTTAGGAATTTGATATAGAGGTATCAGGAGGTGTGTGTTACATAATAAGTTCAAGGCCAACCTGAACTATATAATGAGACCATGTCTGTACCTGTAGTTAGCTAATCACTTTGTACTCCCATTCCAAAGCACCCGCATACCCGCTCAAGAGCTATCTGGATTCTCGAATGAAGCACACACACACACACACACACACTAGTTATTTTTAATATGCCTTGACTAGCTTAATGGCTGGGCCTTTCTAATCCTTTCCAATGCTAGCAAACACTACCCTCCGGTACTCCTCAGTTAATATCTTTTAAAATCTATATTTCATCTCTGCTACCCCAAACACAATAGGGGAAGTGGCCCGTGTGGTTACTTTCCTTAATTCTTACATATTGGTGGTCCTTTAGGTCTGGTCTTTTTTCTTCTTTCATGGCAATCTCTCTCTTCTTCTTCTCTTCCAGTTCCTAGCCTAGGCAAATCTAAAAGTTCCACACCTCTCTCTCTCTCTCTCTCTCTCTCTCTCTCTCTCTCTCTCTCTCTCTCTCTCTCTCTCTCTCTTTCTGCTTAGCCATTGGCCTTTGGCTCTTTATTGATCGATCAAAAACCAATTGGGGCCGGGCATAGTGGTGCACGCCTTTGATCCCAGCACTCAGGAGGCAGAGGCAGGTGGATTTCTGAGTTCCAGGACAGCCTGCTCTACAAAGTGAGTTCCAGGACAGCCAGGGCTACACAGAGAAACCCTGTCTCGAAAAAAACCAACCAAACAAAAACAAAACAAAACAAAAAACAAAACAGAAACCCTGTCTCAAAAAAAAAAAAATTGGGGACAAGGACCTCCAGTGTTTGGACAGGCAGATTCCCAATTAATTCACAACATTAGAATCAATCCCCAACACATGTCCCTTCCCTATAAATTAAAAAAAAAAAGCCAACCTTGAGAGATTGGTAAGGGAGGAAAGAAGGGGAGCTTGTATTGATACCTTAATTCTGTATTTCTAGCTTCTAGGGTTTCAAGAGTGTGTATTTGTTTCTATGTATACAGGTATGTGTGTGTGTCAGGTATTACATTCCTAAAGAGCCATCCACCTTGGGGGTTTTGTTTTTAATTTTTTACATTTATTTATTTGCTTGTGTACTTACTTACTTACTGGGGGCGTAGGTGTGCCCCAGTGTATATATGGAGATTGGAGGAGTTAGTTTTTTCCTTCCATCAAGTGGAACCTGCAATCAAATTCAGGTAGGGAACCCTTTACCAGATGAGCCATCTCTTCTCACTGACACCTAGGACTCACTGTTTCGTATAGTGTCTGGCAAATGAGCCCAGGGCTTTGTCTGTCTCTGCCTTCCCAACACTGGAATTACAACCATGAGCCACCATGCCCGCTTTTTTGTGTGTTTTGTTTTGTTACTATAGGGTCTCATCATGTAGCCCAGCTGGCCTGGAACTTGATATATAAACCAGACTGGCTCAAGATCTCTGCCTCTTGAGTGCTAGGATTAAAGGTGTGGCCACACGTAGGTTTTAAAATGTGGATTCTGAGGATTATATTCAGGACCTTAAACTTTGCAAGATAAGCAGTTTACTGAATGCTTCCCGCTCTTCCAGGGGACAACAGCACCCATAGCTCACAATTACCTGGAACTCTAGTGCCAGGGGATCCAGCATCCTCTTCCTTGGCCACTGGCACACTTGTTGCATATGTTTACAGAGACACACAGGATGGCGGTTTGAATGAATTATCCCCCATAGGCTCAGATGTTTGAATACCTGGTTCCCAATTGATGGCGTTGTTTGGAAGGTTTAGGAGGTGTGGTCTTATTGGAAGAAGTATGTCACAGGAAGAAGACTTAGAAAATTTAAAGACCCTGTCTCAAAACAAGAAAAAGAAAGCCTTA
The DNA here is from genome assembly GCF_978045245.1 of Mus caroli. Taxonomy (NCBI): domain Eukaryota; kingdom Metazoa; phylum Chordata; class Mammalia; order Rodentia; family Muridae; genus Mus; species Mus caroli. The sequence goes on along the minus strand of NW_028227260.1, from coordinate 146,309,495 downwards.
AAACCCAAGTAACATAAACACATAAATTATTATATATAGAAATAAAATCTTGAAAAACAAAGAGTATTATATATGCTTTCCTTTATCTATTGATGACCAGGTGCTCCTAATGATTTAACTTTTCCTTTATTTTTTTGAGACAAGGTCTCACTATGTGGCCCTGGCTGTCCTGTAACTCTATAGAGACCAGGTGGCCTCACCCTCACAGAGATCCGCCTGCTTGATATGGGGCTGGGCTTGACATTCCTGTCTTCTCTGTATGAGTAGAGTATGCTCTTAACCACTGAGCAATTCCTCCAACCCTCTACCATCTTAGTCACCATTCTATTGCTGTGAAGAGACACCATGACTAAGGCAGCATTTAAGGAAGCATTTAATTGGAGCTGGCTTACAGTTTCAGAGGGTTAGTCCTTTATCATCGTGGCAGTAGACAGATATGGTGCTGGAGCAGTAACTGAGAGATCTACATCTTTATCTGCAAGCCAAGATTCTGGGACTGACATAGGCTTTTGGAATCTCAAAGCCTACCCCCAGGGACACACTTCCTCCAACAAGGTCATACCTCCTAATCCTTTCAAACAGTGCCACTTCTTGGTAACTAAGCATTCAAATCTATGAGCCTATGGGGGCTGGTCAAACTATCATAGCTTATTTTTTTTTTTTTTACATAAATTTAGTGTGGGAGACTGAGGGTGTGCATGCTACAGCAATCATATGAGTGTCAGAGGACAACTTCCAAGAAGCTGTTTCTTGACTTCCACGATGTGGGTCACAGGGATGGAGCTTGGGTCAACAGGCTTGGGGTCAGTGACTTTACCCACTGAGCCATCTCACTGGCCCTCTATTTCAATGTTTATTCCCACTCAGCATGTTATCTCTAAGCTTTCCCTTTTCTGTTCAAAGTCTGATTTGTTTTGAGACAGGGCTCACTTTGTAGCCTTGACTGGCCTCCAGTTCACTATGTAGATTACACTGATCTCAAATTCACAGAAACTCACCTACTTCTGCCTCCTAAATGCTAGGATTAAAGGAATGCCCAACTCAAAGCATGATCTTAAATATATGTTTAAAAATTGAATACAGTTGAATGTGGTGGCCCACATCTTTAATTCAAGCAACGAGAGGCAGAGGCAGGTAGATCTCTTAAGTTTCAGGCTAGCCTAGTCTACAGAGCAAGTTTCAGGACAGCCAGGGTATACAGGGAAACCCAGTCTTGAAAAACAAACAAAAGAAATTAATACAATGGAGGATTTCTATCCTGTCTTAGTGCATGTTGGTAGCCCTTTGTCCCCTCCATATGTGCTCACAGGGTACAGGTTAAAAGCTCCAAAGAGAGCCGGGCGTGGTGGTGCACGCCTTTAATCCCAGCACTCGGGAGGCAGAGGCAGGCGGATTTCTGAGTTCGAGGCCAGCCTGGTCTACAAAGTGAGTGCCAGGACAGCCAGGGCTACACAGAGAAACCCTGTCTCGAAAAACCAAAAAAAAAAAAAAAAAAAAATCCAGCCTTCAAATCTCCAAAGAGTAGCCTAGGCAACCATTATCATGACAACTCACATGTCAGAGATGTGCTATTAGGAAAACGATAATGCACCACTCAGCTGTATGAGCAGCAACATTTTCAAAGACAACTGAAAGCAAGTACCTACGGAAGCATAGGGGCTCAGAATTAGATAGAAAAATGTAGAAGCGATTGCTGAGTCCAGAGGAGACTAGGCAGACTATGTTTATTGGCTGCAAAGATCAAAGCTGGATCCTGTTCTCCCACTCAGGCTTACAGACCCAGGTCTTCTTTGATGTCGTTCATGTCCTTGAAAAGATGCTTCAGAACTATGAAAGGTATTTCAATTGTGAATCCTTTTAGTAAATACCTAGTAGATGCTGGAGGCCCACCAAGCAACGGTTCTGTTTTATTCCAGGAGACCCGGACTGGTCCCTTTCTCTAGTTATCCTGGATCTGTTTCTCCTTTATTGTCACTGTCCTGTTCAGTTTAGATTAGATAGCAGTTCTGTTCAGTGTAGACCTTTATCCCTAAAACATGCTACAAAGTGAGTTCCAGGACAGCCAGGGCTACACAGAGAAATCCTGTCTTAAAAAACAAAAAAGCTAGCAGGGTGGAGGAGATGCCTCAGTGAGTAAAGGTGCTTGCTGCCAAGCCTGAGGACCCAAGATGTAGCAGCAGCCTGGGACACACATGGTGGAAGGAGAGAGCCAATTTCTGAAAGCTCTTCTTCATACATGTGCTATGGTACACTCATGACCCATGAATACACACTGGAGAAGTAAATAAACAAATCATAAACATTGTAAAGAAAATGGAAATCCCTCTGAGTAGGGGCAGGGAAGAAAGCTACACTTGAACAACTTGAATGTTAAAATGGGAAACCAAAGAGATGTCAGCTGAATCAACTTTGGGGAGTATGACAGGGGTGTGGGGGTGGGTGGGTCCGTGTCCTTTTTGTTGAGCTGCATTGGTGCACCAGGCAAAAGAAGCTATTCAGAATGAGCAGGGCTTGAGCAAACAAAAGAAAGGAATTCTTACCTCTACTACTTGAACTGGCTCATTTAACTTACAATTCTGTGTTTTTGCTTGGGAGCCTAGCTTTTAATGGCTGGGCCATCATTCAGCCCCATTCTTTTTTTTTTAAGATTTATTTATTATTTATTTTTATATGTAAGTACACTGTAGCTGTCTTCAGACACACCAGGAGAAGGTGTCAGATGTTATTAAGGATGGTTGTAAGCCACCATGTGGTTGCTGGGAGTTGAACTCAGGACCTTCAGAAGAGCTGTCAGTGCTCTTAACTGCTGAGTCATCTCTCCAGCCCCCTCAGCCCCATTCTTTACAATTTTGATGGAAATTAAATTATATTACAATACCTGGGATCATACTTTATTCAGGAATAGGAGAGAAAGGAGATTAAGAGGCAGATAGGAACTGATGTTCTGGTTTTAAGATAGCAAAAACTTTAAATCCTTCAGACGAAGATGCTGGAGGTTCAGGACAACATGGGATAATGACACCTGTTAACTGTAATACACTCTTTTAGGAGGGAGAACTTGAAAGTCGATTTACTCACAAAATATACAAAAGTAAATGTTTCCCTATACCAGATGTCTTAGTTAGGGTTTTACTGCTGTGAACAACCGCCATGACCACGCAGCAGGTCTTATAAAAAACAGCATTTAATTGGGGCTGGCTTTCAGGTTCAGAGGTTCAGTCCATTATCATCAAGGTGGGAGCATGGCAGTATCCAGGCAGACATGGTGCAGAAGGAGCTGAGAGTTCTATGTCTTCATCCAAAGGCTGCTAGTGGAAGACTGACTTCCAGGCAATTAGGGTGAGAGTATTAAGCTCACACCCACAGTGGCACACCTACTCCAACCAGGTCACACCTATCCCAACAAGGCCACACCTACAAATGGTGCCACTCTCTGGTCCAAGAATATACAAACCATGACACCTGAATACAAAGATACTCTAAGAGTTAATACACTTGGGCTGAGATGATAGCTCAGTAAGTCAAAGTGCTTGCTGCACAAGCCTGCTGTGCAAGCATGATGACTAAAATTTGGAGCTCCAGAACCCAAATGCAAGCTGGGCACAGTGGAGGCATATCTGCAGTCCCAGCGTACCTGTGCCGAGATGGATGGGAGAAAGAGATATCCCAGAAATGCAAGGGCCAGATAGCTTGCCAACACTCAACAGTGTCTTGACCTGACCTCATATGTGAACACACATACACACACTGCTGTTTTAAAAGTTAATAAGGGGGCTGGAGAGATGGCTCAGTGGTTAAGAGTACGAGTTGTTCTTCCACAGGACCCGAGTTCAAGTCTCAGCCTCAACATGGTAACTAACAGCTGTTTGTAACCCCAATACATAATATTCTTACTGAATATTCTTATTCAGAGCATCAGAAAAATTATATTAGTCAGGGGCTTGTAAAGGCAAACCCCACAAAGCTACGTCCTTCCAGCCTTTGTCCAATCAGAGGCAATCATACATCCTGACTTCCTTCCTATGTAACTCCTGCCTATGTGTGATCAACCATATATCCTGTGCAGTTGGGCAACCAAGCTTGTACATGAACAACAGCCCCCAACATTCCAGAAAGTTCTCTTCCTTGGGCAAGTGGGGCGTATGGGTCAGAGGCGGTTTTTGTTTTATGGATCTCTTAATCACAGTAATTTAGACTTAAGACATAACATCGGTCCTCACATTAGAGCACAGGTAACATACAGATCAGTTGTAGCTTTTAAAACTTGATTTTACATTTGAATTCATTAGATCGTTTATAGACCGTGGATATACGTCCTGGTTTTAGTCAATAAAACTTACATTTATGCGTGTGGTGTTGACATAGGTTATTCTTCTGTAGTTCAGGCTGCTCTGAACTCCTGCAAATTCTCTTGTCTCAGTCTCTCAAATTCTGGAATTAGAGTTATGTGCTGCTCCACCTGATTGTGTGTGTGTGTATGTGTGTACATGAGTGTGTATGTGTGTGTGTGTATACACGTGTGTGTGCATGAGCTGTTTGTTTTTCTTTTGAGACAAATGTTTCTGTAGCCCGTTCTGTTCTAGAAGTCACTGACTCACTAACAAGGCAGCCTTTGACTCACAGAAACCCACCTGGCTCTGCCTCCCAAGTTCCCAAGTACAGGAATTAAAGTTGTGTGCCATCATGCCCAGTATATTATTATTGGTATCCTGCCTAAGAAATGTTTGTCTATCGTTGAAACTGGTCATTTTTTTCTCCAGTAAAACAGTGTCATTTGAAAGGGTTTTTTTTCTTTGAGATGATGTCTCACTCTGTAGTCCTGCTGGCTTGGAACTCGATGTAGAGATCAGACTCACAGAGATCCTCCTGCCTCTGCCTCCAGAGTGCCTCCAGGATTATAGGAATGCTTCTTTGACTAGCCGAAGATGTTTTAAATATGATGGAATTTAAGTTGTCAATCCTATTAGCAAAAACCCCACAACCTATTAAATTTTTTTGCTTCTATTTTGATGGAGCTATTGGTGCCATTTCTAGGTAATAATTGCCTAACTCAGAGCACATACATTCTTTTCTCATTTTTCCTTATGAAAGATATATAGTTATTATATTTAGGTCCTAAATATTCTGGTTCTATTTTTATTAGTATTGTGAGGGATGAACCCAAATATTTTTTTGCCAAAATAATATTTTGAAAGATTATCTTCTCTCCACTAATTTATCTTCTATTTTTGTAAAAAACAATCATGTGTTCACATATGTATAGGTCTATTTTTAGCCTCTAATCTATTATACCTATCTAATGGTATATTTTGACATCAATCTTATATTGTCTTTATAGTAAGTGTTTGAAATCAGGTAGCTTTAATCATTTTTGGTTTTGCTATTGTTTGTTTGTTTGTTTGTTTGTTTGTTTTCCAAAGCTATTTTGGCTATTTCAAGTCCTTCACACGTCCGTTTAAGATTCAGAATGGCCTTGTCAATTTCTATTGAAAAGCTTGCTGGGATTTTTATTGAGGTTGCATTATTATAGACATTAGGGGTAGTTGGAATGGCTTTGTGGGTAATAGCGCTTGCTGCCATGCCTGATGACTTGAGTTTGATCCCTGGGAATCACATCCTGGAAGGAGAGGACTGACTTCTGAGAGTAATCCAGACCCCTCACATGCCACTATATGCACTATATGCACTATGGCATGCACAACAACTCTCATTCTCCCCCCCGCCTCTCTCTCTCTCTCACACACACACACACACACACAGATGGGGGGGAGAAATAATTACATAAGTGCTTAATTTTAAATTTTAATGTATGCCTCAAAAGCAAAAAGAGTAACAACAAAAAAGACAAATGTGCCATGTTTAAAACTTAATACTATATAAGGCCTTTGAAATGGGTCAGCAGGTCAAGGCACTTGCTACCAAGCCTCATAACCTGATTTAGTCCCCATATCTTACATGGTGGACAGAGGGAATCCAGTCCAGAAAGTTGTCCTATGACTTAGACCTCAATTTCACACACACAGAGGCACACAACGCACATATGTACACACCAAATAAACAAATTCATAAATGTAATTTTTAAAGATTTAGTTATTATTATAAATAAGTACACTGAAGCTGACTTCAGACACACCAGAAGACGGTGTCAGATCTCATTACACATGGTTGTGAGCCACCATGCGGTTGCTAGGATTTGAACTCAGAACCTTCGGAAGAGCAGTTAGTGTTCTTACCCGCTGAGCCATCTCGCCAGCCCAATAAATGTAATTTTAAATGTCTAAATAGTATATAGGGGCTGAAGAGGTGGCTCAGCAGCTAAGAGCATTGGCTACTGAAATGGCTCCCATTTATCTCAATGATGCTCTGTAGGTTTTAGTATCCAGCTTATATTTATTGAAACTGATTTTAAGACCCATAATATGGCTGATTTTGGCAAATGTTCTCTATTTTGCTATTGTTGGATGGAGTGTTTTATAATTATCTAAGGGTCAAATGTATTGATTATGTTGTTGAAGTGTTCAATGGCTTTGCTGATTTTCTGTCAACTTACTCTATTTAATTAAGGCTAGGGGATGAAAACAGAATGAATTACAATCATTCGTTTCTCCTCGCAGTTCTCAAAGACATTTTTTAAAGACTACATAGCTAGAGAGGATAATCTTGAACTCCAAATCCACCTACCTCAACTTCCCAATTCTGAATTTAGGTAAATGCATTACCACATAGTCTCTGAATATTCTCTGAACTTCTCCTCTGTTTATTTTGAAGTTCTGTTCTTTGTTGTATAGATGTTTTAGATCAAGTTCTAACTAATTCATTCCTTTATCAGTAAGAAATGACTTTAGGGCCGGGCAGTGGTGGCGCATGCCTTTAATCCCAGCACTTGGGAGGCAGAGGCAGATGGATTTCTGAGTTCCAGACCTAGCCTATGAGAGTCCCACCCCCTCCCACCCACCGCCCTATGCACTATAGGTGTTTGTGTTATTCTAATGGTTTATACTTTATATGCTTATCTTATAAGTATTTCAAGGACATTTAAAGAATAAGAAAGCCATATTTAGACAGAACTTCATGACAAAGAGCATGTAGTAGGGCAAACCACTCCACATCATGGCAGGTCAGAAAGCAAAGAGAGGGAAAGGACAGGAACAAGAAAGACAGGTTACATGGTTGTGGGGCTGAGGTGCAGCTCAATGGCAGAGTGCTTGTCTGGCAGGTGCAAGGTCCTGGCTTCCATCCCTGATAATAACAATTCTTCCATGTCACATCCCTTATGACCCCCTACTTCTGATTAGTCCCCACCTTCTATGTTCAGTACCTCCCAATAGTGCCACCGTCATTTGGTGACTCCATGAAGAGATGACTCCAATGAACAGGCAAGAGTCCTTAGGATCCCATCCTGAGAAGCCCATGCTCTGGCAGCCAAGGCCCTAAAGCAATAAGCCTGTGGATAGCATGTCCTATTAAACTGTAACAGTAAACTAGCCAGTTACATGGCCATCTAAACAGACTAAGCCACTCATCTATACTTAGGGGCAGTTTCTATGTTTTTCCTTTATATAGATTGACGTTTCTTTCTGCCCAAAGACCTTTGTTTAACATTTCTTTCAGTGATGGCTAGCTGGTCATGATTGATTAATTAATTAATTAATTCGTTCATTCCTTTTTTCCTTCCTTTTTATTTTATTTTTCATTTTGTAATATATTTAAATGGTTTATTTGTTACTGTTTTATGTGCATTAGTGTTTTGCCTGCATGTATGTCTGTGTGAGGTTGTCAGATCCCCTGAGACTGGAGCTACAAGACAGCTGTGAGCTGCCCTGTGAGTGCTGGAAATTGAACCCAGGTCTTCTGGAAGGGCAGCATCTTTACCCCTGAGCCATGTTTACCACATAAACCACAAGCTCACTATTGTTTTCATTGACTGCTCCTTGACTAAGAATGGTGAGCATTTTTTTCATTGTCTGTCTGTCTGTCTGTCTGTCTGTCTGTATGTCTTTCTTCATATTTCTTTTGATAACTGACCATATATTGACTGGATTATTTGTTCTGAGTTAGTACTCAAAATCAGTAAGTTTTTATATATCTCTTTATATATCCTGGATTTGGTCTGCTGTCATATAAAGAGTGGCAAAAAATATTCTTCCATTCTTTTATTTTTTTAATTAATTATTTTTTATGTGTGCAAGTGTTTTGCTTGCGTATATGTCTGATGCCCACAGATGCCAGAAGAAGATGCTAGATGTCCTGAACCTAGAGTTACAGACAGCTGTGAGCCACCATGGGATGCTCTTTCCAGCTGTCGGAAGCCAGCTCTGCACTGTCAGGCCATGTCTCCAGCCCTCTTTCAACAGTTATTTGTTTGCTAGTTTGTTTCTTACTACATTTTATGTATTTGCTTTGTGTGTATTTGTGCATGTGTGTAGACCTTGTGACTGTCAGAGGATAACTTGAAAGATTCAATTTTCTCTTTCTGCCATATGGATCCTGGGGATGGGACTCAGGTTGTCAGAGTGGACAACAGATTACCTCACCTAATAACCATCAAGATAGCCCCAACATGGGACATGTTTCTATTTTATAATATCTTCTCTCTCTTTTTTTTTTTTTTTGAGGTAGAGTCTGTCTCAGGCTGTCAGACAGCCCTGGCTGTAGTGAAACCCACAGAGATCTGCCTGACTCTGCTTTCTGAGTGCTGAGATTAAAGTCCTCTACCCTGTTGGTGTTCCATAGTTTTCATTATAGAGGTCTTATTTTCATGTTTGTTTGGATGGTTTGATGGCTTAATTTGGTTTTAGATCATTTTGAATAGTATTGTTTTCTCTACATCTTTTTCAGAAGGGTCATTACTGGTACATAGAAAAGCTACAGACTTTTGCACTTCATTTTTGTATCCTTCTATTTTTTTGGTTGGTGTTTATTTCTGCAGTGCTGGGAATTGAACTCAAGCCCTGTACATGTTAAGCAAGCATTCTACCAGTAAACTACACATCCAGCCTACTGCATCCCTCAGTTGTGCTCAAAGTGTTTTATCAAAGCAATCTTCTGGTGGAATCTATAGTCATTTAGAAATGGATCAGAGTGACTGGAGAGATGGCTCAGCAGTTAAGAGCAGTGGCCGATCCCAGCACTCGGGAGGCAGAGGCAGGCGGATTTCTGAGTTCGAGGCCAGCCTGGTCTACAAAGTGAGTGCCAGGACAGCCAGGGCTACACAGAGAAACCCTGTCTTGATAAACCAAAAAAAAAAAAAAAAAAAAAAAAAAAAGAGCCGTGGCCGTTCTTCCAGAAGACCTGGATTCAATTCCCAGCAGCCATGTGGCAGCTCACAACCATCTGTAACTCCACCTTCTCTTGGCTTCCATTGATACCAGACATGTTCAGGGACATACTAGCAGGCAGAACAGTTATACACATAAAATAAGTGAATAAATAAAATGAATAATTAAAAATAAAATAAGAAAAATGGATTGCTGTAGTGAAATGTGGCTTTGAGTGATACGTTTCAGCAATGTCTTTGAGTCTGAGAAATTGTTCGAACCTTGAAGAAATGTCTCTGTAGAGAATCTGCTACATGAGAGCTTGCAGTCTTGGTCCCAAGACAGGCCTGGAAAACTTGGGCTAGCCATGGTCAAAAGGGACAGATTTGTGTGAGTTTTCCACTCTTACCGGCAGCAGGGCAAGATAACTTTGGTAGCTGGAACCTTTCCCAGCCCCAATTAACCTTGTATAATGTTTGAAGAATGGAGTGAGCTAGCTGGGTGTCAGTCTTTTCCGAGAAGGCTGAACTGTTCTGCTCCTTCGGAAAGTGAAGGCTAGCATCTCGGTGAGTTTGTCTTCTGCTTACACCAATATAAACAGAGTACACCATTTGAAAGTGGAAATCCTTTCACTGACTCCATTCCCACTCCATACCATTTCTTTCTTTTGGAAGCATTCTGCTGTTTTGTTTTGTCTTGTTAGAAACAAGGTCTCATGCAGCCCAGCTGTCAAATTCATTTATGTAGTAGTGAATGAGCTGTAGATGGAGCCCAGGGTATCCTGCATGCTAGGCAATTCAACTGTACTTCCAACCCCTGGAAACATTGCTTACTTTTCTGTCTTAGAGAGCAGTCTGAGGAATACTGGTGTTAGTTATTTAAAGCTTGGTAGAATTCCTCAGTGAATCTCTCAAGTCTGAAGTGTTCCCTTTACTGGGGCCTGCTGTTGTCATCATTATCATTATTGTCATCATCACTTCAATCTGTTCATTATTAATCTGACTAGGTTGCGTTTTTTTTTTCTGTTGTTTTTTGTGTTTTTTGGTTTGGTTTGATTTGGTTTGGTTTGAGACAGGATTTCTTTGGGTATTCCTAGCTGTCCTGGAATTCACTCTGTAAACCAGGCTGGTCTCGAACTCAGAAATCCCCCTTCAGAGTAAATAGAATTAAAGATGTGTGCCACCACCACCCAGGCTACGTAGGTATTTTTATAGGCTCTTAGTTTGCTTTGGTAGGTCATATGTGACTAGGAACTAAGCCATTTTTTTCTAGCCTTCTGAACAATCTGTCTACCATTTCATCCATTTTTTTTGGTTTTTGTTTTTTTTTGTTTTTTTTTTTTGTTTTTTTTTTTTTTTTTTTTTGTTTTTTTTTTTTTTTGGTTTTTGGAGAAAGAATTTCTCTGTGTAGCCCTGGCTGTCCTGGAACTCACTCTGTAGACCAGGCTGGCCTCAAACTCAGAAATCCCCCTGCCTCTGCTTCCCAAGTGCTAGGATTAAAGGCGTGCACCACCACACCTGGCTCTCTTCTGTTTCTAATGACCTTTGTACCACTTCTTTCATGCAAAGGTCTTATGAGCAGCCTTCTCTTACGGGTACAATACTTCATACCACTTAGAGGAGAAAGCCACCTGCCTGGACAGCAACAGCAAAGCAGGCTAGGGAGATCAAACAGAGCATGGACTTATACCCTGAAGGAAAGAAGCTGGGGACTCAGCCTGCCTTCATTTTACTGCTCAGACCTTATCTACCTCACATTGTGACAGGGAGATGTCCACAGGCTATAAGGCTCATTGCCTGTACTCTTGCACAATGAGGACTTGGTCTTCACCACAGATGTGGAGTTTCTTATCACTTCCCCCAGCTCCCTAGTGCTGGAGCCTCTCCTCTGCTCCTCCCAATCCCGTGACTGCCTGTGCCTCTCCTGAACACCCTGCCTGGGTACTTTAATTTACAAACTGAAAGGAAGAAGGTTCGCTTTCAGTCCACCTCGGGGAAGTCATGACATCAGAACCCTGAGGAAGTTGGTCACACTATATCCACAGTCACCGTCAAGGAGCAGAAAGTGGAAGCTGACTTCCTCCTCTCCCTTCTTCCTTTTTTTTTTTTTTTTAAAGATTTATTTATTGATTATATGTAAGTACACTGTAGCTGTCTTCAGACACTCCAGAAGAAGGAGTCAGATCTCATTACGGGTGGTTGTGAGCCACCATGTGGTTGCTGGAATTTGAACTCAGGACCTTTGGAAGAGCAGTCGGGTGCTCTTACCCACTGAGCCATCTCACCAGCCCGCCTTCTTCCTTTTTTATGGTTATTCTTGTTGTTTGTTTTTGTTGTTGAGACAGGGTTTCTCTGTGTAGCCCTGGCTGTCCTGGAACTCACTCTGTAGACCAGGCTGATCTCAAACTCAGAGATCTACTTGTCTCTGCCTCCAGAGTGCTGGGCTTAAAGGCATGCACCACCACTGCCGGATTGTCTTGCTCCTTTTTTATCTACTTCAGGCCGCAAGCCTGTGGAATAATGCTGATACCACCCACCTATATTTGGAGAGGATCTTCCACCTCCATTAACCTACTCTAGATAATCCCTGAGAGCATGTCCAGCGGCCTGAGCCCTAGGTGATTCTAGATCCTGTCAAACTCAACAGTATTAGTCACCACACAAGGTATTCCGAGGCTCCTTGACTTGGGACTGACTGGTCTCTATTTTCAGGTCCCAAGAGAAGCTCAGTGGTCTCAGGATAGTGAGGAGCTATGTGATGGAATTCTCAGTTGCATCAAATTCACAGCATCAAATACCTATTTTAGATTTCAGGTTTGAGAGCAATGGGTTTCTCTTAGAGCTCCATGTTTGCAGGCAAGGTTATCCCCTACTCTTAGCTGGGTGTGTGGTGTTGGCCTTGATAACTGTTTTCCTTGAGGCTATCTGCTCTCTCCAGATTTAGGCGGTGCTGTGTGGCCTTGAGTTCTCAGGGAAGTGGGGCTTGGGTTGAGGACATCTTCCTGCTTCTTACTGAATTTCTTTCATTGCTTGCTCTGGGAAGCTCTCTTTCCTCTCTCTGACTGGAGATGTTCTCTCTCAACCGGAGCGACCTGATCTTTGTTCTCTCAACTCCTGCTATATGCAGAGCCATTCACAGGAAATTTCTAACCTGCCATTTTACCTTGGAAGTATCATTTTTTCTTTTTCTTTTTTTAAAGATTTATTTATTTATTATATGTAAGTACACTGTAGCTGTCTTCAGACACACCAGAAGAGGGAGTCAGATCTCATTACAGATGGTTGTGAGCCACCACGTGGTTGCTGAGATTTGAACTCAGGACCTTCGGAAGAGCAGTCCACTGAGCCATCTCACCAGCCCCCCATTTTTTCTTTTTTTGCCTACCTTTTTTTTCTTTATCTTTTTTTTTTAGACCGGGTTTTACTATGTAGCTCTAGCTGACCTGTCCTGGAACTCATGATGTAGACCAGGCTGGCCTTCAACTCAGAGACCAGCCTGCCTCTGCCTCCCATGTACTGGGATTAAGGCACCTGCCCTACTTCAAGCCATTTTCTTTCTTTTAGAAAGAAAGAACCTTTTTTAACCTTTCATGACACTGCACGTTTATGTATGCATATGGGCACATGTGCGCACATACATGTGGATCTCAGAGGTCCACATCACATGTCTTCCTCCATTCCTCTCCACCATGGTTTTTGAGACAGAGTTCCACATTGAACATGGAGTTCACTGATTGAGTAAGACTGTGTGGCCATTGAGGCCCATGGGTCTTCCTATCTCTGCTTCCCTAATGCTAGGATTACAGGCATGTGCTGCCACATTTGAGGCAGGGGGAGGAACATTGTCACCTGTTAGGATTTCTGTGAAGACAGGGAAGCAGCCACCAGCCTGGCCTCGGCTCTTTTTGCTGTCTTGCCAATGTTCTGGGAGCCATCTTAGTTCTAATGCTGTATGTGGCATTAGCTCAGGACTCTTCAAGGAGTCACAGGAGCCTGTGGCACCTCACTCTCCATCCCACTCTTTCCTTCACATCACCCTCGCGTGCACACGTGTGTGTGTGTGTGTGTGTGTGCATGCACACATATGAAAATATAGAAATCAGAAGATAAGTTACAGGGGTGGCTTCTCTCCTTATACCATGTGAGTTTCTGAGATCAAACCCAGGCAATCAGGCTTGGCAGCAAGTGCCTTTGCCCCCTGAGCCATACTGCCAGCCCAAATCATCTCCTTTTTAAACGTCACTTTGTCAATCATATTTTACAGACTCTCAGCCCCACCAAGAACAGAATTATAACACAGAACACAGAGATGCCCCAAGAACAAAAACAGTGGGAACCAGAGAGCTGTCCCTGATCTCTTCCTAATGCCATACCTTGCAGTGCAGGACTGTTAGACCTCTAGAACATTCCATGCACACAGCAGACACCCACCACCTACTGTGTGCCCAGCAAAGTGATGGACTCTAGTGAGGAAGACATGCTCTCACAAGGAACAGTATGTAAGTATTTGAGAAGAAAGAAGGACACACAAAGTGCCCTAATTGGAGTTTTTTTTTTTTTTTTTGATACTTGGTAGTTGAATCTGTCATCTGAATGAGTGTAGGCAAAAAGCACTCATTTGTTGACTTACCAAAGAGGCGCCTTGATTCTTTCTCTAAGAAGCTATGTAGTTTGGAATATTAACCACTACACAGTTGTACCCAAGCCTCCCAGAACTGAGCAAAATGGGGTTCTTCATTAAAAACAAATGACATTGTATATGTAACCCACAAAAAGCTGACCTGTGCAATGACCCCATCTGTACTACTTTCAGACAAATATTAGTTGACCATTCAAAACAATTTTAAATGTAATTTGTTTTGAGATTATATTTAACTACAACATTTCTCCTTCCCTTTCCTTCCTCTAATCCATCCCATATAGTCCTCCACACTCTACTTCAAATTCATGACCTCATTTTTCACTAATTGCATATATGTACATACACATATATTCCTAACTATAACCTGTTCTGCTCATATATTACTTGTATGCATGTTTTCAGGGCACTCTACAGCCAATCGGTGTGTTTTCTTCCCTGGAGAAAGGCTCCTGTCAACTTATTTGTTTAGGTATTTTATTGGATTGTTAAAACTACCACCTTTTCAATCCTTATTACACCCTAATTCCTTCCAACCCCCCAAAACTAGGTAGGAGAGAGAAGGTTAGAGGGAAAGGGGGCGTAGGCCTCTTTAGACTGGTTAGGGATGTCAGGGTGCTAGGGGCAAATCCAGTCTTCATAGTCAGGAGGATAGCTAGCAATCCAGCAAGCACAGCAGCAGAAACCGGCAGCAGCAATCACCACAGGCCCTTTGGTCTCCCACTTAGACCCTCTCCAGGGTCCCCAGAATTAAACTATCTGCAGCTGGCAAAATCATTCCCTGCTAGTGCACCAGGCAAATCATAATCACCTGTTGTGAAGCAGCCTCTTATTGCACAGCTAAGATTAAAACAAAAACATAGTCACTTAACATAACTGGGTTTTAAAGAAGGCTAGCCTCTCTCTATACCCTCCTCTCCCATTCCCTGCTTTACTGAGTTGCCTATCACACTCTGTATGGGGTTGAGGCCTCATGGGCTTTTCCTTTTCCAGTTCAAGGTGTTCATGGTGTCATCTTTGTTCAGCTCACATTGCACAGTCATGTTGGTGAGACTTTATGAGTGCAGCTTCTGGTATTACTAGGAGACATGGAGGCATACTCGCACAGCAAACTTGATGATCCCTGCTGGCCCTTATAATCTTTCTGCCTCTTCTTTTTCAGTGTTTCCTGAGCCTTATTTGTTTGGAGTGTTTGCTATAAACTGGGACTGGGCTCCACAACTCTATGGACTGGTTGTAAGTTTCCATAGGTGGTCTCCTCTGCTGTAACGAGAAGTTTCCTTGACCTGTGGGTCATTTTAATAACATAAAATTCATTTGTCTGTCTTTCTTTGGGGGCTGGAGCCTTATACAGACTTAATGCATGTTCTGTGCCCCAGAGAGAAGATTGCTATTGTTGTTTCTGTTGTTTTGAGACGAGGCCTCATGTCTCCAAGGCTGACCTTGAACTTAGTACATAGCTCTGATGGTCTTCTTTATCAACTCTACTACACTTGGAATTAACTAAAACCCCAAATGGAGGTGCATACCTATGAGGGACTTTTGCTTAATTTGAAATGGGAAGATCCACTTCTAATCAAGATATTTAAGGTGGAAAGTTCTACCTTTAATCTGGGCTATGCCTTCTGCTGGCAGCCTATATGAAGGACATAGAAGAAGGAAGCTTGCTTTTTGCCTGCTTCCTCTCACTCTTGCTGGCAAATCCATTCCTTCACTAGCATTAGAGCCTTCTTCTTTGGAATTCTGACATATACTCAAGACCAGCTGACATATCCACCCTTGTGCACTGAACAACTTCTAGATTCTTGGACCTTTTGGTAGTAGACAGTCGTTATTGGACTTGCTGGACCATAGAGCCAGTAAGCCATTGTAATATATTCCCTTTCTATATAGAGAGATTTATTCTATAAGTTCTGTTACTCTAGAGAACTAATATAATACCTAAGGATAACCCTGAACTCCTGATCCTCCTACCTCAACCCTCTGAGTGTTAGGTTTACAGGCCTGTTCCGAACAAGCTATAGGCATCTGGGAAGAGGGAATCTCATTTGAAGAGCTGCCTCTATCAGACTGGCCAGTGGGCCTGTATGGAGCATTTCCTTGATTACTAACAGATGGAGGAGTCTAGTGATGGGTAAAAGTGGGGGGATAGGGGGTGGGAAAAAGGAAACCCCTCAAAATAGCAAAGATCAGCTATAGAAGGGAGCTTATCCCACCACAAATAATGTCATCACTGGGCAGATGGTCCTGGGTGATATAAAAGCAGGCAGCTGAATGTGACCTGGAAGCAAGGCAATAAGCAGCCTTCCTGCTTGCTGCTTTAGCTCCTGCCCTGTCTTCCTTTCATGATGGACTGTAATGTATAAAATGAAATGAACCTTTTCCTTCCCAAGTTGCTTTCGGTTGTGGTGCTTCTTACAGCAACAGAAGGCAAACTAGCACAGAGATTGGTACCAGAGTGTTGCATGTTTCAGTGATGGACCTCACCATGTAGCATTTAACCCTTAAACTCCTTTGTGAGAGGGAGGTAGACGGTTTTGGAGCTTTGGGCTAGAAAATCCATTGAATGTTCATTGCTTAATGAGCTGTTGTGGGAACTTGAAAGAATACTAAGATAAATGTAGAAGATGAGGGGCTGGAGAGATGGCTCAGTGGTTAAGAGCACTGGCTGCTCTTCCAGAGGTCTTGAGTTCAATTCTCAGCAACCTCATGGTGGCTCACAACCATCTGTAATGGGATCCGATGCCCTCTTCTGGTGTGTCTGAAGACAGGTACAGTGCATTCATATAAATAAAATAAATGAATCTTTTTTTAAAAGTAGCAGATAGAAGCCTGGTTTATGAAATTTCAGAGAGAAGCAAAAATATCAGTGCTATTCATGGGATGTTACTGAGACAGGAGATGCTAGTTAGCTGGAGTTGAAAAAGTCGCTGTGATTAATAAGAGACCAACATCATTGATTTGAAATCCTCCTCCTCCTCCTCTCCCTCCTCCTCCTTTTCCTCCTTCCCCTCCTCCTTTTCCTCCTTCCCCTCCTCTTCCTTTAATGTAATTTGGCATGATAGTGCTAATTTAAGGATTGCTGTGTTTAGTTAAGTAATTGTCCTTGGAGACTTAATTCCTGACATAGAATAGCTACTCACTAAGTGCTAGCTATTATTACTAAGTGCCAAACAAGTAGTAGAGATAAGAAATACTACAGGCACCTTTGGAGAAGGTGGTCACTTAAGACAGTACCCTGGAGACCTGTCAGGGTTTGAAAAAAACCAGTGTCAAGAAGGAAAAAGAGCCGGGCGTGGTGGCGCACGCCTTTAATCCCAGCACTTGGGAGGCAGAGGCAGGCGGATTTCTGAGTTCAAGGCCAGCCTGGTCTACAGAGTGAGTTCCAGGACAGCCAGGACTACACAGAGAAACCCTGTCTCGAAAAACCAAAAAAAAAAAGAAAAAAAAAAAAAAAGAAGGAAAAAGAAAGCCAGCTGTGCTCTGTGAGTTCCAAGCCAGCCAGGGCCACACACTGTCTTGAAAACAAAACAAACAAACAAAAACAAACAAAAAGTCATTGCAGGGCTGGGGCAATGGTTCATTTAGTAAAGTGCCTGTCATACAAGCATGAGAACATGAGTTCTATCCCTAGAAGCTGTGTCAAGTTGCCAGGCCTGGTGGTACTGAGTTTGCAATCCCAGACTGGAGGAGGCAGAGACTGTGTCTTACGGAACAAGGTTGGGGTCTGCAAGATGCCTTGCTAGATACTTCCCCTCAAGCCTGCTGACCTGAGCTCACGCTCGAAAACCTACATGTTGGAAGGAGAGGATGAGCTCCTCAAGTTGTCCTTTGTCCTCCATACTTGGCACTGTGGCATGCAAGTACCATCCCCAAATAGTTAAATCAACATGGGGAGGGGAGCGTGGCTCTTGAAGAACGGCCCAAGGCTGACCTCGGGTCTCCACATGCACATACGTACATGCACTCGCTCACACCTGCACCACACAGCACTCAGCCAGCCACAGACAAAAGGGCATGCCAAAACACTAGTTCCTTTGAATTTCCACTTTTTTTTTTGTAAAGCTCCAGATGCCTTTTCAAAGCATCGTTATATAAAGTGTAATTTGCTCTCTTCATTTCAGTTTGCAGCAACCTTGAACATGAATAGCATGCTTTATTATGCATATGAGAGAAAAATATTTTGAGTCAGATTGCATGCTATTTGTCTTTAATGCTCCTCAGTAGTTTCTCTAGCCCTCATAGGTTTCTTTGTATATAGCTGCTATTTGGATCTTAATTTGACCCTGACTCTTAGTTATTTGCATGCATTATCAGAATGCTTTTTAAAATTAAATATTTTGCGTGTTTCCTATTCAGTGTCCAAGGCCTGTTTATTACTGCAGTTCGTTGTTCAGACAAATGTACCACATGCCATTTTCATCATGTTTCACTCAGTTCTCCAGGGGCTCTGAACCATCTCATGGTCATTAAGTGAATCTGTCGCCTGGGAACCAAATGACTGGGAAGAGAAAGGCCATCCATAGGTAGGAGTGGGCAAGGGACGTAATGGGTTTTCCTGAGCACTGGCTCCCTCACCATCTCAGGCCTCACTCAGACTTTCTCTTTCTTCTCTGACCCTTCTGCCTTACTAGGGACATATTCCCTTACCCTTATACATACACAACCAATAAATAAATGTGACTTAACAGGTTTTTTTTTTTTAAGAAAAATAAAATGATAGGGCCCGGAGAGACGGTTCAGTGGTTAAGAGATCTTGCTGTTCTTTCAGGACCACAGTTCGGTTCCCAGCACCCATCCATGGCTGCACAACTCCCAACCATGTGTACCTCCAGCTCCAGGGTCCTGATGCCCTCTTCTGGTCTGCACATATGTGGTATACACTCACACACATACACACGTAAATAAATATTAAGATACAATAAATCTTAACAGAAATTAATACAAATGATACTTATGACAGAATTCCAGAAAAGATGAAGACTGATGAAAATTCTGAGGTCTTCCCTATTTGCAAGCTGACAAGGCACTGCTCCACCACAACTACTAAGTGCTAGCCGACAGAGCCTCCAAGTTTCTACTCGAGTCTCTCTGGGAGATAGGGCATGGCTAATCTGCATGCCCCGCATTCAGTGTTGGTGACACAGTCTCTATCCCTCATTAACCAGGGTTGGTGCTGAAGCATTGGTTTTACAGCGTTTCCAGTCCATTGACCACTCCACCACATTCAGTTATCAGAACCAGTCTCAGCCAAGACATGGATTGTGATGGTGCCTGTCTTCAATCCCAGCACTTGGCAGGCAGATCTCTATGAGGAGTTTAAGACCAGCCTGGGCTACATACTGAGACCCTGTCTCAAAACAAACAAAAGTGGACTTGGTTTTGGTTTCCAGCTTCCCTTTCTTCAAACTTCCTCAAGGCCACTGTCTCTCTCTTCTCCAGGGGAAAATGGATCTTCATCTCCTTGTATCTTGCTCTCCTTTTATACCCATGCTGACTAAATTTTTTGCCAGCTTGACATAAACTAGAGTTATCTGAGAGGATGTGCTCCAGGTCCCCAGACCTCTAGCATAACTCATGGAAGTACAATACAGGTCATAGAATCCAGCACGTAGAAAGCACCACTAGCCAAAACAATAACCAAAAGCTAATCCATCGAAGTCCTTAAATGTACTGACCTTGCTTATTGCCTTCTGTAGTTCTGCTTCTGGCTAACTGTTCTTGTTAGCTGAACTATGTCAACCAAGATCATGGTTTTTGTGCTTCTAAAAGCTCACCCTAAGAAAGGCTCAGTGCTACACTGGGACCCTGAACACCCAGTATACTTGCTGGCCAGATAATAAAGACCTTTTATTGGCTTAAACCCATGTCCGAGTCGTCTTTTCTGGTGGGTATGTCACAACAGGGGAACTGACAGTTGAGAAAATGCCTCCATAAAATTGGGCTGTAAGCAAGGTTGTAAGGTATTTTCTTATTAATGATTTGTGTGAGAGGGCCCAGCCTATTGTGGGTGGTTGCTATCCTTAAGCAAGTGGGCCTGGGGTGTGTAAGAAAACCAAATCATCAAGCCAGGAAGGGCAAGCCAGTAAGTAGCACATCTCTATAGTCTCTGTTTTAGTTCCTGCCTCTAGGATCCTACCTAGAATTCTTGCCCTGACTTCCCTTCATAATAAACTGATCTTGACATGTAAGCTAAAACAAACCCTTTCCCCCCCAAGCTGCTTTTGGTCATGGTATGTTTTAAGGGTGATAGAAACCCTGACTGCTGCAGCCAGACATTAGAAGCTCTTCAGTTGCACTAGGGCTACAATTCACACTAGGGCTGTGTTCACACTGGTCCTGGGCTTAGGAAGCACCAAGCACTTTATCTGGGAAGACTTCCCATTCCAGTTGACAAACAGAAGAGATGGTGGCTTAGAAGTTAAGTACCCATTTCAGCAGGGATGGCTCTCTGACAGCGGAAAGTCAACTGTCCTGCTTGCCTCCAAGACATTAGGGTGAATGCAGTAACAGAGTTACAGCTTTGGTCACTGACTCAACTCTACCCAATTTGTCTTGCTTTGATCTGTCTTGGTTATTAGTGTCTGTGTGTGAATGTGTGTGTGTGTGTGTGTGATGCAGGTATGTGTGAATGTGTGTGTGTGTGTGTGTGTGTGTGATGCAGGTATGTGTGTGTGTGTGTGTGTGTGTGTGTGTGCTATATGCACACTCCGTATGTGGAGGCCTGAGGCCTGTATCAGAGGGTTTCCTTAATCACTCTCTGTCTTGGAGACAGAATCTCTCACTGAACTTGGAGCTGTCAGTTTTTTTTTTAATTAATTTTTTATTAGGTATTTTCCTCATTTACATTTCCAATGCTATCCAAAAAGTCCCCAATACACTCCCCCCCCACTCCCCTATCCACCCACTCCCACATTTTGGCCCTGGCATTCCCCTGTATTGGGGCATATAAAGTTTGCAAGTCCTATGGGCCTCTCTTTCCAGTGATGACCTACTAGGCCATCTTTTGATACATATGCAGCTAGAGTCAAGAGCTCTGGGGTACTGGTTAGTTCATAATGTTGTTCCACCTATAGGGTTGCAGTTCCCTTTAGCTCCTTGGGTACTTTCTCTAGCTCCTCCATTGGGGGCCCTGTGATCCATTCAATAGCTGACTGTGAGCATCCACTTCTGTGTTTGCTAGGCCCCGGCATTGTCTCGAAAGAGACAGCTATATCTGGGTCCTTTCAGCAAAATCTTGCTAGTGTATGCAATGGTGTCAGCGTTTGGACTCACACAATATGTACTCACTGATAAGTGGATATTAGCCCAAAAACTTAGGATACCCAAGATATAAGATACAATTTGTTAAACACGTGAAACTCAAGAAGAACGAAGACCAAAGTGTGGACACTGTGCCCCTTCTTAGAATTGGGAACAAAACACCCAAGGAAAGAGTTACGGAGCTGTCAGTTTTGACCAGACCGGCTGTCCAGCAGGCGTCCCAGCACCACCTGTCTTCATGCCCCCAGAGCTGCTATTACAGCTGTAGACCACCAGTCTAGGCGTCTATGTGGGTTCTGAAGGTCTGAGCTCAGACCTACATGCTTGCAAAGCAAATACTTTACCCACTGAGCCAGTCGTTCTCAACCTTCCTAATGCTGTGACCCTTTATTACAGTTCCTCGTGTTGTGACTCCAGCCATGACATTACTTTCTAAAGCTATTTTTTTATTATTTATTATATGTAAGTACACTGTAGCTGTCTTCAGACACTCCAGAAGAGGGAGTCAGATCTCCTTATGGATGGTTGTAAGCCACCATGTGGTTGCTGGGATTTGAACTCTGGACCTTCGGAAGAGCAGTCGGGTGCTCTTACCCGCTGAGCCATCTCACCAGCCCCGACATTACTTTCATTAGTGCTTCATTACTATAATTTTGTATTGTAAATATCTGACATGCGATCCCCAAAGGGATGGAGACCCACAGGTTAAGAACCACTGCACATAGTGAGCTGTCTCGGCAGCCCTTACTATGCTGTCTAAGAGAGCATATAAGCAGCACATATACAGGGGCGAAGCAAACTTCCTGCCTTTGAAAAAAATGTCCATTTTCCTTTCCTTCTCTTTAAATGTAGATCCCTGGATGAACACAAACATTCCTTGTTCCAGGCGGACGGGTATCAGCAAGACAAACGTAACTCACCCAGCGCATTCTAAACAGAGGCCCTTACCCTCCCCTTCTCTTGATTCCAAGCTTAGAGTCCGCTGGACCAACTCCAGCAAGCATTGGCCTGGGGCTAGGGAGCAGCGAGAGTCAGAGGAGCCAGATCTCAATTCCAATTCTATTCTTCTGACTGAGCTTCAGCCCCAGCCCCAATGTACATGGTGGTTTGTTTGTTTGTTTGTTTTGCTAGAAATCAACACCACTATTCTCCAGCAACCTTTTAAACTTCTCTAAATCATATCTGAAAGCACGTGAGTTTTACCCAAAGAATGATAACTGAGCACTTCCTGAGTTCAGACATGCCTTGGCCTCTGGCCGTTTAAAAAAGACAGTTAGAAATGTCCTGAGAACTATCTAGCAAAAATGACAAAGGACAACCTTTGGCCAAAGGAGAACTTCAGATGGAATTCCTCTCCAGGTCCATCCTCTTTGGTTTTGTTTTGGGCCAATACAAATCCAAATCAATCCAAATCTCTCTCTCTCTCTCTCTCTCTCTCTCTCTCTCTCTCTCTCTCTCTCTCTCTCTCTCTCTCTCTCCCTCTCCCCCTCCCTCTCTCCCTCTCTCCCTCTCCCTCTCTCCCTGGCTTGCATCCAGGTGCAGCCATTTCCTTCTCCCAGTGACTTTTGCATCTGTAATTATTTAGGACCCTTGGCAGCTTGCACTTCCTGCTGTTAGTGTATCCTATGGCTGTTTGTAGACTTTGGTTTAGAAACAGCTTCTCACTATACATAGTTATGACCCTGGCCACCCTTGAACTCACAGACATCCGTCCGCCTCTGCCTCCTGAGTGCTGGGATTGAGGACATGTAGTACCATGTCTGGCCCTAGACTGTTAAGAAAATATCTGATGGAGTTTTTTGGTTTTTGGTGTTTTTTGTTTTGTTTTGTTTTTTTTGTTGTTGTTGTTTTGTTTTGTTTTTTTTTTTTTTGACAGGGTTTCTCTGCATAGCCCTGGCTGTCCTGGAACTCACTCTGTACACTAGGCTGGCCTCGAACTCAGAAATCTGCCTGCCTCTGCCTCCCAAGTGCTGGGATCAAAGGCGTGCTTCACCACAGCCCAGCGGAGTTTTGTTGTTGTTGTTGTTGTTGTTTTGTTTTGTCTTTTAAAAAACTCCAGGTTTTATGAAATGTATCTCTGGTCAATTTGCAGTAGTTATCTCGGGACGCTTCTGTCTTTTCTAAACTGCTCAGGGCCAAGGCACTCAGAAGTGCTCAGTTATCATTCTTTGGGTAAAACTCACATGCTTCAGATATGATTTAGAGAGGTGTAAAAGGTTGCTGGAGAATAATGGCATGGATTTCTAGGAAACCAAACAAACCCAAACCACCATGCACAATGGGGCTGGGGCTCAGTCAGTAGAATGCTTGCCTCACATGCATGACACCCTCCTCAGCCCCGGTAAGCCAGATATGGGTGGTGTACACCTGAAATCAGGGTGTTCCAGAGGAGCAGGCAGAACAATGAGACACTCAGCCTGGGATATAGGTGTCCCTGTCTCAAAACTGGGTCTAAACCCTGTGTAGTGACTATTTCGGGCAGGAAGGCCTTTATGCAAAGGAATGAGGAAGGTATTAAGGTTAGAGGAGCAAGAAGGGCCCTAGAAACAAGGAAACAGCTGCTCTCCTTTAGGGAGAGAGTGCTGCGCAGTATGAGGAAGTTACTGCTATCTAAGGCTTGAGGGCACAAGCCTGTTCTCACTACTTACAACCCCTGACCGCCTGACCGCCTGACTGCCTGACTGGGGCTGTCATTGCTATCCTGAGAGCTTAATAGCCTTCCCCTTCTTACTGCCTTCTAGTCTGACATGACAACATCCTGTCAAAATCCAGCTGGCAAAGCTGTATCAGAAACAGTATTTGTAGGCTTCCAGCGCCATGGTAACCGAAGATGAAGTTAAACAGAGTAGGTTAGGTGGTTGAGTGCTGAGCCCATGAAGCCCTTGGAGTGTGCGGGAAGAAAATTGGCTAGCTCTTCCCAGGCCTGAATCCCAGAGAAGAGCAGAGTCAAGTAGAGACAAGAGAGAAGGAATGGATGGGAACACAGCAGGGAGAGCAACCCCAGTCAACTGAAAGGATTGAGTTTAGGCCATTTAGGAGCCACCAGGGTGGCCCAGCACTTGGGAGATGGAGGCTAGGGGTTTGGGACTTTAAGGTCATCTTTATCACCATGTGATATATAGTGAATAGTTCCAGACCAGCCTGGGTTACATGACACCCTGCCATAAAAAATTTTTAAAGAGGGCTGGGGGGATGAGAGAAAAAAAAAAAAAAACAAGAAGACAGAAGAAAAGCATTTAGAAATTTGGATCATAAAAATCCTTAGCTTGGCCACCTTTCTATATCTTGGGCATTGGGAAGGTTGGCATTCATGAAGTGAATCTGGGCTGTGGAAAAAGCCAGGTCTACAGAAAAGGCACACATTTACTGACTAGAATTATTCAGCCCAGTCTGCTTGCAGCTTTATCTTATCACACAGCTGTGAGTGCTTTGCTTGACACTGCCCAGAGAACTGTGGAAATACTTCCGTCCTGCTAGGGCTACTATAGGGAAAGCAGAGCTAAGCATGGATCCCCAGGTGTCTTAGTTTACTTTTCTGTTGTCAGGATAAAATACCCAAGCACAAGCAATTTAGGGAGAAATGGTTTATTTGGCTCACAATTCTAGGTTTCTAGGTTACAGTCCATCATTGAGATCCAGGGGGTCAAGTGGGGAACTCAAGGGTTAGGAAGTTGAAGCAGCCACATCACATCCACAGTCAAGAAGAGAAATCGAGGAATTAGTGCATACATACTAGTGCTCAGCTCCTTTTCTTCACTCTTGTGCAACTCAGGCTCTGATGGCTAGGGAATGGAGCCACCCACAGTGTGTGGGGGGGTGGGGGTCGGGGTTCATCCCACCTCAATCCAAAGAAAATTGCTCAGAGGCATGCCCACAAACCAGCATAATCTAGAAACTTCCTTGTTGAGGTTCCCTTCCTAAGTGATTCTATATTGTATAAAGTCCACAACAAAAAACCAAGCATCACACCTGGTATTGTGAGTAGAGGCAGTTGCCCCCTTTTGTCTTCCTGCTTCCTAGACTTGGCCACAGACTGTAGTCCAAATTGATATAAAGGCTAGAGACTGTAGAACTATGGGAGCAACCCAGCCTACCACATAAGCTGTCCAAAATGGTTCCTGTCTGTAATTCCAACACTAGGGAGGTGACAACAGGAACCCTCTGTTCAAAGTCATCCTCAGTTATATAAGGAGTTTAAAACCTGTCTGCATACATGAGATCCTGTCTTTAAAGGGGGAATGGAGAAGAAATTTGGAGGTGATCCTTCATATTGCTTCCCTCCATCCAAGATGTACTGTGCATTTCTCTCTGTCTCATTCATATATATCAAATTCCACTATACCTGGAAGTCTTCATATTTTCAATGAATGTGTTATAGAACCCAGTGTAAATGAACATGCCTCCTATTGGGAAATTTAATGGTCCTACATTTATAATAGGAGTTTCTATTAAATGTCCCACTTTGGCAATATGCCCTGAATATAGTTGCTTTCCTTCAAACAAAGGTGTTCAAAGAACAGAGGTAGCAAAACATATTCTGTTACCATTTAAGACTCATTTTTCTCAGTGCTGACAGCTATAAAAATGAAAACTAGGACTGAATATATATCAGCAACAAATACTAGTAGTCTATGAATATGTCAACTGTTGCGGATGGACCTGGTGCTATTTGTATGTTGATGCTAATTCCACTCTCCTGGGAGGAGCTGTGGAAAAGCAGTGAGTCATACTCTGGTGACTTTTTGTGAACCAATCCTCTAATGAATAAAGGAGCCAACCACTGGGCAAGTAGGCGGGACTTCCAGGTTGGACAGCCGAAGAGAGGAAGCAGGAGAGAGTTAGGTCCTTTTGGATGGGGATAGTGTGAGGATGAGATGTAGATATGAGTGTCTCCAGGTGTCAATGGTGTATATGTCACTGGAGAATTTAGATTTAATAAGGCTTACAAGATTAGGATTTTAATTGCTCCGCCCAACAATTGAATTACTGTCAACTAAGTTTGTGTTGCAGCAAAGTGTGGGTTTGCCAGATGTACACCACAAAGGCTGTGAGGGATTTGAAGCGCGGGGTTGGGTGTTATAGTGACCCACAAGTGGGAACTTAGTGAGCTGGGTAGAGGTGTTTCAGGACCAGAGAGTCTTCACCAGATAAAAACAGGTTGGCCATTGCTCATCGGCCAGACCACTGGGGCAGAGGCAGGTTCAATTTTTTTTTTTTTTTTAGATTTATTTTATTAATATATGTAAGTACACTGTAGCTGTCTTCAGACATTCCAGAAGAGGAAGTCAGATCTTGTTGCGGATGGTTGTGAGCCACCATGTGGTTGCTGGGATTTGAACTCTGGACCTTCGGAAGAGCAGTCGGGTGCTCTTACCCACTGAGCCATCTCACCAGCCCCGGCAGGTTCAATTTTTAATATTTCCCAAAACAGTTGATTATTTAAAAATCTTACTTGTCTTAGTGTTTCCATTGCTATTGCTGTAAAGAAACACCATGACCATGGCAACTTGTGTGTGTGTGTGTGTGTGTGTGTCTGTTTCCAGATGGGGTTTTTCTAGGGTTTCTCTGTGTAGCTTTGGCTGTCCTGGAACTAACTCTGTAAACCAGGTTCATCTCAAACTCAAGAGATCACCTGCCTCTGCCTCCCGAGTGCTGGAATTAAAGGCATGTTCCTCCACCACCCAGTTTAAGGCAACTTAATTGGGGCTGGCATACAGTTTCAGAGGCTTAGCCTCATCCATTATCACCAAGGCAGGGGCGTGGTGGTGTGCAGGCAGATATGATGCTGGAGAGGTAGCTGAGAATTCTATATCTGGATCCACAGACAGCAGGAAGAAG
Organism: Mus caroli; assembly: GCF_978045245.1. NCBI lineage: Eukaryota > Metazoa > Chordata > Mammalia > Rodentia > Muridae > Mus > Mus caroli. The sequence goes on along the minus strand of NW_028227260.1, from coordinate 146,282,499 downwards.
AGACATTGAGCTTGGCATAACTTTTGAAACCCCAAAGCCCACCCCTAACAAGGCCATACCTCCTAATTCATTCAAATAGTGCCACTCCTTAATGACTAAGCATTAAAATCTATGTACCCTTGGGGGCCATTCTCATTCAGACCACCACAATATAGTACAACCGATGACAAAAGAAGCTGAAAATGAATCATTTATTTTGACAGAGAAAAGCCACCAGCTAGGGACATGCTGCTGCTTCCGTCTCTTCAAGGCAAATCCAAGCCATCTTGCCTGGTGGGCTAAGCTCAACCAACAAAGGTTCTGGAGTGCTGAAGCTTCAGTTATCTTCAAGTGGGCCAGCATTCTCTTGGTACAACGTTACAGGGAGCCCACCATGGTTAGCCACGTAGACACAGCTTTGGTTTTGTTTTTTTAAGATTTATTTATTTTATGTATATGACTATATATACTGTAGCTATACAGATGGTTGTGAGCCTTCATGTGGTTGTTGGGAATTGAATTTAGGACCTCTGCTCGCTCTGGTCAACCCCACTTGCTCAGTCCCTGCTCGATCCAGCCCAAAGATTTATTTATTATAAATAAGTACACTGTAGCTGTGTTCAGACACACCAGAAGAGGGTGTCAGATCTCATTACAGATGGTTGTGAGCCACCATGTGGTTGCTGGGATTTGAACTCAGGACCTTTGGAAGAGCAGTCAATGTTCCCGCTGAGCCATCTCGCCAGCCCGTGGACAGTTTATATCCAATTGAAAGTCTTCTGTTCCTCACTCACCCCCCTGGAGCCTGGCTGGAGAGGTTTAGTTGGCTTCTGGCCTGTGTTATGTAGGGCTGTGGGCTTTGGCTGCCTGGTGGCTACCAGGCTGATGGAGATTTGGTTTTAGATGCTCTGGTCACATCAGGATTTCTTCCTCAGGTTTCTAACTAGGCCCTTGCCTCAGTGGACAGCCACTGTGTCCCTTGAGGTTTTGACTCTGAAAGGTCACAGAAGCTCTGTATCTCATGAGACATTCTCATTTCTATCCAGATAGTATGCTCAGTTGTTTTCTATTTTTGGCTTCATTTCATTTGGTTTTCTAAGACAGGGTTTCTCTGTAGCCATAGCTGTCCTGGAACTCATTCTGTTGACTAGGCTGACCTCACACTCAGAGATCAGCCTGCCTTTGCTGGGACTAAAAGCATATGCCACTACACCCAGGCAGAGGCAGCCGGATTTCTGTGTTCGAGGCCAGCCTGGTCTACAGAGTGAATTCCAGGACAGCCAGGGCTACACAAAGAAACCCTGTCTTGAAAAAGAAAAAAAAAAAAAAAAGGAAGAGAAGGAGAAGAAGAAGAAGAGAGGAAGAAGAAGAAGGACAGAAAAGAAAAGAAAATTCTTTATTCCAGCCAGCTGCAACTACAATCAGATATTCAGGAATCCAAGGGTCACCAAGCATTTAGGGCAAGGGCTTTCACCAGCAGACCCTGCATCCTGTTGTCTTACCTGGCAGCTGCAGGGAAAGGTTTTGGGCAATCTGAAAGCAGGCAGTTTAGAAGCTAAGATAAGCTGTTAGCTGGAGGGAGAGGCTTGCACAAGCAGGCAGTTTAACAGATGGGCAGATAAGTCAGCTGGACAGGGAGGTTTGAGCAAGCATGGAGTTTAACAAAAGCTAAGGTAAGTTAGCTGGGGCATCTTGATCTTAGGTTTCTAGAAAAGAGTTGGGTAATTTTCCATGGGATCCTACATCAAAGAGATCAAATTCTAGTTAAACCTGAATTGGCCTCAGCAAGAAGACAAGATGGAAAAAAAAATCTCTGCACTGTCTTGCCCTGTCACAGCTACCATTTTTTTTTTAAACTGGGGTGGGGATCTCTTTCTAGGCCAACTGTATTCAGTGGCCAAATTGACTTATGCAAGGTGGTAGGCCTGGGGTGGGCAGTGGTGCTGAGAAAAACAGAGTTAGAAGTCCTTTAAAGATTTCTGAGTTGCTGGGGATATAGGTCCAAGACATTTGGAACTTGCAAGCTGGGACCCTGGGTTTCATCTTTTATCATACCATTGGTGAGGGCTTTTCAAAGGGGACTGGTCATACTCTTCCCTAACAGATGTCTGTGTATACTAGGCATCATGGAAGGCCCGTTGAATACCTTAACAATGAGCCCAATGTGTGTGACTTTTGTAAGAAAAGGGGCATTATTGTCAGTCTGCAAATGTATGTGGTATTTATCACATGACAGAGTAGCCTCAAGGGTCACGATGATTTACTCAGGCTCAGCCGGAGTGCAGCAGCCCAGAAGGATGACAGCAACAATGACCCCCCATAGGCTCAAAGAGGGCCAAAGATCCATTGTGAGGCTTGAGCAATAGGTAGCTAAGTCACTAAAATGATCACAGCACAAGCCTGAGGGCCTGAGTTTGATCCTGGCCTGGTTCATTCCAGCCATCCACTTGATACAACCCAGAATTACTTGGGAAGAGGGAACCTCAACTGAAGAATTGCTTAGATCAGATTGGCCTGTGGCCATGTCTGTGAGGGCATTTTCTTAATTGCTAACTGATGTAGGAAGGCCTTAGCTCACTGTGGGCATCGCAATCCTTAGGTAAATGGACCTGAGCTATATAAAATACGTAGTTGAATAAGCCAGACTTTGCTTGTCTCTTTGCTTGTCTTCATGTTCCTGCCTTGAGCTCTTGCCCTGGCTTCCTTTGTTGATAGACTATAACCGGGTAAGCTGAATAAACCCGAAATTTCCTCTCAAGGTCAGTTTTGGTCACTGTTAAATCACAGCAATAGAAAGCAATGATGGTCACAGGGCTCTAACCCTCTGTAACTGTAAGCAAGCCTCCAATAAATTCTTTCTTCTTAAGTTGCCTTGGTCATGACATCACTTCACAGTAATAGAATGGTAACTAAGACAATGACCAAGGCAACTTAGAAGAGAAATTGTTTAATTTGAGGCTCACAATTATAGAGGGTTAGAGTCCATGACCACCACGGTGGGGAGCAGAGCAGCATGCAGGCAGGCATGGTGCTGAAGCAGTAGCTGAGAGTGCACATTTGACCCACTAGCAGGAGACATACACATACATACAAAGAGAGCGGGCGGGGAAGGAGGGGAGAACACAGTGTGAATGGAAAGAGACCTGGAACCTCAGAGCCTGTCCCCAATGACACATCTCCTCCCAAGGCCATCCTTCCTAATCCTTTCCAAACCATTCCATGAACTGGGGGGTCAAGAATTCCAATAAATGAGCCCATGGAGGCCATTCCCATGAAAACCAGCACACTTGCAAATGGGGAAAATACCCTAGACAGGCCCAGGACCTCTGTGAATGAAATGATCGGCTTTTGTTACTGTTGTTTGCAGTGAGAGGGTAGGCGCTCCTTTTCAACCAGAACCCAGGAAAAGGCTGAGGTATTCTTCCAAAGGCTTTTTTCTGGTAGCCATTGTCAGGAAGGAAACTCATACCAAATGCCAAGGGGCATTTTTGGCGGAAGCTCCCTCCCTTTGCCAGTATCTTCCAGTACTAGGGATCACACATGCTCAGCTGAGCTGTATCCCAAGCTCTTGCCAGAGTCTTCAAGCCATCAAATCACCCATAGAGATCATGAAGTTACAGGAACCTAACAGTGGCATGTACACCGCAGCTTGCCAGACAGCTTCCAACACAGATGTTGGTATAAGTCCCACTCAAAGGATGCTGCTTCAGGGCATGAACTGATTCAAAAGACCAAGTACTATGTCTGAATGAAGCATAGACATTCTCCAGAACCCACAGAATTCAATACAGGGCACAGTTCTCTTTCTTCTTAGGGAATTGTTGTACAGGACTATCCTCCAAGCCAAACAGTCAACATCTCCATAAGATCAGCTGTGCCTACCTGCAGGCGACCCCCTGAATCTGGTCTGTGGGCTATTAACTTTTGGAGAAGGAGGGGTGCAGACGGTCATTGGGAACTGAGTATCTGGTCATTCCTCCCAGTACACAATTCTGCCCTCACTAACCTTAGGTGGCCTCAGAATCTTAGGAAGGAGCTACAGTATTGTGATGGTTTGAATGTACTTGTCTCAGGGAATGGTACTATTAGGAGGTGTGGCCTTGTGGGAGTAGGTGTGACCTTGTTGGGGAAGTGTGTCACTGTGGGCATGAGATTTAAGACCCTCATCCTAGCTGCATGGAAGCCATTCTTTTCCTAGCTGCCTTTGGAACAAGAGGTGGAACTCTCAGCTCCTCTAGCCCCAAGTCTGACTGGATACTTTCATGTTACCACCTTGATGATAATGGACAGAACCTCTGAACCTGTAAACCAGCCCTAATTAAATATTGTCCTTTATAAGTTGACTTGGTCATGGTGTCTGTTCACAGCAGTAAAACCCTAATTCAGACAAGTATATAGGATGAGGAAGACTAGAGGCTCTGGCAGGGGTATTCCATCCACAAAGCATGATCTTTAGCCACAGGCTACACCAGTGCTGTGATAGTCTGACGATCATCAACGTTGCTGAGACTTGTATATAATTGGTCTACTAAGAATCATCCACGTAGTTGTTTGTTTGGTCATAGTATTTATCACAGCAACAGAAGGCAAACCACAACACCAGAACACATGGTTTACAAGTGCTTGTCCCTGCTGAGCCTTCTCCCCGGCATGCTTGGTCACTCTTTAAAAGCAAGCCCCTGTAGTATCATGCTGCTTAGCTTATGGCTAGAAGGCCCTTCCATAACTATAACTTAAATTGCCTTCTGACAACCTACATTTTTCTGCCTCACCTGTCACTTTGTCCATTTCTTTTCAGAGATGAGACAGCTGTGTTCCACCACTGGTATGGCCTTTTAAAACTTAGAGGGTTAGGAGGCCACCCAGTCTTGGTTTTTTTTTTTTTTTTTTTTTTTTTTTTTGCAGATTTCAGAACTCCTAAAACAGTAGCGGGCACTGACTGCCTCTCCCTCCAATCCCAAGTCAAAATAGGTGACTCTGTCTTGAGAAGCCCATGCCCACATGTGAGTATGTCTTGGTCTTCTCTTGATTGTCTCTTTTGCTCTTTACTCTGGGTGCTTAAAATCTTCTTTCTTGGGGCTGGAGAGATGGCTTGGTCTTAAGAGCACTGGCTGCTCTGCTCTTCCAGAGGTCCGAAGTTCAATTCCTAGCAACCTCATGATGCCTCACAACCATCAATAACAGGATCCAGTGCCCTCTTCTGGTATGCATGTGGGCATACAGAGAAAGTACTCTTACATATAATACATAACAAATAAACCTTTAAAAAAATCTTAGGCCAGCCTGGTCTACAGAGTGAGTTCCAGGACAGCCAGGGCTACACAGAGAAACCCTGTCTTGAAAAAGCAAAAAAAAAAAAAAAAAAAAAAAAAAAAAAAAAATCTTCTTTGTGCTTAAACCCTATATTAAAATCTTTTTTTTTTTTTTTTTTTTTTTTTTTGAGACAGGGTTTCTCTGTGTAGCCCTGGCTGTCCTGAAACTCACTCTGTAGTCCAGGCTGGCCTCGAATTCAGAAATCCACCTGCCTCTGCCTCCCAAGTGCTGGGATTAAAGGCGTGCGCCACCAAGCCTGTCTACCACCACTGCCCGGCTTAAAATGTCTTTATTAACCTCATTGTCTTAGGTAGGTTTTTACTGCTGTGAACAGACACCATGACTAAGGCAATTCTTATATGGACAACATTTAATTAGGGCTGGCTTACAGGTTGAGAAGTCTAGTTCATTATCATTAAGGCAAGAGCATGGCAGCATCCAGGCAGGCATGGTACAGGAAGTTCTACATCTTCATCCGAAGGCGGCTAGCAGAATACTGACTTCCAGGCAGGCACCTAGGGCTATGGTTTTAAAGCCTTTGCCCATAGTGACACACCTCCCAATAGTGCCACTCCTAAGACCAAGCATATACAAACCATCACACTCACTCTCCTCAAAATAATAATAACAATGTAAAAGGCACCAGATAGCTGCTGTGTCTACTAAAAGATTTCAATCAGTATTTACACATGATACACACACACACACATATACATATACATACATATATATATATATATATATATATATATATATATAGAGAGAGAGAGAGAGAGAGAGAGAGAGAGAGAGAGAGCACTTCTCCAGACTTAGAAGGAGATCCTCTACCCAAAGTCACATGTCAGCACTTACAGAAAACTAGGTGCCAAAAGATACCTGATTACATTTTACTCTCCAGACAAAAAGCAGGCTAGAATGTGTTTGTTCACCAGGCTTCACCAACTATTAGGTTCCATTTCCATAACAAAGAACATGCCTCTACCAGGCAGCTCAAGGGGGCAGTGCAGACCTGCCTGTCTTAACGGCCCCAATTCTCTTCTTGAGAAAAGCATGATTCTGTCAGGTGGGCAAGAGGGCCCAAGGTAACAAGTACACCGGTGAAAACATACACTGGTGTACTTAAAATAATTCCGGCTGTGTAAATCTCCCCTGTGCCTCAGTGACTAGATTTGCAGTCTCCTGTGTCTGCTTAAATTATTCAAAGTGTAGAAGTGACATAATTCCAAGGAGGAGTGGTCCTGATACCCTCCCTGCCCAGCCCTTCAGAGCAAACAGTGTTTTCTAGACTGCTGTCTGCAGTACAGCAAGGGTTCATGAAAGTGACTTAAGAGATGGCCCCTCCAGTTCAAAAACCAAACCACTCCAAAGGAATGGAATCAGATTTGAATCCAATGAGAAATGCCAATGAACAGCACAGGTAGCAGGGGCAAGCATTGTTCTGTGAAAGGCTGGCTTCCTGTTTGTATGGATAAGATGTTTGCTAGTCTGAGATGTGCTTTAATAAAGGCACCCCCAGAGCCTGGTCGCTGGGGCTAAATCCTAGAGGTTTTGGAACTTGCTGTATATGGAGTTAGTGAGGATGACCTTGAACTTCTGATACCGATGCTTGCACTTCCTAATAGCTGGGATTACAGATGTGTGCCACTACACTCAGTTTATAGAGTGCTGTAACTTAACCCAAGGCTACGTAAGCACTTCACCACCCGAACTACATCCGCAGCCTGTCTTATATATGTGGAAGCTCTGTTACTGGGAACATGCATATTTAGAACTGATCTCTGTCTCTGTGTGTGTGTTGTACATGTTTGTGTAGGGTGTGCATTTGTGCTTTCAAGAGCAAGTGTGCATGTGTGTGTTTAAGTGAGAAGTTGACATCAGGTGTGTTCCCAGTGAGAAGTCACTCAGCACACTTAGAGATTCAAGAAAAGACTCTTTAATAGCAAGCAGCCAATTCTGGCTAATGCTCTGTCTTAGGGTTTCCATTGCTGAGAAGAGACATCATGACCACAGCATCTCTTATAAAGGAAACCATTTAATCTGGGCTGATTTCAGAGGTTCAGTCCATATGGTCATGGCAGAAACATGGCAGAGTCCAGGCAGACATGGTGCTGGAAAAGGGGCTGAGAGCTCTACAACTGGACCGAGAGACAGCAGGAAGAGATAATGAGCCACTAGGCCTAGCTTGAGTGTCTTAAGACCTGAAAGTCCACCCCCAGGGACATACTCCAACATGGCCACACCTCCTAAATAGTGCCATTGCCTGTGGGCCTTTTGGGGCCATCTTCTTTTAAGCTACCACATGCTCAAAGAAGAGCTGGCCTTGAATAGATGATTTTTGCAAACTTATATACACCTTAGGCTTGGGTAGTCCATGTATGCTGTCATCCTTAAAGCTCTTTTAGGTTTTGGCCCCATGTTATACTTTGAATAATTTAAGCAGAGACAGGAGACTGCAAGTCTGGCCATTAAGGCATATGGAGATATTGCCAGAATTATTTTAAGTACACCAGTGTACTTTTTCCAATAGTTGTCACCTGAGGTCCTCTTGCCCACCTAACAAAATCATGCTTTTCTCAAGAACAGAACTAGATTCTTTAAGACAGGCAGGCCTGCTCTGCCCCCTTGAGCTGCCTGGTAGAAGCATGTTCTTTGTTGTGAAAATGGAACCTAATGGCTGGTCAGTGAACTAATGCTTCCATCCTGGCCTGGTCTCTAATAGGCCTGGTTTGTGTACTACTTATCCTTGGGATAGTTTGGAGGCACTGTCCCTTAGCTCAATTCTACTATATGTGAGTTAATGTCTCCTAAGCAAATGGTAATCTCAAAGATGGGGGAGAAAGACCACTGACTCAAATCATCATGGCAAATGAACTGAGAGCTTCTGGGTTTTTTGTTTTGTTTTTCCTGGTTTGGTTTGGTTTAGTTTTTCGAGACAGGGTTTCTCTGTGTAGCCCTGGCTGTCCTGGAACTTACTTTGTAGACCAGGCTGGCCTTGAACTCAGAAATCTGCCTGCCTCTGCTTCCTGAGTGCTGGGATTAAGGCGTGCAAGCCACCACCGACCGGCAGGAATTCCTTTTTAACGTCAGTAGTATTACTCTTTCTTCTCTATCACTTGATGGTGAGTTCCAGGGATTTCCTCCTCTCTCTCCTCCAGCTCAGGGATGACTGGTCCCTCTAGGGATCTTGATTGGGTTTGTTTTCTCTGTCAGTTAAACAAATGTCAGGGAAAATCTCAAGTCTTCTCAACTATAATGTGGCAAGGGGTACCTGGCAGGCCCATGCCAAGGCATGTCCCTGAGAAATGACTCCCATGCAACAGAGCTGGTACAAAGGGGGCTTATTGGGGGAAGGGAAAGATGTGAGGACCTGGGAAAGACAGACAGCTGCAAGCAGAGCCATGAGGCCAGAGAAGAGGAGGCGGCACAGAGGACAGGGGAGAAGAGTGTGCGCCTGGAACAAAAGCACAGGGGGAGGGGGCAGCGGCCCGTGCTAGGTCCCTGGCAGGAACCTAGTAGAATCATCTAGAAGCTACCATCAAATGCATCAGGGAAAATCTCCAACACTGCTGAGAAAATGAGCTGCTGAACACTGGCTTTTAATTGGGGACAAGAGAAGAAATCCAGCAGGGAGGGCCCTCTGGACACTCACAGTCCAGTCTTTCTTGGAGGACTTTCCTGCTTTGTTCTTGTAAGGCTCCCCCCCACACACACCCCAATTTACTGCTGGTCAATTGGAAAGGATAAGCCCAAAACTTTGATATAAACAGTGCTGATCTGGCCTTGAGCTTGTTAAACATGTAAGTCTGTCAGGAGGGGACCCTACTGGCTGGAGGAAAAAAAGCCCACCAGGCCTTTATTTTAAGCTGCCAGCAGGTCAGTGGGGTGAGGCAGAAGGCAGCCATCTTGGACGTTTGCCACCTTTATTATGTAATCATGGTTCCTCTCCCTGGCTGCCTCAGACTGGCTAATTTCTAGTCCCTTAGAAGGTTTGCAGTCTTTCTTTGCAACCTGCCGTGAACATTCTTCCTTAGCTGTGCGAAGCTGAAGTAGAGAAGGGCTTCCTGCCTTTTTTTCCCAACTGGCTTCTTTTATGAGTTAATCCCCTCTTCCTCACTCCTTTCTCTTTTAGCAGGGTCTTACTATGTAGTCCTGGCTAGCTTTGAACTTGCTAAGTACAAGAGGCTGGCCTCAAAATAAGAGATGATCCTGCTTCTGCCTCTGGAGTGCTAAGATTAACCTTTATGTTAATCTTGATGTAGTCTCCAGTTTGATCTCCTGCCACACTAATGAGATAGAAGTTCAAAACAAATACAAATGATGTTATAAAGGAGTTGTTAATAGATTTGCTTAGGAGACATGGAATTTAGCTAAGGGAGCACTGCCTCCAGAATACCGGAGGGGTAAACAGTATGTTAACCAGGCCTCTTAGGGTTTTGGCAGAGAAGTATCTTGGCAGGTCAGGGCTAAGGTAATGCAAAGATCACACCACAAAACAGATTCACACAAGAGTTTGATTTGAGCCGGGCGGTGGTGGCACACGCCTTTAATCCCAGCACTCAGGAGGCAGAGGCAGCCAGGAGGATTTCTGAGTTCAAGGCCAGCCTGGTCTACAGAGTGAGTTCCAGGACAGCCAGGGCTACACAGAGAAACCCTGTCTCGAAAAACCAACCAAACAAAAAAATTTAGGATACTAGGGTGTAATTTTTTCCAGATATTAGACCCCATTCCCACAAAAAAGGAGACACCTCTGATTTACAACCAGCCATTAATCCCTGATTCTCATTCCCAAAGAATACCTCTAACAAGATGACCCAACTGTAACAATTATTCAAAGAAAGAAAGGAAGAAAGAAAGGAAGGAAGGAAGGAAGGAAGGAAGAAAGAAAGAAAGAAAGAAAGAAAGAAAGAAAGAAAGAAAGAAAGAAAGAAAGAAAGGAAGAAAGGAAGGAAGAAAGAAAGACCACTGGTGTACATAAAAATAATTCTAGCAATATGCAATATCTTTGCTGTGTGAACCTCTTCCCTGCCTAAGGGACCAGAATTACAGGCTCCTGTCTCTGTTTAAATTGTTTAAAGTGTAACCTGGAGCTAGGACTCAAAAAAGATTTAAGGATGACAATGTTCATGGACTATATAATCCTAAAGTGTATAGAAACCTTCTGATGGGGGTCTTAGGACATGCCCTTTCCAAGAAGCCTTCTCTGACTACCTAACCCAGTCTCCATTGCATGTGCCAGGTCAGCATGGTTTTAACATAAACCTGATACTGTAACTGCCCTTTCTTTACACATTTGATTCCCTGAACCTCTCTGTGAGGAACCATCTCTTTGTACCTGCAGGGTCTGGCTCAGCGACTAGAACTGTGTGTGTATGTGTGTGTGTTTTCGAGGGCGACCCCCCACCCCATGCCCACGGGGAGGTGTGGTATGCCAGGGGGTGGGGCAGTTCTTATCGCAAACTGATTGTACTTAGGGACCCTTAATTAGAAAGTTTGCGGAGGGCTGGAGACGCGGTTCAGTGCTTAAGAGGATTCTCTTACAGAGGACTGGAGTTCATTTCCCCAACTACCAGTAGCTCCAGCTTAAAGGAGATCTGATGCCCTCTTCTGGCCTCTGAGAGCACCTACACTTGGCGTTTACAGACATAAATGAAAGTGATTTTTTTAAAAAAAAAAGTGCCTAAGTGAGCATGTGACCAAATGGAATTATTCTGCCAACAGGCTAGACTGGTGGTGGTCTTGCAGGCAGATCCCCCCCCCCATAAAGTCCTTTACAACATTTTCATTTCGTGTTATGTTTGTGCAAGCATCCACATTCTATCCTCCGACAAACCGATTCACTTTCCCCACACGGCCTTATTTGCATTTAAAAGCGAAGGCTGCAAAGGAGAATTCCTTTTGCCAAAGAGGAATTTCAAGCATCTGTTGCAGACCAGAGAGAAGAAAAGAACGAAAAAATTTTAAAGGGCTAGAAGCTGATTTACACAGAGCTACTACCAAATCATCCTACAGAAGCAGGGAATTTTATTTTAGTCCTAAATAGCAAAGACAGCCAGCCTGAGTTCTTGGACGAAGTCCCTAAGGGAGCTGGGATTTGGAATGACAATGCCTGCAAAAGCTGGGGCGTTTAGGGAGCTGCAGCCCTGTTCCTGCTCCAGCTGAGTCTCCACCCCTTCCCCCTCCGTGTGAGCAATGGGCAGCTGCCAGCAGCATCCTGGATCCGGTCCAAGCAGCTTGCTGTCGGTAGCACAGGCCTGCGGGGCCGCAGGGTCCTCCCACCCTTTGCTTTTGGATGGGCATTATTAGCTAGAAAAATGCTCCGCGTTTTTCTTGTTCGTGTGGTGTAACCTGCTTGCCGCAGACGCGCAACCTTTCTCCAGTAATTACCTCCCACGCTTGGGAAAAAAAATCTCTCTCTCCCCACCCCCCCTTTCATTACAGCAGCCAATTCAGCAAACTAGTTTGTATCACCAAGGACAAAGAGACAGCCTTTCCGATTGTAATGACGCGTTTCTTTCTTCCCACCATTTCTCCAGTGAAAGGGGCACGATGACCTCCAGTCTCACCGTTTCTGAAATCAAATGCACGGACTGATCTCCTTAGTCCAATCTGAGAATCTGGCACTAAATTGATGGGCCGCTAGTGACCATGATCGGTTTCTTGGAATGGAGGAGGCAGTGCCCCAGGAATATCCCACCATCACCACCACCACCACCCCGCCCTAACCACCACCCATTTGTAGCCAGCCTGCTAAGGCAGGAAAGAGGATATTGGAAAGAGATATTGGCAAACAGACTATTGAAACATTAGACACTATTAACATTGTAATTTCCCTAGGAACCTCATACTCAGAAAAGGGAAGGCTGAGAGCTGAAATGGAGACCAGGTTCTGTTTTGTCAGGTGACCTTGCTGGAGAGACTGGAGCCGAGGCAGTGTAGGATGGAAGTGGGAGCATGACGACATAGGAACAGAGGACAGATTTCTTTGTCCCTTTTCCCAAGGTGGTCAAGTTGACTAAAACTCCTTTTTCTGACCCTGCCCCGCTTTGAGACAGGGTCTCTCTATGTAGCCCTGCCTTTCCTAGAACTGTGTAGACCAGGCTGGCCTTGAACTCACAGAGATCCTTCTGCCTCTGACTCTGAGTAGTGGGATTAAAGGCATGTGCCACCGCACCCCGGGTCATCTGACTCTTTTACTTGGTTTATTGAGGATGGGTTGATGGGCCAGACTTGGGGCACAGGTTGTGTGACCCTCAAGTTTGATGATAATACAAAGCACAAAGCTAGCTCATGTGTACAACCTATTGTAGCCAATGAAATGTGAGCAAGGTTCGTTGTATGTCCAATTCCCTGGAGCTGAATAGCGAAGTTCACCCAACTCATATTGAGGCTCCCAGAGGGCTGACTTCTAAGACTGTAAAGAAAACAAACTCAAGCTCCCTACTTTAGCTCACTGGGTCAGGAAGAAGTCTAGACGCAATTCTAAAACAACGCCACGCCCATCACGATGATAGAAGTGGAAGAGCAGAGCAAGAAACAATAAAGCTGCCGGGCGTGGTGGCGCACGCCTTTAATCCCAGCACACGGGAGGCAGAGGCAGGTGGATTTCTGAGTTCGAGGCCAGCCTGGTCTACAAAGTAAGTTCCAGGACAGCCAGGGCTACACAGAGAAACCCTGTCTCGAAAAACCAAAAAAAAAAAAAAAAAAAAAGAAAAAAAGAAAGAAAGAAAAGAAACAATAAAGCTTCAGGTGAGGTATGCAGGGATCTTAGGTTTCTTGGGGAGCACTTTAGTAGCTTTTAAATGGTTGCTGAGCAAATCTAGATCCCTGGAACCCCTGTGAAAAAGCCAGATTCCATGACTCCTGTCTGCACCACCACTAAGTTGGGGCCGGGTAGAAGGGAAAAAGAGCTCCCCTGGGAGCTCTCTGGCTAGCTAGCTTACTGGAAGCCCCACCTAGATACATGCGTGGTACTGGGAAAATTGAGGTTTCCCCTCTTGGAATTCTTGGTCTTGTTAATAATTTTAAAGAGAAAAGCAGCCAGGCGGGCAGGCTGGGAAGCTTGGCAGCGGTCAGAAGGTGGCAGCTGAGGAAGAGGAAACCGATGCTCTTTGACTTAAGCAGGGAAGTTTAGCAGTGGAAGTCAGCCACATAGTGGACAAAGAGCCACAGCAGGGTGTGTGAAAGCCCAAAGTCTTACCTGGGATCCATAAAGAGGAGGAGGAGGAAGAGGAGGAGGAGGAAGAGGAGGAGGAGGAGGAAAAAGGAAAATTTATACTTTGATAGACTTCATGGAAGCTCCTTAGCAACTGCTTTAGGGAGGGAAAAAACATCAGCTGATTAAAGGGCTCATTATTCCACCTGTCTCTCTAGCATGGATCCAGTGAACCTGACTTCCTGAGGGGCGGTCCTTGGCCAGAGCACTGGATTATATAATAAGCAGGCCAACTGGATTAATTCAAGGGACAATGCCATGTATCTACCCAGAGAGAGATTCCATTCTCCTGACCAAGAATAGTTTTCCTTTAATAGGCTTCCAATGCCACTCTAAGTCACAAGGGGGAAAGTCACCCAAAGTTGTCCTCTGACCTCCATATGTGTGTCCCCTCACATATAAACATGAACACACATGTCATACACATACATACAATTATTTTTTAAGCCTGGATGTGGCCATGTACATTTGACTTCAGTGCTGGGGGTGGGGGTGGAGGTGGGGATGGGTGGAGGATTACCAGGGCTTGGAGGTTCTCAGCCCAACTCTAGGCTCATTGAGAGAATATGTCTCAAGGAAATATGGCACATAGTGATAGAGGGGAATACCTTGTGTCCTCCTCTTACCTCCACAGTCACATACACACATGTGCAAGTGCTTGCACGAGCATGCACACACGCACACACACATATACTTTTTTAAAAAGATTTATTTATTTATTATATGTGTGTACACTGTAGCTGTCTCCAGACACTCCAGAAGAGGGCATCAGATTTTTGTTACAGATGGTTGTGAGCCACCATGTGGTTGCTGGGATTTGAACTCAGGACCTTTGGAAGAGCAGTCAGTGCTCTTAACCGCTGAGCCATCTCACTGCCCCTCCCCCTTTTTTAAAAGGAAGAAAATAACATTTTCCAATGTTACTTGGGTGTGAATGTGTGAGCTCTTGAACATGGTACTGGATGTAGTTTTAAGTGTCTGCATGATTTGGTCCTTTGTGTAAACTTGTATATCCATCACAATAAAAATAAATTGTTTAAATATTATTAATAAAATAATATTTTGCCTATATCAGAGTAAAGATTATAGGTCTTTTGGTGGAGTGCTTTGTCTAACATTCACAAAGCCCTAGGTTTGATTCTTAGCCCTGAATAAGTCAGGTATCCTGTTATACACTGTTATCCTAGCATTTAGGAGGTATAGGCCAGAAGATCAAGAGTTCAGGCTAGCCTCAGCCACCCCAGGACTATATGGGAACCTGTCCCAAAATAATCAAAACCAGTAAGAATACTTGTTCTAGTGAAAATTACATGGTACAGAGTACCACATTCTGGCCAGCCACTTATCTGCTGAGGTAGAACCTAGTTGCTTTTAGTTTTAGGTTATAGATGGGTGCTATGAACATTTCTGTATGGGCTTTGCATGGGCAGGAACCTTCTTTCTCCTAGGATAAATACCAGGAGTTTGATTGGCAGGTTACACTGTATAATTTTTTTAATTATATGTATTTGTCTGTTTATTTCGGGCTAAAGAGATACAGGGTTCCCTGGTGCAGGGTAAGCCTTCAGTTTACCACTGAGCCACATCCGTAGCCCACTGATATGAGCTTTCAAGAAACTAAGAAACTCTTTTTTTTTTTTTTTTTTTTTTTTTGGTTTTTCGAGACAGGGTTTCTCTGAGCAGTCCTGGCTGTCCTGGAACTCACTCTGTAGACCAGGCTGGCCTCGAACTCAGAAATCCACCTGCCTCTGCCTCCCAAGTGCTGGGATTAAAGGCGAGCGCCACCACTGCCCGGCTGAAACTAAGAAACTCTTATTCCTGAAATAGATGCCCAGCTCAATTCCAGGTGGGCTGCTGCCTGAAGAGCTGTATTCAGAAATCCCCAGCCAGAATCCCCACCAGGATTCATGGCTTTTGCAAAGATGGATTTCAGAGTGAGCCAAATATGAATCTGAGTTGAATGTATTAAAAATACAGAGGAAGGGCTAGAGAGATGGCATAGCAGTTACAAGCACTAGTTCTTACAGAGGATCCAGGACTGGCTCCCACCACCCACATGGTGGCTTATAACCATCTGTAACTCCTGTTCCAAGGAATCTGAGAACACCAGGCAGTCACATGGTACACACACACACAAGTCACTCATGTACCTAAAATAAAATAATTGTTAAGAACAGAAAACAGTGCAGAGAGAGAAAGAGCAAGAAGCGGGACACAGGACAAGTTTTTCCTTCCTTCCTTCCTTCCTTTTTTAAATTGTTGAGAATTTCCTTGGGCTTGTTTGTTTTGAGACAGGGTTTCTCTGTGTAGCCCTGGCTGTCCTGGAACTCACTTTGTAGACCAGGCTGGCCTCGAACTCAGAAATCTGCCTGCTTCTGCCTCCCAAGTGCTGGGTCTTAAAGGTGTGTGCCACCACTGCCCAGCAAGAATTTCATATAGACATATGATGTATATTAATCAAATCTACTCCCTCCATTCTTTCCCTCCAATCCCTCTCCTGTGCCGTACCTCTTTTCCCTCCCAACTTCATGAATTCTTTTTTTAAAACCTGCCAAGTCCACTTAGTGCTGCTTGTCTGTACTTGGTTATAGAGCCATGGCCATCTGTTAGCTTCTCAGGGCTTGCATCCCTAATGTAAACTGACTCTTCCCCTTTAGCAGTCATTAGTTGACAGTAGCTCTTCAGTGAGGAGTGGACCTTCCTGAGCCCATCCCCCATCTGTGCTGGGATTTTTGATTGGTTTGATGTAGTATAGGTCATGTGTATACAGTCACATGTACAACGACCCTGTCGTGTCCAGTGACTACTGTCTCACAGTAGCCAACAGGGCTCTTCCTGATGAGTCAGTAGTCATTCATTACTGCTGGCTCTTAGTCTTCCTGTTTCCCCTTCTGAGACGGTCCTTAACCCTGGAGGAGTCTGTGGTGCATTGTTGTGTAGCAGTTTCTTCTGACTGTGAAAACATCCCATCTTGGAGAGAAACTACTTAAGACATAGGGTGTGAAAAGGGAGGCAGAACAACAGGATATTTTAGATGGAATGTTTACTGGGAGGTGAAACAACAGGATGTTCTAAGGGGAGGTGGGATACTCCATCCTTCACCTCCTTTAGACAGGAAGTAAACATGTAATAGCTTCAGGAAGTCCTTGAAACTACCCAGCTTCAATAGGTTCTTCCTTCCCAGGAGCATATTAGCAAAAAAGACTGCCTATACTCACTCTCAGATAAGTTGAACTACTACATTGAGGCTCAGAGTGAGCAACCTGCACTAAACACAGCCTTCTGAGCCAAGTGGCCTGGGTGCAGCATAGAGCAGCTGAAGTGCCTGGAAGAAACAAAGACCAGCAGAGCTGCCTGGAAGGGGCTCAGAGCACCAGGAAAGGACACCCTCCAACCTACTGAGCTGCCTGCAGCCTCTGCAGTGCGCTCCAGCTTTCCAGCTTTCAGGAACTGTCACGTGACTGCAGTGGGCTTTGGTGATGCAGCTGTCTTTGAGTTGTTTCTGCTCCTATAAGTAACTCCAATAAATCTCATCGGTTCGCCAAGTCGGACTTTGGTGACACCTGTGTTTTAGTCTGTTATTGGTCCCCTGTCTGAGGTTAGTAGATGTTTGTTCATGTCTCCCTAGAAGCAGTGCCACACAACATACATACATGCATGCATACATATATACATACATACTAAGTGTTTCCCATTTGGGGCTGAGCACTTCACTGACTCTCAATGTCTGCAGGCTGTGCAGTGACAACAAGAAGCTTTCCCGGTGAGTGTTGAAAGATGCACTAATCTACTTGAAGGGTGCACACCTATACGCCCAGTCCTCTGGTGGAGGGTTATGGGGTCACAGGTGTATGCCACCACACAGACCTTTTAGCTTAGCTTTACATGAACTTAGAGAACACACGTTTTTATTCTGATAAGGTACAAGGTTTCCTTGGTTTGGGTGTTAAGCCTGAGAACTTGGCCTCCTTCTAGACCCCAAGGATCTTATATGGGGCGTGTGTGTTGGGGTGGTATATCTGCATGTGGTATGTGTGTACAGTGTATGTGTGTATGTGTGTGGTGGTGGGGTATGTGTGTGGTGTGTCAGGTATGTGTCTGTTATGTGTGTGGTGTGCATGTGGTATATCTGTGTATGCCATATGTGGTGTGTGTGTGTGTGTTTGTATGTGTGTGAGGTCTTTGATGGACATAGTCCTAGCATACTGAAAGAGTTTCTTTGCCACCTATGGCTTAGCCTGTGTTGTTTGTCACTGGGGCCTACACAGCCTGGTTAGTATATTTTTCTCTCCCTGGTGCTCTGAGCCCTCACCCCCCACTTCTACTTTTGGAAGGTTTTACCCTAACTGGACATGGCAGTACCCATCTATAAGCTAGACACACTCTGGAGGTGAGACAGGAGAACCAGAAGTTCATGGTTAATCACCTACAGTGGTACATCCTTTAATCCAGAGGCAGGGCAGCAGGTCTCTGGGAGTTTAAGGGCAGACTAGTGTACACAGTGAGACCCCATCTCAAAGCAAAACAAACAGACAGACTTGAGCCTAGAGAGATTGCACAGTGGTTAGGAGCACACACTGCTCTTGCAGAAGACCCAAGTTCAGTTCCCAATACCCGAGGTGGCCCTGGCTCCTCAGGAACCTTTACTCACACGCACATAACCATACAGAAGCACACAGAGAAACACCACATTAAAACGAAAATCTTAAAAGGCATAAAAAAGAAATGAAGGATCAGGAAACAGGCACTTCAGTGAGGAGCTGAAACAACCTACTTAGAGCCCAAAACTCAAGTCCACATTTGGGTCTCCATGCAAAGACCAACATGGAATGGAAGTTCTTCCCTCTGATGTTCATTTGCTCTTAAATATTGGAAGTGGACTGGTTGGATGCAGTTCTTTTGCAGTTAGCCTTCCTTCCTTCTCTGTCCTCTTCTGATGTCCTGCTGAACAGGTCCCATTTCCATTCGCTTCTTTTCGCCATTTTAAGTGGCTTTCCTTGGGAGCGGTCATCAGTAATTTAAAACAGTTACTCCTAAGGTAATCTGTAATGGGTTTTTGCTGGAGTCCACCCCCTTCCTCACAGAGCTAGATATGCTTGTTCCAGTGGGAGGAGGGTTTCACGGAGAGAAAAGTGACAGCAGGCAGTTTAAGTGGAGGAAATCCATCCTTACAGAAGCATAGCCCAGACACAGGCACAGTTGGCCTTGCCATGATGTAATGCAATTGTTAGCACTTCTGTCCTTTTAAGAATCACTATTTTATGTATATGAGTGCTCTAGCTACATGTATGCCTGCATGCCAGAAGAGGACATCAGATTCCATTACAGATGGTTGTAAGATGCCATGTGGTTGCTGGGAATTGAACTCAGGATTTCTGGAAGAGCAGGCAGTGCTCTTAACCACTGAGCCATCTCCCCAGCCCAAGAGTGTCTTGTCTGCTTCCTTCCTTCTGATGTGTGATTCATATTTGTATTTCATATTCATATTTGATTCATGTATTTACATGTGTATACACATGTGTGTACTCATGTGCCTGTGTGGGCACCTCCCTCCATGGCTCTCCACCATGGTTTGTCACACACTATCTCTCAGTGAACTTGGAGCTCACCAACTTGGTGTCACTGGACCGTCTGTCACTGCAACCCCCACCCTGGGTTTACAGTTATGCCACAACAAGCCTGGCTTTTTACCTGGGTATTGGGGATCTGAACTCAGGTTCTCATGCTTTTGTGGCGAGCACTTTATCCACTGACCTATCTCCCCATCTCCTCTTGGTGCTTCCTTCTGAGACCATGTCTTCCTCACCAGAGTCTAGCACTATGCTGAACACACAGTAGGTGGTGGGTGTCTGCTGTGTGCATGGAATGTTCTAGAGGTCTAACAGTTCTGCACTGCAAGGCAGGGCATTAGGAAGAGTTCGGGGCCAGCTCTCTGGTTCCCACTGTTTTTGTTCTTGGGATGTGTCTGTGTTCTGTGTTGTTTCTGTTCTTTGTGGAGCTAAGTTTCTGTCAAATAGGTTGACAAAATGATATTTAAAATGGGACTGATGGCAGTATGGCTCAGTGGATAAAAGCACTTGCTGTCAAGCTTAATGACCTGAGTTTGACCTCCGAAAACCACATGGTAGAAGGAGAGAAGCTGTAAGTTGTCCCCTGGTGTCCTTTCTCTAGTTCTATATGTCCCCCCTCAATGTGGGACCTAGAGAGATGGCTTAGCCATCAGGAGAGCATATTGCTCTTACAGAGGTCTGGAGTGTTATTCCCAGAACCTACTTCAGATGGCTCACCATCACTTGCAGTTCCAGCTCTAGGGGATCCAATGGCACGTGCACACAGAGAGACAGGACACATACACTAATATGAGATAATAGAACAAATCTTACAAAAATAATCCGGGCCAGTTAGTGGTGGCGCACACCTTTAATCCCAGCACTTGGGAGGCAGAGACAGGTGGATTTCTGGGTTCAAGGCCAGCCTGGTCTGCAAAGTGAGTTCCAGGACAGCCAGGGCTACACAGAGAAACCCTGTCTCGAAAAAACAATAAATAAATAAATATATAAAAAATATCCGGGTGTAGTGGCACATGCCTTTAATTCACCACACTCAGAAGGCAGAGGCAAGGCTCCTTGAGTTTGAGGACAGCCTGATCTACATCGTGAGTTCCAGGCTAGCCAGGATGATACAGTGAGACCCTGTCTCCAAACCAAAGCTGATACAAGATATGGTTGATTGCAGCCCCAGGCATAATGGGTAAGCATAGTTATCCAGAGGAAACTTCATAGTGCTTTCCGAGTTCCAGCACCTCAACTTCCCATGCTTTTCCAGCAGCCACTTTGGTTTTGGCATGACGTGGATGTGCTGTGTTCCCCACAGGCTTGAGCACTTAATCTCTCGACTGGTGGTGCTGGTTTCAGAGGTGGGGCCTAGTGGGTAGAAGTGGGTCACCAGCAGCCAGCCCTGGTTCTGGTAGGTTTGGCTGCTTCTCAGTCAGCCTCTAGGAAGTGACCTGCTCCCTCACATTCTCTCCAGCAGGTAACGTTAGCCAGGGCCTCGATACTTTGCAAAGCTCCATTTTGGTTGAACTGATAGTTCCAATAACCTCAATCATTTGTTTTGTAGAACTAAAGTAAGCTGTTTCTCTAAACTGCTGTCGTCCCTGCCCTGCTCAGCCAGGAGAGATGTTTATTAAGTTAAGTTATTATGGTTGGTTCTTTAGCAGACTCCTCACTGGTCACCCCCAGCAGGGGCTAACTATGGGTCAAAAAGGAAACTTTTCAATCTACCCCCTTCCTCTAAAATGTGTAAGGACAGGTTTCTACCCATCTGCCTGGCCCTGAACCTCAGACCCCACTCCATAAGGATGTCTGCTTGTTTTTGCCCTCAATACCTCTATAATACATTTCATATACAAAGTATATCTCAGTCCATCTCATTGTTATTCTTGAATCCCAAGCCTGAAACCTTTTGGATACCTTGCCAAGCCTTTCCCCCCTGTTACAGAACTAAAATCCCTCTGGAACAACTCCTTCCTCCCTTAAGTGGCTTTTGTCACAGCAATGGGAAAAAGTGGCCAGAAGGCTGTCTGAGAATAAAGGGTACACAGCAGTAAGTGAAAGGGAAAAGGGCATCTTCCGATGATGTCATGTCAGAACCCGGATTCCCCCAGACCTGAATGGTGGTAGAATGCCTGGACTTAACTCTCATGTGAGTGGATATACTGACTTTTCATTGAAGCCAGGCTGACTTGGAAGTCTACCCCTAAAAGAAAACTGGTGGGGCTGGAGAGATGGCTCAGCGGTTAAGAGCACTGTCTGCTCATCCAGAGGTCCTGAGTTCAACTCCCAACATGGAGGCTCACAACCATCTATAATGGAATATGATGCCCTTTTCTGACACATAAGTATAAATGCAGGCAGAGAACTCAGACATAAAATAAGTAAATCTTTAAAAAAAAGTAAAAGAGATGGGGAGATGGATCTGCCAGTAAATGCTTGCTATGCAAGCACGAGGACACGAGTTCAGATCCTCAGCATCCATGTAAAAGAGCCAAGGCACATAGGCTTGTACCTGTAATCCCAACACTGAAGAGGTGGAGATATGCCGATCCCTGGGGCTTGTGGACCAACTGGGCTGGCTGAATTAGGAACTCTATGTTCAGTGAGAGACCCTGTCTCAAAAAACAAGGTGTAGACACCTCATGTTGTCCCATTGCTTGCCTCTGCCTCCTAGTGTGGCGATTAAAGGCGAGTGCCACTACAGCCGATTGTTTATTATTTTTTTAAAGATTTGTTTATATTATTTTAAATTCTGTATCTGTGCTGATGCTCACCTTCCACCTTTACATAGGTTTTAGAGATTGAACTCTGCTTGTCAGGCATACAGTGCAAGTACTTTTATGCACTGAGCTATCTCGCTGGCCCCTGACTTCTATATTTTTTGTTTGTTGTTGTTTTTGTTTTGTTTTGTTTTTTGAGACAGGGTTTCTCTGTATAGCCCTGGCTGTCCTGGAACTCACTCTGTAGACCAGGCTGGCCTCAAACTCAGAAATCTGCCTGCCTCTGCCTCCTGAGTGCTGGGATTAAAGGCGTGCGCCACCACCACCCAACAAGTTCTGTATTTTTTAAAATGGTATTTCTCTCTCTCTCTAAATATTTTTATTAGGTATTTTCCTCATTTATCTCTCTCTCTTTTTTTAAAGAATTATTTATTTATTTATGTATATAAGTATACTGTAGATGTCTTCAGACACACCAGAAGAGGGCATCAGATCTCATTACAGATGTTGTGAGCCACCATGTGGTTGCTAGGAATTGAACTCAGGACCTCTGGAGGAGCAGTCAGTGTCCCTAACCACTGACCCATCTCTCCAGCCCTAGAATGGTATTTCTCAACCTGGGCTACCCAGTAGGATCACTAGGGAAAAGATCTAGAAAACAAACAAACCAAATAACCAGCTGTCCAAGCCACATTGCAAACCATGTAAATGAGATGCACTAGAGGTGAGAGCAGGGGCCATATTTTGTTGGACACAGTTCCCAGATGAAGTCAGTTGTGATAAAAGCGATCTGAGAGCAGGGCTTCATAAGATGTAGTGCATTTGTGTTAACAAGATTCAGATCTGATAGGTCTGGAGTGCGGGCTAAGAATTGAATGAGTTAAATGGAGTTTAATAGGTAATGTTCTTTCCAGCTCATTCAACCAGTCTTCCCAGAGCAAAAGTCCTTGGGCAGCTCGGTATGGTACAAATTGCAGGACTGCACAGGTATGGCACAGGATGTATGGTGACCGACTGCCTACCTCCTCTGGGACTCAGGAGCTCCTAAAAGATGAGGTCTCGCCGGGCGTGGTGGCGCACGCCTTTAATCCCAGCACTCGGGAGGCAGAGGCAGGCGGATTTCTGAGTTCGAGGCCAGCCTGGTCTACAAAGTGAGTTCCAGGACAGCCAGGGCTAGACAGAGAAACCCTGTCTCGAAAAACCAAAAAAAAAAAAAAAAAAAAAGATGAGGTCTCAGTACTAAAATGGGAAAGTTTGAGGGAAACTAGGTAATGGTCACCCGCCCCACCCTTGGGTCATTGAAGGTCTGACACTGTTACATGGCTATTTTAACCAAACAGGCACAGGTTAAAATGTAAGGGCAGAGGTGACGTCAGAGGGTGATGCCTGGGAAAGACAAGGCAGTGCCAGGAAGGTGACAGCAGAAGAAATGTAGGTGTCTTCGCTTTGCCTGCATCACAGGAACTTCTCCACAACATTTCAGCAAACAGTGTGTTTTGTTGTTGTTGCTGCTGGTGGTAGTGGTGGGTTTTATTATTTATTTATTTATTTATTTATTTGGCAAGGTTTCACTCTGTAGCCTACTCTAGCCTCCAAGTTTTAGATTACCCTGCTCCAGTCTCTTGAGTATTAGACATGTACCACCACACCCAGATCTATTAATAGAGTTTTAAAAGATCTAATGTGCCGGGCAGTGATGGCGCACGCCTTTAATCCCAGCACTTGGGAGGCAGAGGCAGGTGGATTTCTGAGTTCGAGGCTAGCCTGGTCTACAGAGTGAGTTCCAGGACAGCCAGGGCTACACAGAAAAACCCTGTCTTGAAAAACTAAAAAGTAAATAAATAAATAAATAGATCTAATGTGGGTGCTGGAGAGATGGCTTACTGGTTAAGAACACTGGCCACTCTAGCAGAGGACCCAGGCTACACAGAAAAACCCTGTCTTGAAAAACTAAAAAATAAATAAATAAATAAATAAATAGATCTAATGTGGGGGCTGGAGAGATGGCTTACTGGTTAAGAACACTGGCCACTCTAGCAGAGGACCCAGGTTACATTTCCAGTACCAAGCCCACTTGATAGTTCAAAACAGTCTGTTTAGCTACAGTTTCAGGAGATCTGTTGCCATCTGCTGGTCTCTATGAGTAATGCATGCATATAGTGTACATGCAGACAAAGCACACACCCCACACACATACACACACACACACACACACACACACACACACACACACACACACACACACAAATGAAAGAATACTTTTTTGTTGTTGTTGTTTTTTCGAGACAGGGTTTCTCTGTGTAGCCTTGGATGTCCTGGAACTCACTCTGTAGACCAGACTGGCCTCGAACTCAGAAATCCCGCCTGCCTCTGCCTCCCAAGTGCTGGGATTAAAGGTGCATGGTACCACTGCCCGGCCCAAAATAATACATTTTTAAAAAAATATTTAATTTTCTGTTAGTTTACTTTCTTATTCTTTTTGTGATGCAGAAAGTTAAACCAAGAGCCATTATCTGGAGTGAAAACAGTCTGCCACTCTAATTAACTTTCATTAGAAACTTCCTGAAGTTCGCAACAGTTGGTGTGCAAGACAGAAACAAGCTCTGACAAGTTGAGCAGAGAAGGGTAGACAAAAGGCTGAAGAAGCTAAGCCTGGTGGTCCAAATCTGTAATTCTAGTTATTTGAGAGGCTGAGGCAGAAGGACCATAAGTTCTTAGGCTAGTCTGGGTAAGTTAGTGAGGCCCTCTCTCGAAGTTAAAGGGTGGCACGGTTGGAAGACACAGCTCACTGGAAGCATACTTGGCGAGCACAGATGAGATCATGGGTTCAGTCCATCACAGTACCACAAAAACAAAACACACTAAAACCAAAAGGGTTGAGAAAAGCAAAAATTAGGAACAAGCAGCAGATTTATTCATTTGTTTTATTCAATTTATGTATCTGTCTGTCTATCTACTATCCATTTATTTATGATATATTTTTTTGAGACAGGGTCTCACTGTGTTGCTATGGCTGGCTAGGAATTCAATGTGTAGACCAGGTTGGTCTTGATGTCACTGAGATCTGCCTTCCTCTGCCAGACTGGTGATTTTGAAGTTACTTTCCTTAGGGAAAAACAGGGAATTTTGTTGGCTTTCTGGGAGTTGGCTATTATTTCTCTCCCAGTTTCCTGAGAGGTCAGTTCTTACCAATAAATAGTCTGAGTTTTCTTTGTGCCATGGAACCCGAGCATGAGTGACTCCATCTTGGATTAGTCTTTTAGGACATAGTTTAGTCCAAATAGTATCCCACAAGTTTTATCCAGCACATTTATTTTATTGAGGAGACTGGGGAACCTAGAGATGTAATAGTCTTTGTTAAAGATTGAATATTTAAGAACCTCTTTCCCAAATCTGCAATTTGAAGTCCTAACCCTTGATGTGCTAGCACTAGGAGATGGGTGTTTGGGAAGTGAATAATTAGGTCATTACCAGCAGAACCCTCAAGAATGAGATTAGTTCCCTCATAACAGGTCCTGAAGGCTGAGCGTGGAGCTCGCCCGGTAGAGTGCATTTCATGCAGGAAGCCCTAAATTTGATCCCTGGCACCCAATAAACGGAATGTGATGGTGTAAACCTGTTATGTCAGCACTCAGGAGGTGGAGGCAGGGGATCAGAAGTTCAAGGTCATCCTTGGCTATACAGCAAGTTTGAGGCCAGTGTCTTAAACAAAAGGGGGGGGGGAGGAAAGAGGAAGGGAGA
Organism: Mus caroli; assembly: GCF_978045245.1. Classification (NCBI taxonomy): domain Eukaryota; kingdom Metazoa; phylum Chordata; class Mammalia; order Rodentia; family Muridae; genus Mus; species Mus caroli. The sequence goes on along the minus strand of NW_028227260.1, from coordinate 146,256,979 downwards.
GAGAGGGGGCAAGAGGAGAGAACTGAGGAAGACACAGAAAGTAAAAGAAGCCTCAGAGAGTGGCACTCCATATGTCATGTGAAGACATAGTGACAAGCAGCTGCCTATGGACCCAGAAGCAGGCCCTCGAGGGATACCATATTAAGAGCATGTGTTTCCTTTGTCCATCAGCCATCCAGTGTGGAGGATTCTGTTAGATAACAGCCCAAACAGACTAAGACATCTTAGTCCTTTACTTGATCATGGAGAAAACAGTGGGTTTTTCTTAGTGTGGGCATTTGGACTAGAGCTGATGAGGGGGTTTCCAAGGGAGCTGTCACAAATTCAGATTTGGCCCCTCACTGTTGAAATTCCAAAGGTCAAAAGGCCCTTTAGCTGGTATCATAGATCATTCCAGATCCTACTCTGAGCAAAACTGAACTATAGAGCCTGTAGACTGGAGATCTAGTCTGTTAAAAATGGCTTTTTATTTGTTGGTTGGTTTGTTTGAGACAGCGTCTCATTATGTGGCCCTGACTGGCCTGGAGCTCATTATGTAGATCAGGTTGGCCTGGAACTTGTAGTGATCCTCCTGCCTGTGCATCTAAAATGCTGCATGCATAGATGTGAGTCAACACAACCAGCTTACAAATGGCTTTCTATCCCTATCCAAGACACTGTGTGGATTTTATCCCTTAAACGTGTGTCCGACCTGTCCTCTTCTCTGTTCTACCATCCCAGCCCAAGTCACCATTGTCCCTTGCCTAAAAGTAGCTTCCATAGATACCTCTGCAGCCTGGTTTCCATACAGCAGTCAAGAACTGTCTTTCAGCATGCTCCACGGCCTAGTTGAAGATCTCAGTGGCATTCTGTTGCTTTTAGGACAGAAAGTAATAGCTCTCCTTGAGCTTCATGGCTCATGTGGTGTGAACAGAAGCTCTCTGTCTTAGGGTTTTATTGCTGTGATGAGACACCATGTCTAAGGCAACTCTTATAAAGGATGACATTTAATTGTGGCTGGCTTACAGTTTCAGAGATTTAGTTCATTATCATGGTGAGAATCATGGTATCACTGCAGGCAGACATGGTGCTGGAGGAGCTGAGAGTTCTACATCTAGATCCACAGGCAGCAGGAGATTATGTGCCACACTGGGCATAGCTTGAGCATAGGAGACCTCAAAGCCCACGCCCACAGTGACACACTTCCTCCAATAAGACTACACCTACTCCAACTAGGCCATACCTCCTAATAGTGTTGCTCCCTATGGGCCATGCATTCAAACACATGAGTCTGTGGGGGCCAAACCTGTTCAAACCACCACAATCTTTGTGATGGTTTGAATGAGGATGGTCCCTGTAGGCTCATATATTTGAATACTTGGTCCTTAGTTTTTTCAAACTATTTGGGAAGAATTAGGAGGTGTGGCCTTGTTGGAGGATGTGTGTCCCTGGGGAAGGGCTTTGAGGTTTCAAAAGACTCCTGCCATTCTAATTCTGTCTCTCTCCGCCTCTGCCAGGTGATTGGGTCTCAAACTGTGGGTTCTCAGCTGCTGTTCCAGTGCCATGCCTGCGCCACCATGTTCCCTGTCATGATGCTCATGGACTCTAATTGTAAGCCCCAAATAACTCTTCTATAAGTTGCCTTGGTCATGGTGTCTTATAACAGCAACAGAAAAATAATTTAGAAAACTCTGACATGGAAAACTATGACCGGTAGCATCATGGTTTAAAATCGGTGTGCTTGCTCTATTATTGTTATTATATCTATTGTTGGTTGCCTCTGGCTCCCACCCACTGTTGTGCATTTTTCAAGAGGGCATGTCTCTCTCTCTCTCTCTCTCTCTCTCTCTCTCTCTCTCTCTCTCTCTCAAAAGGAAAAGTGTTTTTTTTGAATATGAAAGTTTTTGCTGTGTCTATGCATGATGAGAGGTGTGTGCACATGAGTTCAGGAGACCATGGCGTGCAGAAGAGAATATCAAATCCCTGGAGCTGCAATTCCAGCCTGTTGTGAGCTTCCTCATGTGCTTGCAGAGAACTGAACTGTGATCCTCTGCAAGAGCAGAATGGCCTCTTAAGCACTGAGCCGTCTCTCCAGCCCTGGAGCTTTTGATTTGGATGGTGTTGTTTATTTGCTTTTGTTTTGAGACGGTGTCTTGATGCATGGAGGAGCCTAATATGGTGCCCAGCCCAGAATCTGGCCAGATTCTTTGTAACATTTAAGATTGATCAAAAGGATATATGTGTAACAAACACATACACATAATATACATTCTTTGTTTTGAGACATGTCTTGATGCATAGATGAGGCTAACCTGGTGCCCAGCCCAGAATCTGGTCTACTGTAGGCACCTGGCATCTATTTATAAAATTAAGAAATGATGGGTCAGATGTTGAACAAGACCATCTCAAGAACTCATGCCAGCCTGCCCTCCTGGGATTCTTGTTCAGTTGCTGCTTATAGGATCAAAGGGTGTTGGAAAGACTGAGAAGTGAGAAGCCTCCACTGGCTTAAAGCTCAAAAGAGCCCTTCAGTGATCTGGCTACAAACAACGTGGCAGGCGCCAGCACTTGACTGGCTAGTCGGTTCTCAAGGAATGTTTGCCACGGGCCAGAAAACCGAGTGCCAGAAATCCCAAGACAGAACCTTCAGCCAGGAGATTCCTGACTAGTGAGTGAGCTGAGTCCAGAGAGAAATGGCTGGCCTGTCACGAGTGTCACCAAGGTGGTACTCAGCTTTTGCAGCACTCTGCCTTGGCCCCCTTTCCAAGTTTTCACATCCTGCACACCCCAAGTGACAACAGTCTTGCAATTTGCTCAGATGGCTTGCTAGGCTGATGTCCAGAATGTCCTCTGGGCTGTACTGGGGGCTGGGAGCTGGGACTCAGGAAGGAGTAGATCAGTGATCTTGTTGTGTGGTTCTCATACACTATTGAGGCTCCTTAACCCTTTCTGATAGGTAAACTAAACCCACTGAGAACATGACTGGGTCTCCATCCAGCTGAAAGACATAGGGAACTCAGTGACCCGAGTCACTTAGACACCACAGTCATCCTGTGGCAAGGGCAATTGCTCTCTCAAAGTCGATAATATTCTGAACTTATCACACCAAGCTGCCAGCAGTAGCCATTGGCAACTTCTCCTGAGGTCCAGGAAAGAGGGCTTGCATAAAGGATGTGAGCTACTTGGTCCTTTCATTGGGAACTAAGAATAAAACTTCCTGTGGGTAGCAGCTGAGTATGTGGCTGGGTCCTGGTTTGGGCTGGTAGCAAGGGTATGTTTATTCAGAGGATGAAATGCTACCCAACAGTTAGAGTGGATGTGTCAAATGCACTTGCTCACAGTTTTTAAGAGTGTGATGAGAAAAAGCAAATTTCAGAAGGCCATATTGAATTGCTAGTGTTTTTAAAATATTAAAATATGCAAAAATCTTAGAAATCATTTCCCTAGTGATTTCTAATGGGATATCACTTCTATGATACAGTAGTTTGGATGTGGTATGTGGTATGTCTCTTAAGTGATAATGTGTTGAAAGCTTGGGTCCCAGTGCAGCAATGCTAAGAGGTGGTTGAACCTTTAGATCTGCCTCAGGAGTTGATTAGGGGCACTGTCTTTAGAAAGGATCAGGGTGATGGCACGAGACTGTCAGTTTGTTCTCTGCAGGCGTGAATTGTCATGAAAAAGCAAGGCCAGACCCCAAGTCATTTTCAGTTTACTGTTCCACTCTGTGATTTCTCCTTTTGTAGCAGCTGCCCACATGTTGCCCTCTGCTGGGTTGTGATGGAGCCAGTGGGGGCCTTACAGTGGCTACTGCCATGCTCCCTGACTAGTTAGTCTGTGTCCAGACCTGTGAGCTAAATAAACCTTTTACAAACAACCAGCCTTAGGTATCTTGTTATAGTAATCCAAAGTAAACTAATACATTTAAGATTGATAAAATAAATATATGTGTAACAAAACAATAAAAGTCCACATGGAAGTTATAATACTATTCAAAACTTATGGTTGTCTTGAGGGTACACAGAGGCTGCCTCTGACTATCTGAGCCATTCTCTATCTTGTATTTTATTATTATATTTTGTGAGTTTATATGTATGTGATGTATGTGTCTGTATATATCTGTCCATATGTGTGAGTGTACTCACACAGATGCTACATTGCATGTACGGAGGTCCAAGAACAATCTTGGGTATCAACCCATATCTTCCTCATTATGTGAGACAAACTCTGCTGTTTGCCCCAGGCTATACCAGGCTAGCTGGCCTGAGATCTCCTGGGGATTCTCCTGTCTCTGCTTCCCATCTTGCTGTGGAGCTCTTGGATTAGACAGGGGTTACTGTGCCTGGCTGGGAAGGGGTCTGAACTCAAGTCTCTGTGCTCCGCGGTGCAGCCCTATTTCCCTTTGTTGTGTTTTTGTTATTGTTTATTTGTTTGCTTTTTGATACAGAGCCTCTCCATGTAGTCCTGGCTGTCCTGGCCTCCTAAGTGCTGGTATCAAAGGTGTGTACCACCAAGCCTAGCACCCCCAGACTTGCTTTCTATCTTAAGCCAGATGTTTTGCTGTATTGTTTTGTATCCCGTGTGTGTGTGTGTGTGTGTGTGTGTGTGTGTGTGTGTGTGTGTGAGAGAAAGAGACAGAGACAGACAGACAGAGACAGACAGACCAACCCAGTGATTGTATCCCGTGTGTGTGTGTGTGTGTGTATGTGAAAGAGAGAGAGAGAGAGAGAGAGAGAGAGAGAGAGAGAGAGAGAGAGAGAGAGAGAGAGAGAGAGAAAGAGAGATCCAGTGAAGGCTTGTTTCAAAATAAGAAAAAGGTTAGGTTTCAGTGGGCTGGAGTAAGACATTAAGCCAGCAACCTGTACATTGAACAGTACCACTACTACTACCAGCTACTACCACTCCAGTTGCCAGTGTCCCACGGGCAGGGACTTTCCTCCTGATGGCGGCTAATATGATCAATGTTCCTGCTCTGCCCCCTGTCTCACTACTGGGCCACCCCTGCACTTTTCCCTTCCTCTTTCTATTAGTGCTGGGAAGTCCCCACCTCTGCTCAAAGCCTCCCGGGTGCCTCCCACTTTCTTTCTTCTCCTGCTCTTCCGCACACAAGAGGCAAGGAGGGAAGGGAGGGGGAAGACTGCGTTGCTCCAAGATGGCACCTCAGCTAGAGATTGCCAGGAACCGACTCTTTACTGTCATCCCGTAGCAAACGCTCATTTCCTAAGGGTGACATGCGCTCAAGTGGCCTGCTTGAGAACAGAAGTCAGTGAGAGAACTGAAGAAAATCTGTTCTGAAACTAAGACAGATTACCTAACAAACCTTTGGAAAGACACCCCGTGGTCCCTTTTCAGTTCCCTATGAACGCCATGCCACACGGGAACCGGGTGGGAGTGCAAGCTAAACGCAAGGAATTCAAAGAGCCAAGGTTGCTGACGGCTGGTGTCAGAGCAGGTACTTTAGGAGAACTCCAGAATTTTCTGGGCGGAGAGCAGGGTGGGGGTAGGGTGGGGAGCTGTGTGACATTGCTCCCTAAGCTCTTTTCAGCCTTTTTCTCTCAGCAGCCCATTTTAAATGAACAATAGAATTGCAAACTCCTCATTCACCACATGATGTGATCTCTGATTGCTTGAACAACACTGCTCTGTGCAATCATTTCCTACCCAGTAAGAATCGTTTCTCTTCGCCTTAGTGATAATATCCTGTTGAAATATAATGCCTGCCAGTTCCAGACAGTGACTACATAATGTCTGGAGTCTTTTTTTTTATTCCTTCTTCTATATTTAACCTTTGAATACAAATGATAAGACAAGTTCCCAGATGAAGAGAATCTTTGAGTCTATGCTGAAATCTGTAATTACTTAACATCCTCTGATAAAACAGCGAGTGGAGTCGGTAAGTGTATAGTACATAGATGACCCTTGTTCTCTGCCTTCAGATACCAGCTGTGTAAGGAGAATGGATGCGGGTTTTCCCACAAAGCGGGTACAATGCATAACAACTGTCTTTGAACAAGCACATGTACACACTGTGTAATATATAAAAAAACCAAATACCTGGCATTTACTTATATTTATTTAATATGTGTTTGGGTGTTTTGCCTGCATGTATGTCCATGCACATGTGTGGCTGGTGCCCGTGGAGGACGGAAGAGTGCATTGGATCTCCTGGGACTAGAATTAAGCTGCCATGTAGGTGCTGGGCATTGAACCAGGTCGACTGTGATGTGTTAATAAAAAGATAAGAGAGAAGAGATTATGTTCTTTGGATGTGTGGTGAGGTATGGGGGAAAGGGGATGTCTCAGCAGGCCCATGCTGAGGCATCCCTTCCCTTTGAGGGACCAGCCACAGAACAGTATAGAATAGAATAGAGTTTATTCAGGGCATGGGGAGGGGAGTTAAGAAGGTAGTAGAGGCAGAGAAAGGTAGAGAGAGGAGAGGAGAGGGGGAGAGGCAGGCCATGAGCACATGGTGGTGGGGAGATGGGGAAGGGTCGAGGAGACAGAGCAGGAGCAAGAAGGAAAGAGACCAAGAGAACAAGAGAGGGAGGAGGGGGCAAGCAGCCCTTTTAATAGTGGGCCAGGCCTACATGACTGTTGCCAGGTCACTGTGGGGTGGAGCATACCTGGCTGTTGCCAGGTCACTGTGGGGTGGAGTATACCTGGCTATTGTCAGGTAACTGTGGGGTGGAGTTTAGACAGATTGGAAGCCCAGCCACTGGACATTTCCTCAGCCCCCACCACATTAACGATATACAATTTTTAAAGTACATTTTATTTGGTGAGTGTGTGTGTATATGTGGGTACCTTCATGCCTCAAAGGGCAACTTGTGGGAGTCTGTTCTCTCCTTCTACCACATGGGTCCTGGGGGGTCAATTTTTAGCTCCTCAAGTCTGGTAGCAAGCACCTTTAGCTATTAAGGCATCTCTCAAGGCCCCATGTTGTTAATTTAATCCTCTTTATTGGATACACAAAGGCAGATTTTTCTGTAGAAAATCAAGTGAAAAGACTAACTGCCCAGTAGACTACTGGGCAGAAAGGAACACAAAGAGAGAGAAGGGTGGGTCTTGCTAAGGATTCTTATAATACGGGCTATTAGAACTCAAGGCAGGGCTGGAAAGACAGCTCAGCATTGATATCATGTATGACTCTTACAGAGGATCTGAGTTTGGCTACCATGTTGGGTGGCTCACAACTGCCTATAACTCCAGCTCCAAGGCATCTGATGCTCTCTTTGGACTTCTGCAGACACAAACCAACACACCCATCCACACAATTAAAAAAATGAAATGAGGGCTGGAGAGATGGCTCAGCGGTTAAGAGCACTGACTGCTCTTCCAAAGGTCCTGAGTTCAAATCCCAGCAACCACATGGTGGCTCACAACCATCCGAAATGAGATCTGGCTCCCTCTTCCGGAGTGTCTGAAGACAGCTACAGTGTACTTACATATAATAAATAAATAAATCTTAAAAAAAATGAAATGAATCTTAAAGCAGCAGTAGCTAGGCGGTGGTAGCACATGCCTTTGATCCCAGCACTCAGGAGGCAAAGATGGGTCTATAGATTGAGTTCTAGAAAGCAAGGATACACAGAGAAACCCTGTCTTGAAAACTAAAACAAGAGAGCAAGCACAACTTGAGGCAAAAACAAGCCACCAAAGTGAGGCCCAGTGCAGGAGAGATCACAAAGTCATAGAAGCAAGTCAGGAAAAAACAGGTTTCCAAACCTGCATTCCTTCCTAGCACCGAGGCTGAGCTGGGATGGACACTATGCCATGCCGCTATGCTGGAGTCAGGTTTCTGTAGACAGGACTGTGTTCCTGGGCTCCTGCCTACTATACTCTGACCCTGCAACCCTACTCCATCCAGTGGCCAGAGGTATCCATAACACTTCCTGTTTGGGAATCTGCTCTGGCCTCCTTCTGGTCTTCCCAGTCCCTTTATTCTAGGGAAAGGTTTTCACAGAACGGCACGCAAAGGCAGTGGTGGGCACTTCCTAAAAGGGACCATTGTGAAGGAAGACACTTTCACAGTGGGAAAGAACCACGGCCAGAGAGCTCACCGTTTGGTCTCAGATGTTGATAGTCAGGTTTTAAGTTATTTGAAAGTTTCTGAAACAGCTCTCCTGCAAGGCAGATCCCTGTCCAGGTGATTGGCAGCCCCATTTAGATTAACTCTTAAAAGAAGGGACAAAGTGCTTTTGTTCCTGCTGGACAGTAATCTTCCTGGCAGCTCAGAATTTCATATCTGTATCCAGGGCTAGACATATGACTCACACCCCATTCTTTTAACCAAAAGTCATGTAACAGAGTAAGTTAAAAGGGATCATAGAAAGAAAAAAATTAGAACCTAATGAAATCTGTTAAAATAGTAATACTTTACCAGGAAGAAATGGACTTCCCTTCATGGGCCTCAACAAAGCCAGGCTGTCTCTATGTTAAGGTGTTTTAAATCTTGGGGCTGCAGAGATGGCTCATTGGAAAAAGTGTTTGTCGCACAAGCATGAGGACCTGAGTTCAGATTCCCAGAGCCCGCATGAAAACTGGAATAGGAGGTGCACACATGTAACCCCTGTGGTGAGGAGCAGAGACTGGCAGATCCTGGGGGCTGGCTGGCCAGCCAATCTAGCCAAAGTGGCAACCTTAAATTTGATGGGCCATTTCTACAAAAATAAGATGAGAAGAATAGAGGAAGAGATCTAACACAAAGCCCTATCTCATACTCACATGTGCGAGTATGAGAACACTCTGCCCTCTCCCATGACAGATGCATGTGTAACAAGCACATGTGTACATGTACACACACATGTATGCACACCTGAACACACACACAAATAAAAAATCATTAACAGAGGCTGGGAGATGTTTGCCCATGCCTTTAATCCCAGCACTGCCTGGGAGGCAGAGGCAGGCAGATCTCTGCCAGGCTGGTCTACATAGAGAGTTCCAGGAGAGCCTGGGATACACAGAGGAACCCTGTCTACAAAACAAAAACAAAAACAAACAAACAAACAAAACAAAACAAAACCAATGGTTGGAGAGATGCTCAGCAGTTAATAACACTGGCTGCAGCCGGGCGTGGTGGCGCACGCCTTTAATCCTAGCACTCGGGAGGCAGAGGCAGGCGGATTTCTGAGTTCGAGGCCAGCCTGGTCTACAAAGTGAGTTCCAGGACAGCCAGGGCTACATAGAGAAACCCTGTCTCGAAAAACCAAAAAAAAAAAAAAAAAAAAACACTGGCTGCTTCCAGAGGTCCTGAGTTCAATTTCCAGCAACCACATGGTGGCTCACAACCATGTGTAATAGAATCTGATGCCCTTTTTGGTGTGTCTGAAAACAGTGACAATATACTCATATACATAAAATAAATAGATCTTTTTTTTTTAAAATGAGTGTATTACAGGGAACACAGGAAGCCTGAAAGAGAAACACAGGGCCCTGAAGCTGATTAGGAATGAAGAGTTCACCCTCAGTGACCTTCAAATCTGAAAATTCATTTACTCATTCGCTTTCTTGCTTGTTTTCTTGGTTTTTTTTTTTTCTCTAAGACAGGCTCTCTCTGTGTAGCACTGGCTGTCCTAGAACTCACTATGTAGACCAGGCTAGCCTCAAACTCAGTCTCTGCCTCCTGAGTGCTGGAATCAAAGGCATGGGCCACTATGCAGAAAAATCTGCAGATTTCTAACTAGGTACTTACAGCTCCTAAGCAGACACCCACCTGCCTTTGTTCGCTATGTTGCCACGGTAGTATACTGTAGTCTGGGTAATTTATCACAGAAACAATAGAAAGCAAGAATTTGACTTCTCATGGCTCTCAAGGCTAAGGAATCCCACACGAAAAGGTGCTGGCATTTGAGGTCGCCCTTCCTGCTATGTTGTCCCAAGGCAGAAAGCAGAAAGGCAAAAATAGCAAAAGAGAAAGAGGCTGGAGAGAGGGCTCAGTGGCTAACAGCGAGTACTGCTGTTCCAGAGGGCACAAGTTACTGCCTGAGATGTCTGTTCAGGGCATCTGATGCCCTCATCTTGCCTCTGCAGACCTACATATGTACACACATATCCCCTTCTGTTAAAAATAAAAATTTAAGGGCTGGAGAGATGGCTCAGTGGGTAAGAGCACCCGACTGCTCTTCCAAAGGTCCGGAGTTCAAATCCCAGCAACCACATGGTGGCTCATAACCATCTGTAACAAGATCTGACTCCCTCTTCTGGAGTGTCTGAGACAGCTACAGTATACTTACATATAATAATAAATAAAATTTTAAAAAATTTAAAAAAAATAAAAATTTAAAATAATAATAAAATAAATATTTGTCTTTGTAAAGAAAGATAAACCCCGTTTTAATAACAGGCTCGCTCTGAATGAAAAAAAAAAAAGGAAAGGAAGGGATGTGACTGTTCCTAGGAATGGTGGAGGAGAAAATTTATTGTAGAGATGTGGGAGAGCAGAGCCAGGGGCAGACACATCTGAGAGTCCACAGAGTGGCCATGACCCTGAGCCCTGTGCGGAGAGGAAGGGAGAGAGGGTAACCAAGTGCAGCAGGCAGGAGGACAAAGGTACAAAAGAAGCAAAAGAAAATAGGGAAGCGTCTCTGAGGGCAGGGCAGCTCAGCCCCGGGACTGAAGTGTTTAGGGTAGCAGGTGGGGAATGCCAGCCGTACCATGTAACAGGTAGGAGCTGAGGGATGCTAGCAGAACCTGGAGGCAAGGTTTGCTTTAATATATTAAATAAGCATCTCAACTGCTAGTCCCAGGTTTGGAACTAATTCACTCCCACGATAACAAGGTCAGTCTCCCCCTGAGGGCTGAACCTTCATGACATGATTATAACCAATCGTGCGTCCTATGGACACTGGAGAAGGTTTTTCCATCATACATACTGTGGGAGACCCAGGGTACTATCGGATTTCAGGGTTGGAGAGGTGGCTCAGCAGTTAACAACGCTTGCTGCTCTTTCAGAGGACCAGGGTTTGACTCCCAGCACTGATACAGTGGCTGCCAACCATCCGTACCTATTGTGCCAGAGGATCTGACGCCCTCTTCTGACCTCTGGAGGCCCCAGGCACCATATGCCGCTCAAGCACATGTGAAGTCATTCTGTTTATTTATATCTAATATAATTCTTAATTCTGTGAGAAGGCCACATCATGCATCCCAGTCCCGCTCATTTTCCAGCCCTCCCGGATCTGCCTTCTACCCTTGTAACCACACCCCTAAAAGAAAATAAAAAAATTAAAAAAAATTAAAATTAAATAAAAACAAAAAACCTTCTCCCTATGGAAGCTACAGTGTGTCCCACAGTATATCCTTTGCCAAAAATTCACTTGCAAATTCTTATTGCAGTGAGTTATTGGTCCTGTTGGAGGCCTCTGGTTTCTGCTGCACTATCAATACTGAACCCCCACAGAGAGCCTCTCCCAGATCTTGCTATGGCCCTGAGTCATGGAGAGCCTGCAACTTAGGGTCTACATGTAGCAATTTTACAACACAACAGAGGCCCTGTGAATGCCAGGCAGTCACTTTACCAGTGAACTACATCCCAGCTATAGGCTGGGTCTTGTTGTAGGCCACAGAACAGAACTTCAGGATGACTAAGCATGAAGCCAAGTTAGGGTTTACTGAGGAATGGACATTCAGACACTGAGCAGGCATATGCAGCCTCCTGAGACAGTCACACTAGAGTGTCTAACAAGAACTTTCTATATGATTTTGTGGCTTTTTGAAGTTGTTCAAAGGCCACCACCTCTCTGTATGTTTAAATGACAGTAAAACAATGTTTGGGTATATTCATGTCCATCTAAAGATTTTTCTTTCATAGATGGGATTTTATGGTGAAATTGAGGTGTTTCACATGGGTTTGCAGATAAGAAAAAAGTACCAGCAAAATAAGATCCTAAGTCAGAAAAAAATACCAGAATTCTCAGTATACATGAGTCACACCAAGGTCAAGACTACATATTTTGAGGCTGGCAAGATAGCTCATCAGATAAGAGCACTGACTGTTCTTTTGAAGGTCCTGAGTTCAAATCCCAGCAACCACATGGTAACTTACAACCATCCTTTCTCATGTTCCTTTACATGTTTTATTCTATCTCATCTTTTAATAAGTTCCAGGGGTAGAGAGATGGCTCAGTGTTTAAGAGCACTGCTCTTCCCGAGGATGGGGTTTCTTAGTGTTCTTCCAGTGGACCTGAATATTCATATATTCATTCTCTCTCTCTCTCTCTCTCTCTCTCTCTCTCTCTCTCTCTCTCTCTCTCTCCTTTCTTTGTGTAGCCCTGGCTATCCTGGTACTTGCTCTATAGACCACGCTATCCTTGAACTCAGAGATCTTCCTGCCTCTTCCTCCCTGAGTGCTGGGATTACAGGTGTGTGCCACCACCACCAGGCTGGAAAGGTTTCTTTAAAAACAGTTTTTTTGTTTTTTTTTTTACATTTTTAAAGTTTTTTTATTTTTTATTTTTTTATATTTTTTTAATTACGTATTTTCCTCAATTACATTTCCAATGCTATCCCAAAAGTCCCCCATACCCCCCCACTCCCCTACCTACTCATTCCCACTTTTTGGACCTGGCGTTCCCCTGTACTGGGGCATATAAAGTTTGCAAGTCCAATGGGCCTCTCTTTCCAGTGATGGCCGACTAGGCCATCTTTCGATACATATGCAGCTAGAGTCAAGAGCTCCGGGGTACTGGTTAGTTCATATTGTTGTTCCACATATAGGGTTGCAGATCCCTTTAGCTCCTTGGGTACTTTCTCTAGCTCCTCCATTGGGGGGGACCCTGTGATCCATCCAATAGCTGACTGTGAGCATCCACTTCTGTGTTTGCTAGGCCGCAGCATAGTCTCACAAGAGACAGCTCTATCTGGGTCCTTTCAGCAAAATCTTGCTAGTGTATGCAATGGTGTCAGCGTTTGGAAGCTGATTATGGGATGGATCCCTGGATATGGCAGTCTCTAGATGGTCCATCCTTTTGTCTCAGCTCCAAACTTTGTCTCTGTAACTCCTTCCATGGGTGATTGTTTCCAATTCTAAGAAGGAGCAAAGTGTCCACACTTTGGTCTTTGTAAAAACAGTTCTTTAAAAATGTAAAGGAACATGAGAAAGAAAAAAACCCCCTCAGTCCCCTGAAGCTGGTTGAGGTGTTTCACTGGTTAAGTGTCAAGAATTTCAGGATGGTTAACCAAATTGCCTGCAAAATTTCTCGAACAAGATTATGAGTCATGTTTACAGTCAAAATATATAGTCTTTAGATCCTTTAACTGTACCCCTCACCCCAGTGGGAAACATCTTTTCACAATTTAACATAAACCCTGGATTCGTAGAGCGAAGCGCAGCCATTATGCCCATTTAACCTGAGAACACACAGAACTCAGCTAAAGGTGCCGCTCTTCCTGAAAACTGCAACCCTCTATACTACTGCTGGGATCCGGGATTTGAAGGGGTTTGGGTTGCTTAGGGAGGAATTTCTGGGGATTTTCTCCTGCAGGTTTCCAGGACAAACAGGAGCCTCTCGCTATGTCCCAGGAATGAAACATTGTAGCTTCCAGCAATCCACTCTGTCCCCTTCACTCCCCACCTGTAGACCAAAGAGAAGGTCATGGATTTCTTTATGCTGTCCCAGAACTGGAGGGAGAAAAGCTCTCCATTTTTCTTGGCCTTGTCTATAGAAGAGGTGATATCAGGAAATCTGCATATGTAGATTCAGCCTTTCTCCTGGATGCCAGGGCTCCTGTGGGTCACCTAACCTCACCTTCCTGGAGAGAGTCTAATCCCTAGGGCCCGCTAGGGCTCTTCCACTGCGTGGTCACACCCTTGTGTGCTTTCTCAGAAGATGCACTAAAGTTCCTGACTATAGGGTTCAGTGGGTAAGAACAGTTGCTATTCTTGGTGCCCAGGTTCAGTTCCCAGCACCCACATGGTAATTCACAACCATCCATAATTCCAGTTCCAGGGGATCCAGTATCACCTTCGGCACCCGGTGCACGTGTGATCAAAACACTTTTACACATAAAGTAAAAAATAAATCTAAAAAGTAAAAAGTGCCAGGCATGGTAACACACACCTTAATTCTTAGCACTTTGGGAGGTAGAGGCAGGAGGCTCTGTAAGAGTTTGAGGCTAGCCTGGTCTACATAGTGAGTTCCAAGACAGCCAAGGCTACATAGTGAGATCCTGTCTCAACTATAAAAGTAATTAATTGATTGAATTAAAAGTTCCTCATGTTCTCCCTGCTTCTGGAAGAGCAGTTAGTAAGCTGAGCCACTGGGGCATCTCTCCAGGCCCTGGAGTTTCCACTTTTAAAGACACAAGATGGTGATGATCAGGAAGAAGAGAAACAAATTTAGATTTGCAAGAGGGCAGGAGAAAAAGGTCATGCCTAAACTGAAGTTGTGACAGGTGCTCTGGACCAGTAGGAGGCTATTTAAATCCATGGGACCTGTGCCACAGTCACTATGCCAACTGGGGTAGAGTGAAAGCATGTCTTATTTTTTTCTCCCAAGTTTCACTAACTAGGAGATGACTCATGTACATTCCCTCCTCTCTAAGTCATTGCTCTAGTTCCCTCTTTGTTTAAAAAAAAAACTTTATTATTTTAGAGTATGAAAGCCTATATAAAAGATCGCTTCCCTGAGGCTCAGCGGTTAAGAGCACTGGCTGCTCTTCCAGAGGACCTGAGTTCAATTCCTAGTAGGCACATGGTGGCTCACAATTGTAACTCCAGTTCCAGGGTCTAATGCCCTCTTCTGATCCCTGTAGGCACACATGTGATGAACATATAAAATAAAAATATTGGAAAGAGAGAGAGAGATTGATTCTGATTTTCTTGATCTTTGACAGACTGGTAGGCAAACTTTATACCACAACGGTATCATCAAAACTCTACCATATACATGGTCCATATGGACCATTGCTGAATGTTGGCCATCAGCCAGTGTGAAGTCCAGAGCGAAATGGGGTGGGAGTGGGGAGAGACGATTAAGAACATCCTTTGGTTTTGGAAGTGACTCCGCTGAGATATGGTGAGGTAGGCTGCACAGTCCAGGTGGTCCACCCACTAATTCCCAGGAACTTGGAAGGTCATACAGCTCAGGGTAGTTCTTTCTTGCGTGTGCCACCCAAACCATGGGAGTCTGTATTGCTCTTGGCTCAACTGAAGACCCAGGAGACAGAAGTTGGTAGCAATGGGCCTGTTTCAAAGCCAGTGCTGAAGACAAGAGGATGAGATAGTTTGTCTCAGATCTCCATCTCAGAGAGTGTCCAGTTTGAAAAGCTTTTATGGGAGACAAGTTGGAAGTCTAGAGACAAGGTGCAGGAGTTCATGTTCCTAGTTGGAAGTCTATACACTAGTGTGGGCTTCCCTTATCCGGAGGAGTGGCCATCCTCTATATTATTGGTGTGTTACTAGTACTTGAGAGAGGGCTTTTCAGTAAAGGATTAGGGAGGAGGGACAGCAAAGGGCAGTTTGAAATGACCCCCTGTTAAGTCCAGTTCTCAACAGAGGATACAACTAGATCCTTGTGGATACCTGATGTAGATAGTACTGAATCTTATACATACTGTGGTCTCTCCAATACATAAACACTTGTGGTGATATCTTATTGTACTGTACTAATATACCCACCCACTCCCTTTTAAGGCAGGGTCTTAGACCAGGCTGTCCTTGAACTTGATTTGTAGCTGAGGATGACCTTGAATACCTGAGCTGCTTGCTTCCATCTTCAGAATGCTAGGATTAGACATCCATCACCACACCTGGCTTCTACGGTGATCTCAGGCTTGTGAGCGTGCCATACAAGTGTTCTGTCAGCGGGGCCACATCCCTAGCCCCTCACCCTTCTACTTGTGACATGACACAATATCTACACGGTGAAATGAAGTGAATGATCTAGGCAGCGTGATGTAGTATTAGGCTAGTACACAAGGCTTATTTGAACACAAACCCTGAGGTACTGGGGCAGTAGGTCTCATCACTAATAGCTGCCAAGTAGCTAATGGGTGGATAAAGCATACTGCATGGATATGCTGGACAAAAGGATCGTTCACATCCTTAGGCAGAATGGAGCAGGGTCGTTGCATTTTTCAAAGACAGTTTCATCATGTAACCCTGGCTCCCAGATGGCCTAGAACTCTCAGTGTAGGCCAGTCTAGCCTCCAGCTCACAGAGATCCGCCTACCTCCAAGTACTGGCATTAAAGGCATCCACCACTATACTTGGCATCCAGTTGCAAATTTTATCACACTATGCAGCATGGCATGCAATTTAAAACTTATGAATTGCTTGTTTTTTATAATTGCCTATTGACTATGAGTGAATGAAAATGTGAAACCACAGATAAGGAAGACTAGTGTAAATTGAAAGAACTTAAACCATCAAATAAGGCTCCCTGTGCCCAAAGTTGGAAATGAGCATATGAAAGAATCAAGAAAGGAGGAAAACCGTTCATGCTTCGCATTGCTCCCTTTGTTTAAACCTTCCCAGTCCTGTGTTTGTCCTTTCAGGGTTTTGTTGGTTGGTTGTTTTTTTGTTTGTTTGTTTGTTTGTTTTTGTTTTTTTCTGTTGAGACAGGGTTTCTCTTTGTAATAGCTCTTCCTATCCTCGAACTCACAGAGATCCAACTACTTCTGGCTCCGGAGTGTACCAACACCACCCTGCTGTCCTTCCCTTTTAAAATTAGCAGCATTTTTCTTAGCAGCAATTTTCTTTTAAAATTAGAACTCTTATTGTTCCTCCTCTCCCAGTCCCATCTTCCATCCCCCACCTCCTCCTGCCTGTCCCCTTCCTCCTTCAAATAGCTCTCTTCTGTTCTCATATCACATGTATTCTATTATCCTCTTTTTCCCCTCTATCCATCCCTTAAGACCTTGTCTTCCTCTCTTTCTAGTTTTATGGCTTACGTATGCATGCATGCACGCACACATTCAAACACACACACACACACACACACACACACACACACACACACACACAGAGAGAGACAGAGAGAGAGAGAGAGAGAGAGAGAGAGAGAGAGAGAGAGAGTTCATGTATAGGTGCAAACGTGCTATTTGTCTTTCTGAGTTTGGCTTATTTGGCCTTGCATAATGATCCCCAGTTCCTTTCATACAAATGTCATGACTTCATTTTCCTTATGGCTGAATAAAATTCCATTGTGCATATGGACCACATTTCCTATAATCATCTGTTCTCAGGCATCGAGGTTGCTTCCATTTCCCAGCTACATGGATGCTCTCGCACTAACATGTTTTTTATGGTCACAGTACATCAAAATGATGAAATCCAGCAGCCACTGTTGCTTTCCTAGCCATTTTCTATCCATTTCCCCTAAAATCACCTTCTTTGGGAAGGTGCCACCCAGTCCACCCTCCCAGACTGTCCCAACTCCCAGACAGCTAGGGTGAGTCTATGCCTCCTGTCTGGTAATTAACTATGGGTGTGTGATCCAAAGTGGGCTGATGAAATTTGAGGGGCTTTGTGCCACTGGGAATTTTGGGAGGCATTTTGCTCACTTGTAGGTTAGGAAAGAAGACAGGAAACATTCCTCTCATTTTCTGCCCATCCTCCAATGCTATTTTGTGAGGATAACTAGTTGCTGCTATTTTGTGATAACAAGGCACTAACATGAAGCCCAAAGCAACAGTCCTGGATAATGTTGACTCAGTGAAGTCTAGAACTATCTACCTTTATGAGTTAATAAAGGCCAGTATTTAAATTTTGTGCGCACGCGCGCGCACACACACACACACACACACACACACACGCTTGCACACACACGCAGGTCAGAGGACAACTTGCAAGAGTAGTTTTTCTTGTTCTACCACATGAATTTCAGGGCTCAGATCAGCAGGCTTCATTGGTAAGCAGCCTTCCCCCTGAGTCATTTTGCTAACCTTCATATAAATGCTTTTAAAGCTAAGTGTAATGCCATCCTGTCTGTCTGTAGCCAAAAGCAGACATTTTGCTTAGCCAGAGCAGCACACAGTTTCAATGGCCCACCTAATGTCCACTTTGTCATTTCACAATCTTGGAGAGAAGCAGAGCTCTCCCTGCTTCTCCCTGGGCCCGAGACGTGCAGTGGTAACTCTCCAAGGAGTCGCTTCCCTAAGCCTGGTTCCTAAGGTGACCTGCTCAGGTCACACTGTCCCTTTTCCAGACCTCTTCACTTGGGCGAGACCTGTGACAAGACTATGAGAAAGAAAAGTTGCTGTTACCATCATTGAGGAGAACTTCCCACTGGGGCTCCCTCAGCCGCCTTGTTCCTGGCCCTTTCTAGTCTGTTGGAATAGGCAGGTCATACTCAGAAGTAAAGCGGCCACATTAAAGCTCAAAGCTGAACATGAATTCATAATAGCTGGGAGGATCCTTAACTGCCCAGAATACTAAAGAGATTGTGTGTCACCCTGCCCTGCCTTCCCTTGAACCCGTTAAAAAAAAAAATCATGTAAGAAAAACAAACCCCTATGAGCTTGGAAAATATCTCAGTGGATAAGAGCAGTTTCTGTGAAAACATGAAGACGTGAGTTCAAATTGCCAGCACCTGTATAAATAGCTGGGCATGACTGCATGAAACCCCAGCACTATGGTGGGAAGGAGAGACAGGAGGGCTGATAAGGTATATTAGCAGCTAGACTAGCTCCAGATTCAGTGAGAGACCCCGTCTCCAAGGGAATATGGTAGAGAGTGATGGAGTGGGAGACCTGATGTCCTCCTCCAGCCTCCATGAGTGGGAATTGTCATGGCTACTCACATACATATGTACATACACAACATATATGTAACACACTGGAGTGCAACGGATAAAAAACCAAACCGTAGTCAGGCATGGTGGCACGCACCTGAAATCCCAGTACTTAGAAAACAGAGGCAGGAAGATGGTAAGTTCAAGGCCAGCCTGGGCTACATAACAAGTTCTAAACCAGTCTAAACCTAACTCCTGTTTGATTAAAACCCAATTCCTACCCTCTGCAGCTGAATAACTGATATGGTTGTACACTGAGCTTAACCTTTTCCAAAATGAAAGTTTGGGCTTGGTGAGATGGCTCAGTGGGTAATGTGCTCGCCATCAGGAAAATGTGAAGACCTAATACAATACCCAGAGCTAATGGCAAGCTAGGTGCATGGCTGTCATCCCGGCAACCCAACTGGGAGATGGGAGAGGGAGACAGGAGACTCCTGGAAGCCCATGGCCCGCTAGCCTGACATATGAAGCAAAGCAACAACCAACAGATTCTGCCTCTAACAGGATGGAGTCCTCTGACTGCCACATACACACATACACCCACAACACACACACATACACAACACACAGAGAGACACATAGCAAACACAAAACAAATGTTGTAAAATATTTCATGTACAAACTATATATATACTCACATATGACTGGGAAATCCAGTAGAAATTCCCTGTGTACTTCCTCCTGGTCTCTGCTCTGTTCCCTTGGCCTGGAGCAGCCCACTGTCCTAACTTGTCAGGAAATATTTTCCAGGTTTGATGTCATTCCTTTTAGTAAGTTATTGATTTGTTTGTTTATTGAGACAGGGTCTTTCTATATAGCTCTGGTTGTCCTGGATCTTGCTGAGTAGGCCAGGCTGGCCTTGAACTCAGAAAGCTCCACCTGCTTCTACCTCCCAAGTGCTGGGATTCAAGGCATGCACCACCACTCCTAGCCCTGTTATTCCTTTTAAAAATGAAAGCTGCCTACTCTGGCTGCTTATTTCTTCATTTCTTTGTTTGTTTCAGACAGGGTCTTGCTGAGTAGTTCAGGCTGTCCTCAAACTCAAGATCTTGCTGATTCTGCCTTACAAGCCTTGGGGTTACAGGTATGCACCACACATGGCTTTCTCAGATGTATTTTTATAATTTTCAAGGTTTGTTTTATTTGTGTGTACATGCTGAGCATGCGCACATACGTGGGGCGGGCAGGTGACTGAGCTGGACATAGGTACTGAGAGCCAAGAGCAGCATACTCTTGCCTGGTAAATCGTCTCCCGTCCCCTATTTTATTTCTATTTACTTTTGAGACATGGTCTCACTATGTGGCAGTGGATAGATAGCCTTGAACTCACTATGTAGCAGACTGTCCTAAAAATTTGCAGTAATCCCGCCGCCCCTGGCTCCTTTGTGCTGGAATTAGAGAATTACCGTCATGCCTGTATGCTTTTAATAAAAAGAAAATAATAATAGTAACACTAGGTCCTCTCCATCAGACTTCATTATGCTGACAGTAAACTAATTTTTTTTTTAAAAAGCAAAACCCCAAAGGGCCAAATAGATTGGGAGAGTAACAGCAACAGAACTTTGGGGGTGAAGATGCAAACAAAACACATAGGGAAATGGACCACAGAGGCTGAATCCAAGAAGCAAACTGACCGTTTGTTAAGCTTCAGAAAGACTCTGGATTTGGATGGGGGCGCAACTCTAGCTTATGAAACTGGGGTGTAGGTGAAGCTGGAAAATAAGAAGCCATATTGAAAACAGCTGGGTCAGTGTGAATCCGGTTGGGAGATAGAAGCAGTGTAAACAGGACGCTGCTGCACAGAGAACCAGGACTGCAATAGCACTTACTCAGCAGGTGCTGCTGAGCGACACCCCTAGGCTGAACAGAAGGAATTCAATGGACTGACTAATGTATTGAATCAATGAGTTGACTAATTAGGAAGTTGTTCGGTAGACATTGAAAGCACACAAAGAGAACTCTGAGAAAGAAGGTATCGTGGAGACAGTAACCACAGGAGGCAGTGATAATCCTCAAGGCTGGGGAAACAAAGAAAAGAGAGTGGAATTATTTAAAAACAAACAAACAAAAAAATAAGTATGTCAGAGAAGGGTCCCAAAGGACTGGAACGTAGGTCCCACCCCCATGCCCCCAAAGCAGGGCGTTGCTGCACGCACAGGTTCAAGTGTCCCTGGGATGAGGATGTGATAAGGCAGCTCAAGCACTGCAGAGTTGCCTTGCTGCAGGGAAACGCAGCTGCTGGAGCATTTAAGCCAGGCTGGACTGCGGCAGGCTGGAGTGGGAAGCTGGTCCCTCCTCCTTTGCCAGCCGGCCTGCTTCCCTCTACTGCCCTCTACAGGTGAAGTCTAGCAAGGAACAGCCAGCAAAATCAATGCGGCTAGCCGACTCCGCCCAGCCAGCACAAAGCCAGACAGAAAAGGGTGGATTAGAGCCAGAAGACAAAACCGTAATTATTGACAGTGTGTGTGTCAGGAGCCATAGATTCCCAGCCTCAGAGACGTAACGGCTCCCCTGACCCCTGCTGCATGCTGAACAGTGTGTGTGTGTGTGTGTGTGTGTGTGTGTGTGCGCGCGCGCGCGCGCAGAGATATGTTTAAAGGGTGTTGTCACTTGACTGGGGCATATTAAGCATTGCTGAGCGAGGGATTCTACATCAAGAATGAGGAGTAATTGAGGGTGAAGTGACCGTCAGCCCTCATCGCCCGGTCACCCTCACTGGAAGATATCACCTGTCATCAGCATGCCAGAAAGCTGCATTTCTCAGGCACTGACAGCTTTAGACACCAGAATAGTGGTCTAAACTGGGTTTCAGCAAACGTTATACCAAACAATCCTCATCAGACTCTCTTCTAATCCTGTCCTTAGGTTATAATCTTATAACCTGGAACTAGTATATACCCCAGGAAACCCACTACATCAAGACAGAGCATAAAACATTGACTATAAAATCATTTGGAAGAAAAAGACTCCATTGAGAGATGTAGCCACTTCAACAGTTAATATTTTCTGAGAAATAGGAGATGATATTGCAACCACATAAAAACACCTGAGGAAGCCGGGCAGTGGTGGCACGCGCCTTTAATCCCAGCACTTGGAAGGCAGAGGCAGGCAGATTTCTGAGTTCGAGGCCAGCCTGGTCCACAGAGTGAGTTCCAGGACAGCCAGGGCTACACAGAGAAACCCTGTCTCGATAAAAACCAAAAACCAAACCAAAACAAAACAAAACCACCTAAGGGATAGGAAAAGCCCCCTGGAGATTTGAAAAGAAAAGAAAAGAAAAGAGAAGAAAGGAAAGGAAAAGCTGACTAGAAGACATGAAAAACTCAAGGGGCAGATTGAAAGCTAAGGTTGAGTAAATCTCTCAAATATGAAATCGTACCCAACCATGGTGGCACAAGCCTTTAATGTCAGCCCTCAGGAGGCAGAAGCAGGTGGATGTTTGTTCCAGGAGAGCTGGAGCTCTACAATGAGACCATCTTTCAAAATATTTTTTAATTAATTAATTAAAAACATACAAAAGAAGGCCCAGAGATGTAGTTCAGTTAGCAGAGTTCTTGCCTTATAATAAATGCTGGCTAGATGGGTGGCTCAGTGGTTGAGTGCTTTCTACCCCCCATATCCAGTGGGTCACATCTGCCCGGAATGCCAATTCCATGTGTACACCTCCTCCCTCACACATAGAGCATCATTCAAAACAAAATCAATATTTTAAAAATGCCAAGAAAAATGAATTCCAACAGAGATTTCTGGACCTGTAACAAGAACCCATTAATGGGACTAATTAACAACATGTTTAGATAAACAATCTCAAAAACTTGACCTCCCATGCCCTGAGTCCTCAAGAGCTAGCAGAGCTGCTCCAGCAAGGAAGAACGATCCTTAAGAGCAGGAGTGTGGTGATGGGAGCTCCCAGGTGACAGTGGATGAGAGTCCCAGCCCACCAGGGTGCAAGCCCTGCAGACAGGTCCAGTGAGCAGTGGATTCTTAGGAAAGCTGGATGCTGAAGACAAACGGATGAGCACAGAAGGGCTGAGAGGTAGCTCAGGAGTGAGTATAGGCTTATTTCTGCATGAAGCCCTGGCTTCTATTCTCAGCAGTGGAAGAAAGAGAGGGAGGGATGGGGAGGGGGAACTAAGGAAAAGGAAGAGAGAAGGGTACTATATAGCCTCACCGTGAAGCACATTTATATAATTATAATGATGTAAAGGTTCCATGTTGGTTTAGTCAAAATGATGATGCAACTCGATTAGGGGCTCGAGGACTGGCAGTGTGGCACTGTTTATGGGAACAGTAATTTTCTTTTGTACATTTAGATGTCCCTGTACAGGTCAGGACAACACTACCCTCATGTGTGCAAAGTACAAGAAGAATCCATTACCAGAGGAGAAAATGGTTGCCTTGGGGAGTAGGAGAAAAAGGATGGATAATTTTGGTGAAAACGAAACAACCTACATTTGAAACATAAGAAACGGAAATTGAAAAAAAGTTTTTAAAAGAAAAAGAGCCGGACTGGAGAGATGGCTCAGTGGTCAAGAACACTGACTGCACTTCTAGAAGTTCTGAGTTCAATTCCCAGCAACCACATGGTGGCTCACAATCATCTGTGACGAGATCTGATGCCCTCTTCTGGTGTGTCTGAAGACAGCTACAGTGTACTCATATGCATAAAATAAATAAATAAATCTTTAAAAGAAAAAGAGCCAATTATTAACTCCAAGGAAAACCAAATTTATTTAAGAAAGGAAAGAATGTTGACTGTTCAGCTATGGATTCTAGTTACATAAAATGTTGCCTCCGTTCTCTTGGCTTTCCAGCTTTGTGGAATCTGCCAACAGACTCTTTGTGGCCTCTGATTCCTAGGTGGGTGTCCACCCCCCAGGATCCTCAGCAGGACAACAAAGGGATGGAGGGTTGCGATTCTTGCCTCTGTTTAGGGCACTGGCATCTAAGGATGGCCCCACACCTCAGCCAACACCTATAGCTACTATCTGGCACCTATCTCTACAGCTCTCTAGCTCCAGGTTCTCCAGGGCCTAGCGATGGCATAGGTGTGCCCAAAGTCTCACCAGCCAGGTCTCTAGTGGTTTCCCTACGCCTTGCCCACGTTTAATGAATAGTTCCTATTTGATTCTTCTCAAATTCCCCATTCGGAGTGTGCCATCTGTTTGGACTGTAACAAAATGACTGAGAACCAAAGAGTCAATCCGCATTTGGCAGTCTCCGAAGAGGGCCTACAGATGGAAGGGTGGCAGAGGCAGGCGGAGCTCTGTGATTGCCAGGCTAGCCTGGTCTACAGTTGGGAAAAACAGTGTTAAATGAGTATCAGTCATTTCTTTTTCTCTTTCTTCTTCTACTTCCTTTTTTAAAAGGACAGGTTTTGTATAAACCATACTGACCTTGAAGTTTAAATTCCCGATCCTCCTGCTTTTCCCTCCAGAATGCTGGAATTAGAAGCATGCCCTGCCACATCAGGTTCACATGCTGGGGTGGGTGGAACCCAGGGCCTTGTGAATTCTCAGCAAGTGCTCTAACAACTGAGCCCCAGCCTCAGATCTAGTCAATTCTTTTCTGTTAGTCAGAAAAGATAAAAACAAGAATCATAGAACAAAAAGGGTTTGTTAAGCTGGTTTTTTCCTCTGTCATGTGTGTGTGTTTGTGTTTGTGTGGTGTGTGTATGTGTGTGTTTGTGTGGTGTATATGTATGAGAGAGAGAGAGAGAGTAGGAAGAGAGAGAAGAGGGAGAGAGAGGAGGGAGAGAGAGGAGGGAGGGACAGAGGGACAGAGAGAGAGAGAGAGGATGGGGAGGGGGTAGGGAGGGAGGGAGTGGGGTGGGGGGGAAGTGGGGAGAGAATGTGTTCCTTATTGTGTATTAGGCTGAAAGGAGATTGACATGGACTATTCTAAAAGAATGGTGGCTATAGACAGGGCAGACAAATATCCCTAGCAAATGAGGTTAAAGGACTGTGTTCATCTCTGCAGATGCAGTTCAATTTGAAATGACTGAGCAGAGGAATAATTCTCTGCGTCAATGGGAGGCACTGCCAGGTGACCAGCTCGGCTCAGCTCCAGCTCTGTTTACCCTGCAGTGTGAGGCTCCTGGCTCTCCAGCTCTTCCAGCAAGGAATGCAGAGCCTTTGGGGGGGGGGGTGTGTGGGGCGAGGAAAGAATCTATTGCTTTATCATGGAAGCCACTACCCACAAAGAAACCTGAAGAGTTCTTCAGGGTGGGGCTAGGGGCACATCACAAGGTGAGCAAGTATCGAGTAGAAATCATATTCAGTGACACAGAAATCCAGACTTGTCTGCAATGAGCTGAAACGTAAGCCGCTAGGCACGCAATGTTGGGTTGCGGCTATCAGACTGCCTAGAGTCTAAAAATGAAAACCCAGCATCTCATAGGAAACACATCGATCTCTTTATGCCAGAGAGATAGCAAACGAAGCCCAGACAAAGGAAATTAACTGGAAAATGTCCTTTGTGCTCTGACCAGGAAAAGAGTTGAAATGAAGGCTCCACAGTACCGGATTTAGCATACATAGCTGACTCTCCATAATTATGCAATTCAGACTATATTATGCAATTTCCATGATTATATGAATATATGCATTGGAAGGAAAATGGGGAATGAAACCAAAACTTCCCACCAACTCCTGTTAAGTAAAGCACAGGTTGGTACCAATAATTGCCACGCAACAGAATGTCCATTCTTTGAGTTCATCCCCATTCTAAAACCAAAGAGCAAGGCCACAGCTGTTATCGTAAACAATGCTCCATGCTCCCCTGGCTTGAGTTGGATATTCGCAGCTTAGTTCTGAATAGATCATAGATCATCAAGAAAAAGGTTGTTCTTCTGCAGCAATTCGGTTTTTATTTTGCTTGAGGTTCTGGGAATGGGACCCAGAGCCTCTGGGTGGTAGGCCAAGCCATCTGCCACTCAGTTCAGCTTCATAAAGTGGCTGCATTCATATCTGTGTGAAGAACTAAGGAACTCTGGCTAGGGTAGGGGGTGAGAGTGAGGCTCCTCAGATCCTAATCTCCATTTGAGATACAAGTGTGGCAAGAAGTGCTGTGAACATTGTTCCCCTTTAGATCAGTGGGTTGCGACTTTGGGGCTCAGGTGACTCTTCCACAGGGGTCACCTAAGACCATTGGAAAGCACAGATTTAAGTTACGATTTATAACGGTAGCAAAACTACAATTATGAAGTAGCAATGAAAATACTGTTATGGTTGGGGCTCAGCCCACCATGAGGAACTGTATTCAGGGGTCACAGTTTAAAGAAGGGTCCACCTCTCTATCCCACTACTCTTAGACTCAGCAGCACATGGTGAGGGTTCCTGTGGTTCCCCTGAGCCAGGCAACATAGAGAGCCTGCAGAGGGAGGGGTAGCCATCTGCCAGGGCAGGGCTTCTCAAACATTTTCTATGTGTGCTTTAGCTAGTACCCCCAGGCACCAGCCATATGACTGGTCTAGTATAAAATGCAATTTATTTGGGACATGGGAAGGGGGTGTGGGGAAGGGTGTAGAGGCAGAAAAAGAAAGGAGACAGAGAAGGACACAGAGAGGAGAGAGAAAGAAGGGAAGAGGCAGAGCTGGGAATACAGTGGGGAGAGAGAGAGAGAGAAAGCAGAGAGGGAGGGAGGGGAGAGAAGGAAGGGAGGGACCAGGAGGTGCGGTAGTGGGGAGAGAGACACACGCCAAACAAATAGTCCTTTCAAACAGTCTTTTTATCGCAAGCCAGGCTAGTACCTGGCTGTTGCTAGGTAACTGTTGGAACCTAGAAAAACCGCTAAGACAGTACCCATGGTCCCATGGTGTATATGGCCCTCCCCTCTCTCTAACACACACACACACACACACACACACACACACACATACACATGCACACGCACACACACACAATACTATAGTACCCTAATAATAATATATCAAAAAAATTTAAAAATCATAAGATAGAGAGTAATGACTGAGGAAGACATCTGCCATCAACCTCTGGATTTCACATGGACATACATGTGAACACAGACACACACACAGACACAAAGCAGTTATGTAAGTGCAAGCATATTTCAGGAAACCTCACACTGGTCTGTAGATGACACAGCACTTCAAATCCTTCAAGATCAAGAAATAAGTCACAAAGAAGCAGGGTTAGAAAGTCTCAACAGAAAAAAAAAAGTCTCAACAGGCTGGGCGTGGTGGCGCACACCTTTAATCCCAGCACTCGGGAGGCAGAGGCAGGCAGATTTCTTAGTTCGAGGACAGCCTGGTCTACAGAGTGAGTTCCAGGACAGCCAGGGCTATACAGAGAAACCCTGCCCCCCCAAAAGAAAGTCTCAACAGGGATCTAAAGAATGAAACTTTCTCAAGAAAACAGCATGCTAGGCTGAGAATAGCCTGAAGTCCCTATACCAGAGGAGGGGCTGCCAGAGGCAAGCTCGTAAGAAACCTGTCCTCCAGGCCATTGTCATGATGCCCCCACAGCTGATTCTCCAGATTTATATAACTGCATCTTGTCTATAAACCATAATATCATACTGGGAAAGGTGGAGAGAGACTGAACGTTTTACTCTCCTGATTCTGGCCCAACTGCAAAGAAATCCATTTTTTTTTTTTTTAAAGTGGTTCTCAGGCTACCCAAGGCTCACAGGCTACCTGCCAGGTCCAGCTTTCCTTGGAAGCAGCCACATCTTGAGAGAATGATAATGCAGGAGCTGGAGGCACGTGAGCAGGGCAGGACCTTGCTTTCTCAGAATTACCATCCATTCTGATTAAACAAACGTAAAGGAGCAGAAAAGAGCCTGAGCTAAGGCTGACAGGCTTCTGATGACACCTTGCTGTGGAGAGGTGATGGATATGCCAATTAGTGTAGCTGTGGTGATCATGTCATAATGTGTACATATATCAAAACATCACACTGAACACCCTAAATATATATAATTTTTACTTGTCAGTGAGGGCTTGATGAAACTGGGAGGGAAAGAAAAACAGAATTAACAAAACTAGCATAGGGCTGAGAAGGGAGCTCAATGATTACAGTGACTGCCTAGTACACACAATCCCTAGCTCTGCATAAACATAAACACATAAACACACACACACACACACACACACACACACAGAGCGAGTGAGTGCGAGCAAGAGCGAGCGCCTGCCTCTTTGAGTACACACCTATCATCTTACAGATTTAATTTACATTTTTCCCCCAAGACAGGGTTTCTCTGTGTAGCCCTGGCTGTCCTGGAACTCACTCTGTAGACCAGGCTAGCCTCAAACTCAGAAAT
This sequence comes from Mus caroli, assembly GCF_978045245.1. Lineage (NCBI taxonomy): Eukaryota > Metazoa > Chordata > Mammalia > Rodentia > Muridae > Mus > Mus caroli. The sequence goes on along the minus strand of NW_028227260.1, from coordinate 146,228,984 downwards.
CTGTCTGCCTCTGCCTCCTGAGTGCTGGGATTAAAGGTGTGTGCCACCACTGCCACCCAGTTCATCTTTCAGATTTTAATCATGGATACTACAAACCTCCCATGCCTGACATCTTGGCACTTGGGAGGGAGGGGGAACTAGCAATATTTCAAGTTCAGGGTCATCTTCAGCTACAGAAGACCCTGTCTTAAAACACAAACAAAAAGTGAAGATAGCAGATACATTCAGAATTTGGGGGTTGTACAAGTGCAAAGACTTGGATTTGTATAACATGGGTAGTACATGGTAAGGGCAAAAAAACTGTCATAGAGGCACATGCTTATCTTAGTACTAGGAGGGGAAGACAAGAACCCTGGTTATTTGCTGGTCAGCCAGTCTAGCCAATCAGTAGACTCCTTATTCAGTGATATGCCTCATCTCAGAAAAACAAGATGTTGGGGCTGGAGAGATGGCTCAGCGGTTAGGAGCACTGACTGCTCTTCCGAAGGTCCTGAGTTCAATTCCCAGCAACCACATGGTGGCTCACAATCATCCGTAATGAGATCTGACTCCCTCTTCTGGGGTGTCTGAAGACAGCTACAGTGTACTTACATATAATAATAAATAAATCTTAAAAAAAAAAAAAACCAAGATGTTAAGGAGGAGGAGACAACGACCATGAGGACATCTGATATCAACTTCTGATTTCCATGCATTCATAGGCATGCACATATATACACACACATAAACAAGTATACATGTATCATGCACAGAAAGCATGTGCTTCAAGTATACAGCCATCATCTTTGAGCTTTGAATCATGGATACTACAAACTTTCCATGAATTTCTATGGTGATTCTACCCATTTGTAAATGAAGAAAAGAAGTTAAAGGAGAACATGATGCTCTTAGATATGGTGGAGGAAGTTTATTGTAGATATGAAGGGGAACATAGCTAGAGGTATCTGGAACGATCCAGACTGAATCAGGCAATGAAAGGAAGGGGGGCCAAGAGACCAGAAGCAAGCCAGGAGACCAAGAAAGACTGGCATAGCCAAAATGGCTGGGTTATTTAGGGAAGAGAAGTTAGGGGAAGGGGTCCAGCCCAGTTCCTGGGCTGGAGAGTTTAGGGTAGGGAGTATTCCAGCCAGGATAACTCAGTAACAGGTACTGAGAGGTGCTGGGAGCCTGGTGGCCGGTTCCGATTTGATATGTTATCTTAGGGTTTCTATTCCTGCACAAACATCATGACCAAGAAGCAAGCTGGAAAGGAAAGGGTTTATTCAGCTTACACTTCCATACTGCTGTTCATCACCAAAGGAAGTCAGGACTGGAATTCAAGCAGGTCAGGAAGCAGTTGCTGATGCAGAGGCCATGGAGGGATGCTCTTTACTGGCTTGCTTCCCCTGGCTTGCTCAGCCTGCTCTCTTAAAGAACCCAAGACTGGGCTGGCGAGATGGCTCAATGGGTAAGAGCACTGACTGCTCTTCCAAAGGTTCTGAGTTCAAATCCCAGCAACCACATGGTGGCTCACAACTACCCGTAATGAGATCTGATGCCCTCTTCTGGAGTGTCTGAAGACAGCTACAGTGTACTTACATATAATAAATAAATAAATCTTAAAAAAAAAAAGAACCCAAGACTACCAGCCCAGAGATGGTCCCACCCACAAGGGGCCTTTCCCCCTTGATCACTAATTGAGAAAATGCCTTACTGTTGGATCTCATGGAGGCATTTCCTCAACTGAAGCTCCTTTCTCTGTGATAACTCCAGCCTGTGTCAAGTTGACACAAAACTAGCCAGTACATATGTTAAATAGGCTCATCAGTCATTTGTCTTGAGTGTGAGACCTGATATTATTATGTGCATTTTGCTTTAATTTGAATATATACATAAATGAAGAATGTATCATTTAAACATTTAGCACTGTAGTCATGACTTTTGTTTTATGAATCAAATGAAAAAATTCTTAAAATGTATGCATTAGTGTAACTTTAATTTTGTTCAAATCCTACTTTTAATGATGGTTCTTAAATGCTTTAACCTCCCTTTTAGTCCCCACGCACCAAAGGTAGTGGAAAAGAAAGGATATGGGGAAGTGGACCTGTTTAGAAATGGTTCTTTGGAGCAACTCCCTCTGTGTTGTCTGGAAATCGATAGTTAAGTTCACAGGTTAGCAGGCAGTGGCAGCTTGATCCACTCGCATACATCAGCAGTCCAGTTCAGTAGAGTTGGAATAGCAAACATGTATCAGCAGCAGTGATCTGACCTAGCAGAGACAGTGAGACCTCAGCCTCCACAAGAGTCAGCAGGAGGGACCCAGAGAGATGCCAGGAGAAGTTCTCAGCTGTGCCTCTCTCAGGGAAGTGAAGACCAGCAAAGACTGGAGAGCAACAAGCATTAAGCACTAGCTCTATAAGCAAGCCTAGCTCAGCCTCGTCATCATCCATCGAGTCCCATTTATACCCTCTAAACAGCATGTGTTTGCCTCAGCATGTGCATCTGTCTCAGCTGACATCACTCTGCCAATCAGACCAAGTCTGAGGAAGTGGCAAGAAACTGCAGCACACCACCAGAACGCTTTTTTTTTTTTTTTGGTGTGTTTCTCTCAATGGAGTCCTGACAAATGCAGCTCAACTACACAATGTAAGGTGTACCAATACATGCATTGTTAGCAAAGAATTCTTCATCACGTGCCCTTTCCCGTGCTTGCTTTAGCAGAATATCCATTCTCCTGTGTCTGCTTCAGCCAAATGTTCCTTCACGAATCTGCCTTAGCCTCTCACCTGTGTCCACTTCAAGAAAACATTCCCTCATGTGTTTGCCCCAGCAAAACACCATCCAACCTACTTTCCAAAGAACCCTGAAATTTCCACTTCATACTAGAAACCAGGTTCACCTCCAACCCACCTTCAGAGACTCAGCGCTAGCAGCTACATATACATATCCTCAATACTCTCAATGTGGACTGTATCTATAATAAAAAGGGGTTTGATACTAAAAGAGCTTCAATTAAAAATTTGTTATTTTTAAGATTCAAACTTAATAGGGATAAAGCTATAAAATCCTAATCTTATAAAAGCCACTAACTTATTAAAAACTGTTAAAAGATAATTAAGACATGTAAGTTAATAGTCAAAATATCAAATTCTTTAATGTGTTCAGAACTATACTTGTAGTCATGTTAAATACTAGTAATTATTACAGGAATAAGCTTTATTTAGCCTGCTATGTTTTCAAAGTTAAGCCTAAACCAAGTAACTAGAAACAAAGTTTGTTTAGTTTAGATATACTTAATAGCTAATGGGCCTCAAAACTTTTCAGAGGTCTGCTGAATATGGCATTTAAAATGTTTCATGGGCCGGGCGTGGTGGCGCACGCCTTTAATCCCAGCACTCGGGAGGCAGAGGCAGGCGGATTTCTGAGTTCGAGGCCAGCCTGGTCTACAAAGTGAGTTCCAGGACAGCCAGGGCTATACAGAGAAACCCTGTCTCGAAAAAAAAAAATGTTTCATGGAAAAAAAAAGCTTTTCAGGGCTGGAGAGATGGCTCAGTGATTAAGAGCACCAACTGCTCTTCCAGAGGTCCTGAGTTCAATTCCCAGCAATCATGTGGTGGCTCACAACCATCTGTAATGGGATCTGAGCATGCATGTGCATAAATAAGTAGATAGATCTTTTTAAAAAAGAAAATGAAAAGGCTTTTCATGACAGAGAGACAAGACAGCTCTTGATAGCACCCCTAATGTTCTCCAAAGAAGATGAGAGCACAGAGGAACTCCACCTGGAGCTTGCTTTAAATGTGGCAAAGCCAACCACTGGGTGAAAAACTGCCCTTTATCTCGACCACTTCCAGGACTCTGTCCATCCTGTGGAAAAGCAGGGCTCTGAGGAGTTGATTAGCTTGATTTGCCTTGATAAGGCAGGCCAGTCCACAGGCTTCCCTTCAAGTTCCTACTCCATAATAAAGTCTGTTAGATCTTCTGGGCCTTGCAGAGACTGATGCGCCAGGACAAAATGAAGACAAGCTCAGGTAGCTGATCAGTCAGTCATTTTTAATAGATTTGGGAGTAGCTTGGTCTATACTTCCTGCTTACTCTGGTGACATTTATCCTTCTCTGATGGCATTGATGACTAGGTTAGTAATAAATGTGCCAGTTTAATAGCAGCAAGGATACCAGCTCCTCCCCCAAAGGCCTCAGGCCTCACCAGGGAGCTCTTAAAGCAGATCACACCATCCAACTGCTTGCCAGATTGCGAAAGGTCACCTCTGAGCAGGGACAAGACCCCCCACCCCCCGGCTACACACACCCACACACCCACAGAGAGAGAGAGAGAGAGAGAGAGAGACAGAGAGAGAGAGAGACAGAGAGAGAGAGACAGACAGAGACAGACAGACAGACAGACAGGTACAGAGAGGCAGGTATGTGACTCATGGCAACAGTAGAAATGTGTCCCACTTGGTGGCTGCTGCTGCTGAGTCACTGAAGGTAAGCTGCGGGAGCACCTGGTTTTTAACATTTCTCCTAATAAAAAAAATTGTATTTACTTAGAAGCATTCAGAATGTCAACAAAACAGCCGCATTTTTTTTTTTTGCAATTACAGAGTGGTATTCAGTTAACAGAACAACAATTATCTTTGTATAAGCTGCATCAGAGACAACTGAAGATGAAAAAATTAAAACCCAAAAATAAAACCAAAAGAAAAAGAAAACCAAACTACTGTCCCCATATATAACTAATTTGTGCTGTGCACCAACAAGAACCTGCTTTAAATTTCCATGCCAATTTACAACCCCCAGACTGTACCAGGCAAGGTTAGTGGCTATGAAAATACCACCAGGACAGGGCTATCTAAAGACACATTCGGTAGTGTGTTAACTATACAAAAAAAGACACTGTACAGTTTAAAAACAAATCTTACACAGCCTTACATTTCAATTTTTTTCTTTAAAAGGAGTGAGTTGTGTACAGGGGGTTAAATGCTTTATAGACAAGAAAAAAAACTACGCTAGAACCAACTTATTCATCATCATCATCTTCATCTTCCTCTTCTTCCTCATCTTCTTCATCCTCCTCATCATCTTCCTCTTCCTTCTTTTTCTTGCTCTTTTCAGCCTTGACCACCCCCTTTTTCGCTGCATCAGGTTTTCCTTTAGCTCTGTAGGCAGCAATATCCTTCTCGTACTTCTCCTTCAGCTTGGCAGCCTTCTTCTCATAGGGCTGCTTGTCATCTGCTGCAGTGTTGTTCCACATCTCTCCTAGTTTCTTTGCAACATCACCAATGGATAAGCCAGGATGCTCGCCTTTGATTTTGGGGCCATACTCAGAACAGAACAAGAAGAAGGCCGAAGGAGGCCTCTTGGGTGCATTGGGGTCCTTGAACTTCTTTTTGGTCTCCCCTTTAGGGGGATGTAGGTTTTCATTTATCTTTCATAACGAGCTTTGTTAGCCTTTGCCATATCTTCCAATTTCCCCTCTTTTTTAGCAGACATGGTCTTCCAGCTCTCTGAGCACTTCTTGGAGAACTCTGAGAAGTTGACAGAAGCATCCGGGTGCTTCTTCTTGTGCTCCTCCCGGCAGGTTTGCACAAAGAATGCATATGAGGACATTTTGCCTCTCGGCTTCTTAGTATCTCCTTTGCCCATGTTTAGTTGATTTTCCTCCGAGAGGCACAGAGTCGCCCAGTGCCTGTCCGGCTCGCGCTTGCCCTGGCGCTGTCTCTATGGAGCTCAATGTACTGCAATCAACATTTCTCCTTTTTAAAAAAAGATTTTTTTTTTTTGGTTTTTTTGAGACAGGGTTTCTCTGTGTAACCCTGGCTGTCCTGGAACTCACTTTGTAGACCAGGCTGGCTTCGAACTCAGAAATCCTCCTGCCTCTGCCTCCCAAGTGCTGGGATTAAAGGCGTGCGCCACCACACCCGGCTTTAAAAAAAAGATTTTTAAAAAAGATTTATTTATTTCATATGTGAGTACAACTGTCACTGTCTTCAGACACACCAGAAGAGGGCATCGGGTCCCACTACAAATAGTTGTCAGCCACTATGTGGTTGCTGGGATTTGAACTCAGGACCTCTGGAAGAACACTCAGTGCTCTTAACCGCTGAGCACCTGTGTCTCATGGTGAATGATTGATGTAGGATCTGAGGACATGAAAGCTTGTGTTGTAAAGATCTAAGAATGTTTAGGATACATAGATGCAACTTATAGGGGTCTGAGAAAGTGTCTTACTTAAGGTGTGCACGTGAAATTTGTAAAGGTATAAGAAAATGACTTAAGGGGGGCTGGAGAGATGGCTCAGCGGTTAAGAGCACTGAGGTCCTGAGTTCAAATCCCAGCAACCACATAGTGGCTGACAATCATTTGTAGTGGGACCCGATGCCCTCTTCTGGTGTGTCTGAAGACAGTGACAATTATACTCACATAGGAAATAAATAAATCTTTTTAAAAAAATCTTTAAAGCAAGGATCTAAGCAAAGATTAACCCCTTCCTTCTCTGGGCTTCCGTCTTATTCTGTTAGGTGGTCTGACAAGTCCTTAGAAGTGTGTGAAATCTCTTGCTTGGAGCCAAGTTCCCCCTCTGATGGTGCCCTTTCCTTCTCCCAGCTGGGGAGTGGGGGTGCAGTGTTCCCGTTTCTTTGGGGTCAGTTATTTCAACAGTCCAGTGGTCAGATCGAGAATAATCTGCATTCTGCTAGGCCTGTTAGAGTTTCACAAATTTTAGGGTCATGGGAAAGGGGAAGCTGGGGGGAAGGGTCGCATAAGCAGGGACAGGGAGGAGCAAAGCTGTTCACTTTGTTGTGCCTAGGATGCAAAGAGAGATTAGGAGGGGTCAGGACAAAATACCTTTCAGAGACACGCCCCCAGGGGCTCACTTCCTCCAACTGTGCTGTCCCCAATCGCTTCCATGCCCTCTGAAAATAGCCCCAGTAGGTAACTAGGCTTTTTTTGTTTTGTTTTGTTTTGTTTTTTGTTTTGTTTTGTGAGACAGGGTTTCTCTGTATAGCCCTGGCTGTCCTGGAACTCACTTTGTAGACCAGGCTGGCCTCGAACTCAGAAATCCACCTGCCTCTGCCTCCCGAGTGCTGGGATTAAAGGCGTGCGCCACCACGCCCGGCTGGTAACTAGGCTTTTAACACATGAGTCTGTGGGGACATTTTATATTCAAACTGCAACAGGAGACAGTAACTCATTTCACAGAGTCGTTATAAGGGTAAAGTGAAGTCACGTGTTCAAAGACTGCCTGGCTGACGTAGATGAGTATTTCATTACCGCAATGTAATAGCCAGAGCGGGGTATTCATAGAAAGAAATGCGGTTTATTTAACTCTCAGTTCTGGAGGCTCAAGGCTATGGTACTGTTACCAGCTCAGCTCTGGAAGAGGTCTCTCAGCTGTCTGACATCATAGCAGATGGCAGCGACAGGAGCACTCATCGGACAAGTGATGAGAAACTACAGCGACACTGACCATGTGGGGTCAGATTCAACCTTTTAGAATAATCCTCTTGCTAGGACTACCCCCAGTCATTCCCCATCAACATAGGACCTCCCATCTAGGCCCCATCTCGGGGAAGCTCCTGCTGCTTCCATTTTGCCACACTGGGGACCAATCTCTCAACCCAATTAACCTTTGAGAGGGACAAATGACATCCAAGGCACAGCAGCACCAAACAAAAGCCTCTCTTGCTGTTTCTGTAAGCGTGGTTATTACAACCTCCATTGTATTTCATGTAATCCTTTTTAATGCAAATATGGTATATGAATGCTAAGCCATATTAAAAGGACCTTTTGGATTTAAGTATGAAATGAATTTACCAGCGTATTTTTTTTTCCCAAACTAGAAATCTAAAAGGGGGTTGGAGGCAGGAGGGATCAAAATCTCAGCTCCATAGTAAGTTTGAGTCTAGTCTCGGCGACTTGAAATTTTGACACTCCCTCACCCCAAAATGGGATCTAAATGCTAAAGTTTGCTAATGGAATGGAAAGTGAGGGGACATTATAGTATCAGGTAGGCCTGAAATAAATTGACACAGTTGTCATTTGTATGCCATGACACTGATTTCCACCAGGGCAAGCAGTATTCATCATGTAAAAGGCTTTTATGGGACTCCAGGCTGTAGAGTCCATCTTGTAGGTTTTTAAAATCCCTTCTTTGATTTTTTTTTAAGCCTCTGCATTTCTATACAGGACAGCAGGGGGCAGCTTTATTAGCAACATTAGTACTAAGCCATCCCAAATATCTTGGCCTGCACAGTTTACCTTTATTAGAGAAGTTGGCAAGTCTATTAGTCGTGTCTCTGTTTATATATTCTCAAGGGTATTTATGTATAAGCTCACAGTGTGGCCAAACTGGCTTCATTTGTCCCCAAAACACAGAAGTTGAGGAAATTTGATCGTAAGTCACAAAAGCCCTTAAAAACACACAAATGATTACTGATGGAAATGAACAAAGAATGCTAACAATGCCTTGGTTAGTGGGTTTATTATTTCCCCATCCTCACACTTAGTCTTTTGTCTTGCTATATGGCCACAGTTTTTACAAATCAGTCTTTTATTTCAAATAGCTACCTACAAAAACATTAGCTTAAGAAAGCATAAATTTGGACATTGCTTGTACCGATTGGTGACACATTCTGACATCTTTCCAATTGCAGCGACACAGCATGAAGCATTGTGACGGACTTTACTCTCCAGTGTTTCCAGCGTGGTGAGCTGCGGAAGTACATAAGGAGAGGCCATCTGAAACACATCTTTGCCTTTATTATGGTCTCTTAAAATGTGATTTGGGGAATATAATTTCATTGCGAGCTTCCTTCGCAAGCAGAAAGCCATAGGATTCCTTTAAAATCAGGTAAGAGATATGTGTAAATTAGAGTGCAAGATGTGGGAAAGCAAATTTAGGCTTTTTTAAGCTAATGTGTGTTGTAGGGCGATATCTGAAGGGTTTTGTTTGTCTGTTTTCCTTTTCTTCAGAACCAAAGGAGGACCAAAACCTTGTTGCTGCGTAAAGGTAAGAATCTCGACCCTGTAAGAATGTCGCCTCTGCTTAGACGGCTAATGGGTTAATTTGAGCTCAAATACACACCCTCTTCCTCCCTCCCTTCCTCCCTCCCTCCCTTTCTCCCCCCTCTGTGTATGTGTGTATGTGTGTGTGTGTGCATGAGAGAGAGAGAGGGAGAGGGAGAGGGAGAGAGAGTGTGTGTGTGTAAGAGAGAGACAGACAGAGAAAGAGAGAGAGAGAGAGAGAGAGAGAGAGAGAGAGAGAGAGAGAGAGAGAGAAGACAAATCACAAAGGGATTTTTGTTCAGCCATACTGAGGGACAGTACCTACAGGGAAAAAACTGGACTCTGATCGGTGATCGTGATCGGCATGCTCACTGAAATAGTCAGGAGAGATCTGGCATGGTCAGACAAAAACTTCATGCTCTCATTCAAGAGGAACCTAGATTTAGAAAACAGCAACAACAAAACAAAACCCATGAAAACTACAGAAGGGGTAAGAGGACCTGTGGGAGGGCACAAGGCCATAAGAGAGGATTGCTGGAGGGTGCCCAAAGCACATCATATACATGCTGTGCTTTATAAACAAAAGAAAGAAAGAGCCAGGATATGTTTGATAGAAGCAAGGTATGGTGAGGTGGAAGGGGATGCCTTTGTGGGGCCTGTGCTGAGGTACCCCTTTCCCCTGAGGGACCAGCCACACAATGGTATAGTATAGAATAGAGTTTATTCAGGGCATAGGGAGGGAAGTTGGGGATGGAGTAGAGATAGAGAAATGTGTACGCGCACACACATAACACACACATACACCAGAGGTGGGGGGGGGAGAGGGAATGCCAGGAAAAAAGGGGGGATGGGGAGAGAGGGGGAAAGGATGAGAGGACAGAGGGAGAGCAAGAGAGAGAGGAGGGGGCAAAGAGCTCCTTTTATAGTGAGTCAGGCAGACCTGACTGTTGCCAGGTAACTGTGTGGCAGAGCCTTGCAGGAATGCTGACAATACATGTAGGAAATATCATAATGAAATCCGTGTATGTGTGTGTGTGCATGCATTCATAGAAGCCAGAGGGCAACCTTGGTTGTCATTCTTAGGAGCATCCACCTCCTTTGAGATAGGTCTGTCACTAGCCAGGGCCTCACCAAGGCTGGGCTTGTTGTCCAGCCAGCTCCATGGTTCTACCTGTCTTAACCTCCCCAGCCCTGGGATTACAAGAATACATTGCCATGCCTGGCTTTTTTAAAAAATGCAAATTCTAGGGATTGATTCAGGTTTTCATATATGTAAGACAATCACTTTACCAACTGAGTATCTCCCCAGCTTCCTGCTGTTTGTTTGTTTACAACCAATAAACATTAATAAAAGAAATTCAACGTCACACGGTCAGAATGCAGACAAACGGCCAGAATGCAGTGCTTCTGACCCAGTTCCTCAGAGCTCTCACTGCCATCAGAATCCTCAGTGAACACAGGCTTTCCTTCCAGCCTTTCTCTCAATATTTCGGTATTGAGCTTCCATCAGCATTGCCCACTGAGCTCTGCCGACGGCATTCCCTTCCTTCTCTGGCCCACTTCTCCAGCCTTCTTCACATTCATATCAGAAACCAGTTTCAAAGGTCTTAGGTCTGTGTGGTCAGGCTTAGTCACTGGAACAATCCATTTTTCTGGGACCAATTTTCCGTATTAATTTTCTCCTTGCTCTGACCCAGTTTCTGACAGAAGCCACTCACATCTTTATTTTGGCTCACATTTTCAGGGGGCTCAGTCTGTGATCCCTCTTCTCTGTGTTTCAGGGCCCACTTCCAGCCTCCTGCCACACTCTGGGGCTAAGTCATCAAGCAGACACTGAAGTGGGACAGCATCTTCAACAGGTTTCTGTAAGAAATGTTGAACTGGGTATGGCAGCATATGCTTGCAATTTTAATTCCTGGGAGGTAGGAGATGAGGAGATCAGAAGTTCAAGGTCAGCATTGACTGTGTAACAAGTTTGAGGCCAGCCTTGGCACATGAGACTATGTCCAGAGATAGAAATGAGAGAAAGAGAGACAGAGACGGAAAGACAGAGAAACACAGAGAGAAAGCAGAAGCAAATTATTTCATGTAAAGAATTTAAAATAATGCCTAGCAAGAGTAAGAATTCATTACTAGGGATGTTGTTTTGATAATATTTTCATTTTCTTTTTAATGTATCATGAATCAGTCTTTCTTATTATTCAAGGACTTTTCTTTCCCTATCTGTACCTTGAATGCTTAAGTTCCCATTCACTTCTTTGTTTATGAGATATTGAATTGGGGCTGGCTTACAGTTTAAGGGGTTTAGTCTATTATCATCATGGCAGGAAGCATGGCAGCATCCAGGCAGGCATGGAGCTGGAGAAGGAGCAGAGAATTCTACACTTGATCTGAAGGCAGCCAGGAGGAGGCTCTCATTCCATACTGGGCAGAGCTTGAGCATAGGAGATCTCAAAACCCACGTATACAGCACTTTCTTCAACAAGGCCACCCCTACTCCAATAAGGCCACACCTCCTAATAGTGCCACTCACTATGGGCAAGCATTGAAACGTATGAGTCTATAGGAGCCATACCTATTCAAATTTCCACATCTCATTATAGGGAAAGCCTTCCATGAAATGTCTGAATAAGATGGAGGCAAGTTAGGGCTAGGGGGCTGTGCCCTCTTACTCTTCTGTTACCCTGGGTGCTTGCATGAACCCTTCTATTGGGGCCCTGTTGTTGAAATGAAGGTGGTCACATGTCTCTTCTCCCAAGAGGGATCATGGAAGAGTTAAGACTGTCATTTCAAGTCAAGTCATGGTTAAAGACTGTAAGTGGGGACTTCCTTGTTTTGCTTGGCTTGAAAACAAAACAAAACTTAAGTCACCAGAAATCAAACGAACAAATGAGAACAAACACGGAGTAGCAGGTCTCTGGATTTTCATATTTTCCATTGCTTTAGTCTCCATCTTACATAAGGGAGACTGCCAAGTCAAACAGTTCTCGAGTGACTCTTTAGCTCTGTCTGGAGCACGGAGGGACAAATTCTTATGAAAAAAAAAAAAGAAAAGAACCAGAAAAATGCATATTCAGTCTCCAACCGCTCTCCTCTGGCAGGAGACTGCATGTGAGTGGATTTTTAAAAAAATCAGGTGCCAGGTAATTATGTCGTCTAGCATAGCGACATAATTATAATTATAATAATTATAAATAATTTATAATTATAATTTTCAATACTGGGAAACATTGGCTCCAGGCTAAGAGCCCAGCTCTCAGGGAAGCATTCAAAGTGCTAGGGCATGTACCCCTGTTCAGCTTTTGGCCTCTTTTCCTGCTCTCTGGGTAGAAACTGTAGCCCAGGAGGTATGAGAGCCCAGGGCGTTTTCATCATCTCTGGTCCGGTCAAAGCACCTCAGTGATTTCCATTCTCTTTTTTTTTTTTTTTAAAGATTTATTTATTGATTATATGTAAGTACACTGTAGCTGTCTTCAGACACTCCAGAAGAGGGCGCCAGATCTCGTTACGGATGGTTGTGAACCACCATGTGGTTGCTGGGATTTGAACTCTGGACCTTCGAAAGAGCAGTCGGGTGCTCTTACCCACTGAGCCATCTCACCAGCCCCGATTTCCATTCTCTTACCTAGGATTGTACCCATTCTCACTGTGAGTTGGCTTGATTTCTCTACTCCTCTGGGTCCTCCGGATGTCTTATCCATACCCTGCAGTCACTTTTATTACACTAGGCTTCAATGAGTCCTTTAGGTCTGTTTTTTTGAGTCAAGATTATTGCCTGTGTGTATGTATGTGCACCATGCATGTGTCTGTAACCCACAAAAGCCTGAAGAGAACACCGGAATCTCCGGAGCTGGAGTACAGACAATTGTGAGCCATCACGTGTGTGCTGGGAACAAAACCCAAGTCCTATGCAAGAGTGGCAAGGACTCTTAACCACTGAGCCATCTCTCCCAGCCCCATTATAATACTTTTTGGGGGAAGGGACAAAGTCTCATGTAGTTTAGGCTGGCCTCCAACTCAACTGAACTACATCCCCAGCCTATGACCAGATAATATTAATCTGTGTACATGCAGTATGATTGGAACAGAGTCCAGAAAGAAGCAAGTAAGAGAGGGAAGAAGCAAGAGAGGGATGCTCTCTTAGTGCTTTCTATTGTGATAAGGCACTATGGCCAAAAGCAACTTGGGGAGGAAAGGGTTTATCTAGTTTACAGCTTACATCATGAAGGGATGTCAGGGCAGGAACCTGGAGGCTGGAACTGAAGCAGAGGCCATGAAGGAACACTGCTTTCTCATACCACGCAGGAGCACTTGCCCACACTCCCAGTGAGCTGGGCCCTCTCAAATCAATCACTAATCAAGAAAATAATCCAGGGACTTGTCTACTGGCAGTCTGGTCGAGGCCTTTTCCCAATTGAGGTCCCCTTTTCCCATATGACTCTAGCTCAGTGACTCACTCTTCCTAAATGCTGCAACTCTTTCATACAGTTCCTCATATTGTGGTGACCCCCCCCCGACCATAAATCTATTGTGTTGCTAATTTTGCCACTGTTATGAATTGTAATGCAAGTCTCTGATATGCAGGATGAGAACAGGGTGAGAACCACCGATCTAGCTTCTGTCAGGAGATGACAAAACCTATGCAGCACAGACCGGATTAGTTTCTCTTCTAAGACAGCACAAAAAGGAGATAGGATATGCAAGAAATGTATTAAAGAGGAAATGCAGGAAGGGATTTGAAAAGACTAGGAGGCCTCTTAGATCTCAGTGAGGGTCTATCTTACAAAGGAGAGAGAGCAAGAAGGAAGTTTAGTGGAAGCAACAGACTAAGTTCAGTCTAAGGAGGGTTTGCTGAGGCCAGTGCAGAGCCCTAGAGCAAAAGCTGTTGGTCAAAGGCCTTTTTCCTTGTTCCCTAGGAATGGGCCTGCCTCAGTGTTCCCCTGTTTTACCCAGTCTCTACCAGGTAGGGAACAGGCTGTAAAGGTATGGTCTCAGCACCAAGGCGTGGTAGATTTTAAAGGCTGCAGGGACCCTGAAGTCCATTTTATTTCCAATAGCAAGAGATCTCAGAGATAAATTGAAGGAGGGAGAGAGGGAGGGAAGAAAAAAAGAAGGAATGACAGAATAAGAAAGGAAGAATGAAGTAATGAACTACAGAAGGTTATCTTTTTAAAAAAAAAAAAAAGATTTACTGTTTATGTGAGTATACCGTTGCTGTCTTCAGACACACCAGAAGAGGGCATCTGATCCTATTACAGAGGGCTGTGAGCCACCATGTGGTTGCTAAGAATTGAACTCGGGACCTTTGGAAGAGCAATCAGTGCTCTTAACCGCTGAGCCATCTCTCTAGTCCCCCAGAACATTATTTTTATTGTTGGTTTATTTGATTTGATTTTTCTAGACAAGGTCTTACTATATAGTCTGGGCTAGCCTGGAACTCACTTTGTAGTGCAGGCTGGCCTAGAACTTGTATTCTTCCTGCCTCAGCCTTCCAAGTGCCTGGATTGCAAGTGTGGGACACCATAGCTGCCAAGCATGGCAGCTTACATAGGCAATCCGGCTGTTTGGATGTAGTGTACAAAGCCGATTTTGGTGACCTGGTTTCATTAACGAATGATTAACCGTGTAACCAGGGTATGCTCATTACTATGTGTCTTATCTTTCACCTCTAAGTTAGGGATATTAGCATCTGCCCCAACCTTCTTACAGGATCCATGTTCCAATGTGAGGGTGGGGGATGCTCTTCACTTAAGCCCATTTGCTACCAAGTGAAGAAATACAGCTTTGGGGCTGTCCTCAACATCAAACCAAAGATATCCAGGATTGTTTCTTGGCTCACTAGAGTTGTGAGTCCTTGTGATGACTGTCATTCACAGAGGTTCTTCTGCCCCCTTTATCAGGGCTTTTCCAAGGGATAGACACTTTCACTGCCTTCCAAGGTCACCACTCATTTCCCTATGCTTTCAGTGTAAGGTGCCTATTAATCAGGAAAGTGGGCATGGTTGCAAACCCGCAGTGCACTTGTCCCTTAAGCCTCCCTGAGTTCTTAAACAAAGGCATGTGTGAGGCTCTCCTGTGAAACTTCCAAAATAGGAACTTATATCCTCACACTTATATCCTGACGTCCCACATCAAAATCTCCAGAGAAGGAACTCGGAACCTGGGATTTTCTTTCTTTCTTTCTTTTCTTTTTTTTTTTTTTTTTTTTTTTTTTTTTTTGTTTTCTCGAGACAGGGTTTCTCTGTATAGCCCTGGCTGTCCTGGAACTCACTCTGTAGACCAGGCTGGCCTCAAACTCAGAAATCCGCCTGCCTCTGCCTCCCGAGTGCTGGGATCAAAGGAGTGTGCCACCACACCTGGTGGGATTTTATTTCATTGTATTTCTTTATTATTATTCTATTGTTGCCCACACAAGGACCTGTTACACAAAGACATTTCCATACAAGTAATTTTTAATCATACTACCTACTTCATAACCTGCTCTTCTCCCATGTCTTTCCTTCCCCCACCATTAATCCTTTGTTCCCCTAAACAGCTCTGCTTTAATTGTCTTGTCATATGTACATATATGATCTTACGTATCTATAGAAAATCTAGAGCCAGTTGTAGTAACATATGCATTTAATCTCAGGACTCAGGAGGCAGAGGCAGGTGGATCTCTGAACTACACATGAGAGAAGACAAGCATCATTTGCTTGCTTATTTATTTATTTATTTATTTTTCTATCTATCTATGTATTTATTTATTTAAAATTGTGTGTATGTATGCGAGTCTACAATGGCATCAGATCCCCTGGAGCTGGAGTTACAGGCAGTTGAGCCACCCACTGTAGGAGCTGGGAACAGAACTTTGGTCCTGTGGAAGAGCACTATGTGCCCTTAACAGCTGAGTTCTCTCCAGCCCACAATATTTATCATTCTGAGACTGACGTAATTTGCTTAATATGATAGCATCCAGTTGCATCCATTTCCCTGCTCAATGTAACTACATTTTTCCCTATGGCTTAAAAAAATTCCTTTGTGCATATACACCACCTTTTTCTTATCCACCCTGCCCCCCACACACACATTAGTGTACTGAGCTGGTTCCATAACTCAGCTACTGTTAATAGCCCTGCAGTGAACACTGATGAGCAAGTATCTATATCACATTTTGGCTTGAAGCCCTTTGCCTAAATATCCAGGGGTGGAAAATCTGTGCCATATGGTAAATCTAGTTTTAGTTTGTTGAGGAATCTCTATGCTGATGCCCAGAGTGGCTGAACTAATAGTTTAGTCCATGCCCAGCAGTGCGCCCACATCTTCAACATTTGTATTTGTTTTCTTAATGACTGAGGGTCCTGGCTGGGGTGAGATGGAATCTCAATATAGTATTAATTTGCATTTTACTGATGACTAATAAGGCTGAGTATGTTTATTGACCATCTTTAATTCACCTTTTGAGAAGCATTGCTCATTTCATTTGTTCATTTATTAATTATTATTATTATTTGTTTTTTTTTTTGAGACAGGGTTTCTCTGTATAGCCCTGGCTGTCCTGGAACTCACTCTGTACACCAGGCTGGCCTCGATCTCAGAAATCTGCCTGCCTCTGCCTCCCGAGTGCTTATTATTTTTAATGTCTTGTTATTTAGTTTTTTGAGTTCTTTGTATATCTGTGTATCCTAGATGTTCTCAGTCAGTGTATATAACTAGCAGTTTTTTTCCCCCATTTTGCAGGCTCTCCATACTCAATTGGGGATTTTATTTTACTTTATTGAGACAGGGTTTCACTATGTAGCTCTGGCTGAACTAGAATTTACTATGTACGTAGACCAAGCTGGCCTCAAGATGATAGAGACGTGTCTGTCTTTGCCTCTCTAGTGTTGTGATTAAAGTTCTATGCCACAACATCTAGTGGAGATTTTATTTTTAAAGATTTGTTTTATCTTTAAGTCTGTGTATGTGTGTATAGGTATGTGCACATGAATGTGGATGTCAACAGAGGCCAGAAGAGGGAGTTGGATCCCCTGGACCTGGAGGTACAGGTGGTTGTGAGCTGCCCAATGCAGTTCTGGGAACCATACCACACGAGGTGTAGCACAAGCTCTTAACCACTGAACCATCTCTCCAGCCCTGAGGACTTTGTATTTAAAAGGTGTCTGATAGTTTAAAAAATATAACCTTTAATCAGAAAATCATCCCAGCCCCTTGAGAGCTGAAGTTACTAAATCTAAATCTAAAATATGCCAGCAAACAACCCCTGGGTTGTAGCCATAGTGCCAAACTCCACGTTATGCTCGATTTTATGGCTTTGTATAGTTTTTCAATCTCCCTCTGCATTATGAAGGGCGTTCAAAAGAGATCCTCAATTAGAAAGACATCAACCATGGATCTGTCCTCCTGGGTGTCCAAATTGTGCTTGCTTCGCTGGGAGAAGAAACTGAGGAAAACTCTCTTTGAAGCATGGCTTGTACTATTATGGCCCTTATTGTATCTTTATTGACATCAGTTGGCCTGGTCCTTGGTTGGTGTCTCCAGACTATCTAGATGACAGTTCCAAAATCCAGTAAGAATCAAGATTAGGGGCTGGAGGGAAGACTCAGAGAGAGCATGGGGTACTGAGTTCAAATCCCCCAAACCCATGTAAAACTCGTGTCTGTAGTCTTTCTCAGTGTTTCTGCTGTGAGAGAGGATACAGACATAAGAGTCCCCTGGAAGCTCTTAGGGATTAACCCAGGGAAAGCAGCAAGGAACAAAGAGTCCCTGTCTCAAACAAGGCCAGAGGCTAGGATTGTCCTGTAACCACACAGGTGCCATAGTATGTTCGTGTACACACTCACACAATACACACAAATATATGCACACACACATACACACACACAAAGAGGGGGAGAAGGATAATAAAGTTTATTGGATATATAGAAAAATAGTCCTTTAGTGCAGACATTTTGATTGGACCAGTTCTTGTGAAATTAAAGAAGAGAGGTCAATGTTTCGGCATACACACACCCTACCCAAGTGTGTGTGTGTGTGTGTGTGTGTGTGTACTCATGCTTGCTTGGAGATCAGAGGAAAAGTTATGAGAATTAGTGCTCTCCTTCTACCACGTGGGTCCCAGGGACTGAACTCAAATCATTAGGCTTGGCGACAAGCACCTTCATCAGATAAGCCTGCCATATTGCTGGCCCAGAGGTCAGGTTGGTCCTTTTGTTTGCCATATTGTTAGGTCCTTGACTCACAGTGAGAATGTAATAAGTGCCTACTGACAGTGAGCATGTAACTCAGTTAAGTGTACCTTCCATGACAAGGCAACATAGGCAGCCAGCTTATGAGCTTTGCTCTTTCGCTGGGGTTAGCCACTTGGATCACCTGGAAATGACTCTTTTTCCACTGATGTGCCATGTTTGTTTGTTCTTTCCTCTCTACCCCAGGCTCACTGTTGCTTTGCAATCGACTTTAATGTGAGTGGCATTACTGCTCTAACTGAGCCATCTCCCCAACTCCTTAAATTATTTGCCTTTTTCTCATCAGAGTTGGGGTAAAATAACAAATCTGCCATTTCCTTAATAAAAATATTTGATTTTCAGCAGCTTAATATTCATACTGATATTAATTCTAATATTATTGACAGTCATCCTCCATCAGCCATTGTAACTATAGTTATAACTATTTTCTCATTGCTTATTAGCTGTCTTTTGACTTTAAAATTTTTAAAACTTTTAGGGCTGGTGAAATGGCTCAGCGGTTAAGCGTACTGACTGCTCTTCCAGAGGACCTGAGTTCAATTCCCAGCAACCACATGGTGGCTCACAACCATCTGTAATAGGATCAGATGCCCTCTTCTGGTGTGTCTGAAGACAGCTACAGTGTACTCATACAAATAGAATAAATAAAAAAAAAACTTTTTTAAAGAACATCTTAGTCATATTTAATGTGTATGAGAGTTTTGCCTCCATGGATGTCTGTGCACCATATACACCTGCTGCTCATGGAGGACTGAAGAGGGGCTCAGATCCCTGGAACTGGAGTTACAGATGTCTGTTAGCTGCCATGTGGGTGCTGGGAACTGAACCTTGATCTTCTGCATGAAGAACGAACGGCAAGTGTTCTTAACTATTAAGCCATTTCTCCATACACCCCACCCCCTGTACATTTTGTCTAAGTTTATTTTGTGTCATGGCACTTGTGTGAAGGTCAGAGGACAACTTTCAGAGAAGTCAGTTCCTCCCTTTCATCTTGTGGGCCCTGGGGACAGAACTCATGTCATCCAGCTTGACAGCAAACCCCTTGATCTTCTGAGTCACCTCGCTGGCCCATACTTGGACATTTTATAATGTTTTCTACCCCTGGAAATTTTAATTATCCACATTAACAATTCTGTTTTCTTCCTCTTGTGACTTTTCAGTTTCTTGTGCTATTTAGAGGGCTGGGGTCCCTGATCGGCACACGAATATTTTCCCCCAAATTTCCTTCTAGAAATTTGCTTTGCTTTACTGTTGCATCCTTATCTGACAGTGGCTACATCAATGGCAAGTCTTTTGTTTTCCACACAACGGCTATTATTCTACCAGCATTTATGAAACAAGCCCTTAGGGAATCGAAGTGACACCTTTATTATACACTGTACCCAGTTCCCACGAAGTCAATTTCTTTCCACTGTGTCCCACTGTCTGTTCCTGTGCCAAGACCCTATCTTTCTAATGAGACTACCTTTATCATGACTTTCAATGTCTATCAAGGTAAGACTAGTGTGCTGTTACTGGCCTTGTTTACCAGAGCCTTGCTGGCAATAATCAGAGCTGTTGGACTATTGCTCTTTAAACAAATCTACAGAGAATTGCAACCTTCAGTTCCCCACACATTCTACTATCTAACATCTCTCTCAGCTCAGGAAGACAGTTCCGGTTCCACCTGGCTATCCCTGGGAACCTCTTATCTAGGCTCACCTTGGCAGGCCGATAACACAGTGCTTCAGCAGGTGGCTGGAGGGATGGAGAAGAGGGCTTGAGGAGGAAGAGGGGGAGAGAGAAGGGTGAAGGGCCTTTCTTTGGAATCCCTCAGTAGAGGACTGTGCTGGCTCCTCACTGTGCTGCCTATAACTACTGTATCTCTCAGGTAGGTGAGACTGGAAAGGACACTAGAAGAGAGAAGAAAACTCCGGCTTGCTTGCTTGCCCTGAGTTAGGAATAGTCTCATTCATTCTTAGCAAGGTTTTAAGTGACATGGAAGGATAATTAAGACTGCTTGTCAGTCAGTCTGTCATGGTGAAATGTCCCCCATAGGTCTGTGTGGTGGGGACTTGACCCCCAGTGATGCTATTTTAGGAGGTTCTTGAAACTTTAGGACGTGTGTTCTAGCTAGAGAAAGCATGCCCCTGGGATGGACATTTAGTATTGTTCCTGGTCCCTATCTGTCTGCCACAAGATGCATACGCTCCACTGCTACCCGCTCCCTCCCTGCTCCATGATGGTTTGCCCGATAACCCAAGCATGGCCCGTGCACCCATGATCTGAACCCTCTAAAACCCTGAGCCAAAATCAACCCTTCTGCCCTTGAATTGTTCTGTCGAACATCTTTGGCCACAGTGATGAAAACTATTAAATAAAGGATACAGAGCACCAGTAACAAGATCCCTTGGCAAGTACGAGGATGCGTGGGGAGCCAGAAAAGGGCAAGCCAACCAGACAGCATCCTGGGGCACTTGTCTGGGCAGGATGCCAGGTTGTCAGGGAGTAACTGAACACCACAACAGCTACTTCAGTTTCCTATGTAGACTCCTAACAGAATTAGAGAAACGTACTTAGTTCCACTCTCACTGAAGGCCAGCCTACCTGGAGTACAAGGTCAGACTCCATCTTCAGTGGCTTGGTGCTCACTTCCTCTGTGGGTCCCAGGGTTTGAATTGAGGTCATCAGGCTTGGCAAAAAGTCCCTTTACTTACTGAGCAATCTCATTGTCCCAAATTTTATTTTAAAAAGAGAAGTATTCTATGGTAGTGAGCCAGGAATAAAGGCTAGGAATACAGTACAAGTGAGCTAGCCAGAGGAAGACAGAGCAGAGGTCATATGGAGCATGGCGCTGGAGTGAGTATTAGTGGGCCCTCTAATCTAGATGAAGTCTCTACAGATATAGGAAAGTATGCTCTGACTTCTGGTGGCTGTGGGGAATCTGAAGGAAAGAAGTGGAACGAGCTGTGGTCTGGCTATGTCAGGGTTGTCTGACAACCAACCTGGAAAAGGCAGCTTGCTGTTCAGAGGATGGCAGGAAGAAAAGATACAGGACCCGCAGAACAGGTGCAGGAAGCTAGTCCTCTATCTAAAGGCTGAGACCCAGAACAATGCATTGTCTTTCATAGACCACTCTTCCGTGATGGTTAATCTCAATTGTCAACTTGATGGAAGTGAATCTCTGGACATGCCAGAATTTGTTTAGGTTGAAAGTGGGCAGCACCATTCCCTAGGCTTAAGTCCTGGACTGCATAAAAAGGAGAAAACCAGACAAGTACTAGCATTTATGATTCTCTTTTCCCTGACTGTAGGTACATGACCCACTGCTGTGGTCTCCTATTTCCATGCCTGCCTCACGGTGATAGACTGTACCCTCAAACAGAGTCAAAATAGGCCCCTCCTTCCCAAAGGTGCATTTGTCAGGCTATTTTTATCACAGCAACAGAAAGGTAACTAATGCAATTGCCTTTTGTAGACAATGAGGGATGGAGGAGAAAGAACACTCAAGAGCCCAAACGCTAGAAAGACGACTAGGTAGGCTTTCCTATCTCTGGTTAGAAAGAGTCATTCTTCAAAAAGTGTTGAGAGCAACAGCCCTGTGCAAGGACCACAGCAGAATATCTCCAGACTTGACTGGCCTGTTCTGTGACTGCCCTTTGCTCCTCCAGACCCATGTCACCCTGCTTCAACTGCTCTATGTTGGGCTCCAATCGACTCCGTCATAGAGTTCCTGTGCCCTCTACCCTCCAGGTGATTCTGGCCAACTCTAGGAGCCAGGAGGCTGGGAGGAAAGAGGTAAGCATATGTATTTCCCGCAAATGCCTCCTTGAGGGCTAGCCAGCTACAGCTTTGAGCCAGAAGCCACAAGTCTTGTCAAGAGGCCCTCTTCACAGGTTTCTCTCTCTCTCTCTCTCAAGTTTCCAGTAATTGCTTCCTTCTTCTACCCCTTCTGGCCTGTGGTTTCCATACACCCTGATCTGCCTTCATAAATAGTCTCTTTATTAAACTCATCTCATTTTACCCAACCAAATGTACCATCTGTTTCGTGCCTGGAATGATACAGATGGCTTGTCTGACAAGACCTATTGATGGCAAGCCCAAGTACCCTTTATTGTGCTAGGCAGAGGTAGGGCAGCCTGAAGATAACTGCAAGAATTACTGCCTAGAATGAAGCCAGAAATGTGAGCTCCTTGACAGTGGGTCCTTCTTTTTTTTTTTTTTATAAATATTTTTTTTATTACGTATTTTCCTCAATTACATTTCCAATGCTATCCCAAAAGTCCCCCATACCCTCCCCCCACTCCCCTACCCACCCATTCCCACTTTTTGGCCCTGGCGTTCCCCTGTACTGGGGCATATAAAGTTTGCATGTCCAATGGGCCTCTCTTTCCAGTGATGACCGACTAGGCCATCTTTTGATACATATGCAGCTAGAGTCAAGAGCTCCGGGGTACTGGTTAGTTCATAATGTTGTTGCACCTACAGGGTTGCAGATCTCTTTAGCTCCTTGGATACTTTCTCCTATCCAAGCTTTCTCTTGGATAGCTCCTCCATTGTAGGGGGCCCTGTGATCCATCCAATAGCTGACTGTGAGCATCCACTTATGTGTTTGCTAGGCCCTGGCCTAGTCTCACAAGAGACGGCTATATCAGGGTCCTTTCAGCAAACGCTTGCTAGTGTATGCAATGGTGTCATCGTTTGGAGGCTAATTATGGGATGGATCCCTGGATATGGCAGTCTCTAGATGGTCCATCCTTTTGTCTCAGCTCCAAACTTTGTCTCTGTAACTCCTTCCATGGGTGATTGTTTCCAATTCTAAGAAGGGGCAAAGTGTCCACACTTTGGTCTTCGTTCTTCTTCAGTTTCATATGTTTTGCAAATTGTATCTTATATCTCAGGCATACTAAGTTTCTGGGCTAATATCCACTTATCAGTGAGTACATATCATTTGAGTTCTTTTGTGATTGTGTTACCTCACTCAGGATGATGCCCTCCAGGTCCATCCATTTGCCTAGGAATTTCATAAATTCATTCCTTTTAATAGATGAGTAGTACTCCATTGTATAAATGTACCACATTTTTTGTATCCATTCCTCTATTGAGGGGCATCTGGGTTCTTTCCAGCTTCTGGCTATTGTAAATAAGGCTGCTATGAACATAGTGGAGCATGTGTCCTTCTTACCAGTTGGGACATCTTCTGGATATATGCCCAGGAGAGGTATTGCGGGATCCTCCGGTAGTACTATGTCCAATTTTCTAAGGAACCGCCAGACTGATTTCCAGAGTGGTTGTACAAGCTTGCAATCGACAGTGGGTCCTTCTTAAGAACAGGTTTGCTGCCATCCTTCATTCTGGATCACCATTCTGCCTTAAAAGGGGTCCCCTTTCTCAGACCATGAGATTGCTCTGTGAGTGTTTTTCTACTCCCATAAATGCAGTCAGTGAGTGCCGGAGGAGAAATTAGATGCCAACATTCTCCAAGAAAAGAGGCAGAGGCAGATTGAAAAGAGAATGGAGGCTAGGCTCTAGAGGCTTCCACTTTTGCTCAAGGCTGACGTTCTAGGCCTGGAAGAGGTGAGGAGTCCAGCCAAAGCAGCTGTTCTCAAGTTTCCTAAGGCTGAGGCCCTTTAACACACTTCCTCATGGTGTGACCCCAACCATGACATTATTTTGTTGTAACTTCCTAACTGTAATTTTGCTACTGTTCCTCCAGACCCATGTCACTCTGCTTGAACTACTCTGTGCTGGGCCTTAATTGTCTCTCTCGTAGAGTTCCTGTGCCCTGTGCAGGATATCTGATATATGACTCCTATGAAAAGATCATTCAACCTCTGAAGGGGTCACAACCCACAGGGTGAGAACCTTGGAGCTAAAGAGAAATAGAAAAACAAGTGTTCCCATCACTCTGCCAGAGGGCACTTACTGCCTATCAATGGGCAGGTTTAGCCCAGTTACCCACAAGTTGTGTGGATAGGAATATGTTAGTAGAAGATATTGGGGATATCATAGAGCATATTATCATGTTTTGAAAGCCAAGGTGCATCATGATCTCTACTATATCCACCTACATAAAACCCAACAAAGACTAGAAGTTACATGAGGAGTTCAGTAGTTAAGGGCCCATTTATTGTTCTAGCAGAGTACCAGGGTTCAATTCCCAGAACCAACATGGTGGCTCCAGTTCCAAAGGATCTGATACCTTCTTCTGGCCTTATTGGACAGGTGCATATGGACATGGTACATAAACATGCATTCAGGCAAACACTCATGCAGGGAAAGCAAACATAAATAAGTCCCTTTTTTAAAAAAAAGAACATACATGAAATTATTGCTGTGACATTGAAGTGAGAAATAATTTTCAAAAACATTGTTATTTGAATGAGATGGATCTTATGAATGAATGTGGAGGGAAACATAACACAACTTTGTCTACAAAATATGTTTTTAGCTCCATCCTCTCCATCCTCTTTGTGGTAAGGGGTGAATGTTTTTTTTTTTCCAGCCTAGTCCAGTTCCAGTTTTACAAAGTAAGATTCTGAACTATTTTTTCAAAGATTTATTTATTTATTTTATGTATATGAGTACACTGTAGCTGTGCTGTACAGATGGTTGTGAGCTATCATGTGGTTGCTGGGAATTTTGAATTCAGGACCTCTGCTTGCTTCACTTGCTCACTCTAGCCTAAAGATTTATTTATTATTATATGTAAGTACACTGTACCTGTCTTCAGATGCAGCAGAAGAGGGTGTCAGATACCATTACAGATGGTTGTGAGCCACTATGTGGTTGCTGGGATTTGAACTCAGGACCTTTGGAAGAGCAGTCAGTGCTCTTAACTGCTGAGCCATCTCTCCAGCCCAAGATTCTGAACTATTAAGTGAATCATTCAATGTGGATCCAGAAGAGAGAGACAAAGACATAGACATAGAGAAACTTCAATTATTTCAACATTCTAAAAAAAGTAAGAAATGGGCCCAGTGAGATGGGATAATTGTAATTCCTCCCTCTTGTGGACCCCTCAGCCTGGCTCCTAGCCCATCACCCTTCCTAAGTGTTAGCTCCCAGTAACTAGGAATACATTATACCTGAAACCATGGCCACACCTGGCAGGATTCTAGAAGAATTCTCAACCAGGCAACATATAGCCACCACACCCTCCTAAGGACCAGAGAGGACAGTGGAAAGAAAGAGCAAAAAACACTCACCCAGTAAAGACAAGAGCAGGTATTAACACCTAGAGTTACAATTATGCCACACCCAGATGCCTATATGCCAGCATAAAAACTTTATTGATAACAGCCAGGATAATATGTCTCCACTAGAGCCCAGCAACTCTACCACAACAGGCCCTGGGAAATGCAACACAGTTGAAGTACAAGACAAGAGCCTTAAAATAGCCTTTATGGATATGATAGAAGTCCTTAAAGAGGAAATGAAGAAAACCCTTAAAGAAATCTATGAAAACAAACAAGCAATCGGAAATGGATAAAACAGCTCTAAAAAAGAAACTTTGAATTTAAACATTGCAGGTCCTTAAAGAAGAAAACTTCTTAAAGGGAAAATTCAACAAGACAACATTGAAGTTCTTAACATCTATGCCCCAAACAGAAGGGCACCCAAATTCATAAAGGAAACAAAACTACAGCTCAAATCACATACTGATGCTCACACACGGACAGTGGGAGACTTCAGTACTCCACTCTTGACAATAAACAGGTCATACAGACAAAAATAAATAAATAAATAAAACAAAACCCCAGGAGAAATGCTAATTGACGTCATAAACCAAATGGACCCAAAAGATGTTTCCAGACCATTTCACCCAAACACTGTAGTCTTCTCAGCACCTCATAGAACTTTCCCCCAAACTGACCACATTCTCAGACACAAAGCATGTCTCAATAGATACAAGAAAATTGAAACAACACCTTGCATACTATCAGACCATCACAGATTAAACTAGATATGTACAACAACAGGAACAACAGAAAACTTACAAACTCATGGAAACTGAAAAACTCTTTACTGATTAAAAAAAATGGGTCAAGACTGAAATTAAGAAAGAAATGAAAGACTTTCTAGAATTCAATGAAAGTGAATATATAGTATACCCAAAGCTATGGGACACAATGAAAAGGAGTCTAAAAGGCAAGTTTATAGCACTAAGTACCTACATAAAAAATTGGAGGGGCTGGTGAGATGGCTTAGTGAGTGAGAGCACCGATTGTTCTTCCAAAGATCCTGAGTTCAAATCCCAGCAACCACATGGTGGCTCACAACCATCCGTAATGAGATCTGATGCCCTCTTCTGGGGTGTCTGAAGACAGCTACAGTGTATTTACATATAGTAAATAAATAAATGAAAAAAAACTTTAAAAAATTGGAGAGACCTTACACTTAGAACATAAAGAAGAAATCACACCCAACAGGAGTAGACTGCAGGGAATGGTCAAGCTAAGACTGAAATCAATAAGATAGAAACAAACAAACAAAAACAACACAAAGAATCAATAAAACCAAGAGTTGGTTCTTTGAGAGAATCAGTAAGCTTGACAAATCCTTATCCAAGTTAATTAAAACATAAAGAGAGAAGATCCAAATGAACAAAATTAAAGATAAAAAGGGAGACATAAAACAAACATCAAGAAAATACAGAGAATCATAAGATCATACTTTAAAAACCTGCATTCTACCAATTTAGGAAATCTAAATGAAATGAATAAATTTCTTGATACATACTGCCTACCAATGTTAAGATCAAATAAGCAATTTAAACAGACCCATAAGCCCCAGTGAAATAGAAGCAGTAATTAAAAATCTACTGACCCAAACAGCTCACAGATAGATGTTTTTAGCACAGCATTTTACCAGACTTTTAAAGACCCTAACCCTAACCCATAGCCCTAACAGCTATACTCCTCAAATTATTCCACAACATAGAAACAAAAGGAACACTGCCCAATTTTTCTTATGAGGTCACAGTTACCCTGATACTCAAACCACATAAAGACCCAACCAAAAAAAAAAAAAAAGGAAAGAATTACAGACCAATATCCTCTATGAACATAGATGCAAAAATCTCAATAAAATACTTACAAACTGAATCCAAGAACACATTTAAAAAAAAACCCGTCTACCATGATTAAGTAAGCTTCATCCTAGGGATTCAGGGATGGTTAACATACATAAATTGATAAACGTGATCCACTATATAGACATACTGAAAGACAAAAACCACATGACCATCTCATTAGATACAGAAAAGGTCTTTGAGAAAAATTCAACATCCCTTCATAATAAAAGTACCAGAGAGATCAGGGATGCAAGGGACATACCTCAACATAGTATAAAGATAGTTTACAGCAAGCCCATAGCCATCAACTTAAATGGAAAGAAACGCGAAACAATTCCACTAAAATCAGGAACAAGAAATGGCTGTCCACTCTCTCCACATGTATTCAATATGGTACTTGAGGTCTTATCTAGAGCAATAAGACAACTGAAGGAGATCAAGGGGATACCAATTGGACAGGAAGAAGTCAAAATATCTTTATTTGCAGATGATATGACAGTACACATAAATGGCCTAAAACTTTCACTGGGGAACTCTACAGCCAATAAAGCAAAGTAGACCTCCTATATGCAAGTGACAAATGGGCTGATAAAGGAAGGGAGACAACACCCTTCACAGCAGCCATAAATAATACAAAAGATCTTGGGGTAACTCTAACCAAGCAAGTAAAAGACTTGTGTGATTAAAAACTTTGAGACAGGGTTGGAGAGATGGCTAAGCAGTTAAGAGCACTGACTGCTCTTCCAGAGGTCATGGGTTCAAATCCCAGCAACCACATGGTGGCTCACAACCACCTGTAATGAGATCTGATGCCTTCTTCTGGGGTGTCTGAAGACAGCAACAGTGTACTCACATACATAAAACAAATAAATTTTTTAAAAAAAATCTTTAAGACATTAAAGTAAGAAATTAAATAAGATGGAAATATTGCCCGTGTTCATGGATTGGTAGGATTAGCAGTAAAAATGGCCATCTTACCAAAAGCAATTTATTTATTTAATGTGATCCCCTTCAAAATTCTAACACAATTTTTTCACAGATCTTGAAAGGGCACTTTTCAGTGGATGTATGAAAAAAAAAACTATATAGCCAAAACAATCCTGTACAATAAAAGAACTGCTGAAGGTATCACCATCCCCCACCTCAAATTGTACTATAGAGCTATAAGGATAACAACAACAACAACAACAGCATTGTATTGGCACAAAAACCAATATGTTAAGCAATGGAATTGAATTGAAGACCCAAACATAAATCCACACACATATGGACACCGGATTTTTTTTTTAGAAGCCAGAAATACGCAGCATTTCTGGAAAAAAGAAAGCATCTTCAATGGTGCTGGTCAAACTGAATGTCTGCATGTAGAAGATAGCAAATAGATCCATACATAGGCTTCGAACTCAAGACCAACTGGATTAAAGAGCTCAACATACCAGATCCACTGGACCTGATAGAAAAGAAAGTGGGGAATAGTCTTGAACACATTGACACAAGAAACAACTTTCTGAACAGAACACTGTTAGCCCAGGCACTAAGATTGACAATTAACAAACAGGAGTTAATGAAACTGAACACCTTCTGCATGGCCAAGGGCATAGATTTTTCTGACAAAGCAGCAGCCTGCAGAATGGGAAAGGATTGTTTTTTAACCAACTACATATCTACTAGAGGCCTAATTTCTCAAATATATCAAGAACGCAAAAAGCTAGATATCAGTTAAGCAAATAATCCAACTTAAAATGGGGGTATAGATTTAAATAGGGAATTCTCAATAGAGGACACGCAAATGGCTGAGAAGCACCTAAAGAAATGTTCAATACCCTTAGTCATCAGGGAAATGCAAATCAAAACTCCTTTGACTTCATCTTACACCTGTCAGAATGGCCAAGATCAATAAAACAAATAGCAGCTCATGCAGGTGAGAATGTGTAGTAAGAGGCATATCCATCCATTGCTGATGGGACTGTAAACTTGTACGGTTACTATGGAAAGCAGTGTGGTAGTTCCCTAGGAAGCTGGGAATTGATTTTCCTCAAGGTCCACCTTGGGCGTATACCCAAAGCATGCTTCATCCTACCATAGAGACACTTGATCAACTAACTATGTTCAGTGCTGCTCTATTCATCATAGCCAGAAACTGGAAACAAGCTAGATGGCCCTCCACAGAAGAATAGATAGAAAAAATGTGGTTCATTTACACAATGTAATTTGCAGGTAAATGGATAACACTAGAAAAAAAAAACATTCTGAGTGAGGTAACCCAAATGCAGAAAGATAAATATGGTATGTATTCACGTATATGTGGATATTAGCTTGTTAAGGTAATGATAAGCAAGACAAACTGAACCACAAAGGTTAGGTATAGAGTAAAGGATCTGGGGAGGGGGGCAGATATATCTCCCTAGGAAAGGGAATAGAATAGTTTTGAGTGGACTAGCAGGGAGGGGACTGAAATGGGAGGATCAGGTGAGAGGGAAACAAGGGAGGCAATACAAGGAGAGACAGCTAAAATGAAGGCTCATTTGACAGGTACTATGGAAATATAGTACAGTGGAAACTTCCTAAAAAGTAAAATTATATATAAAGGAGTTCTAAAGGAAATCAGCAAATAATGGGGAAGACAGAGACCCAACTGGACTTGTCACCGAGTGAAGCTTCCAGTACTGGAAATGGGTTACATCTAATTGAGTTGGGCAAAGGTGCCCCATGGGAATCCACAAACAACTCAGGCTGTTGCCCAGACTATAGGTTTCTCTCAACAAACTGACAGCAGGGAGGGCCCCATTGCTGAAGACAACACCTAAACAACTCAATAAACACAGAGAAGTTCAGCTGGTGCCTACCTAGAGCCTTCACTCCTATGTTCTAGTGTTCTTGGTACTCTGCTTGATACCAAAGGAGGAATGTAAACACCAACCCAGCCACAAACCCTTTATATACAATGGTCCCCTGCCTGCAAGCACATGCTAGTGCAACAGTGGCCCAAAGCTTGTGGGAACAACCAACCACTATCTGCTTTGACTTAAGGCCCACTGCATGAGATGGGACCCATACCTGACACTGCTTGAGTAGACAAAAACCTAATACTAGATAGCCCAGGGACCTAGGGGAAAAACTAAATATTCCTCTTCTATTAAAGGAACATCGCAATAAAATGACGATGACATTCTGCTATAGTCATAGATCAGTGCCTTTCTCAGCCATCATCAGAGAACCTAACCCCTGTAGCAGATTGGAACAGATACAGAGACCCACAGCCAGACATTACACAGAGAGTGAGAGACCGTGAAACACTCTGCCCTAAACAGGATGCTTCCATCAAATCCTTCCCCTCAGGGCTCAGAGAACCAAGTGCAAGAGGAGGCTGGAAAGGGTGTAAGTGCCAGAGAAATGGAAGACACCAAGGAAACAAGGCCCTCTAAATCAACAGGATCAAAGCTCATATGAACTCTCAGAGACTGTGACAGCACACATAGGGTCTGCACCAGATGGAATCCTAGAGATGAAAAAAAAAAGTGGATACATGCTCCCATTCCTAAAACAGAAGCTATCGCCCATTTATAACCACTTGCAAATAAAAATTTAGTTTCCTCTGAGGGAATCTCACTGGGAAAACAAACCACTCTTAAGGGTAGACTGGGTGGCCAGCAGTAGTGGCGTCATTGGAGGGTCCTTGTCTTTCTTTTTGTAATTCTTCCTCTTCCTCTCCCTCTCCCTCTCCCTCTCCCTCTCCTACAGTTTCTTTGAATATATATTATGGCTTCTGGTTTTCTTGTTTTATGGGATTTCTGAATGAATGAACAAGCTGCAGCCATATCTGTTCCTTGTGCCTTCTCCTGGGATCTTTTCCTTCTGTTTGTTTTCTCCTATTCTGATGTGTTTGTTTTTGTTTTATCTTATTATTTTTATTATATTATTATCCATTAGAAGCCTGTTTGCTTTCTAATGAGACAGAAATGGGGTGGATCTGGATGGAGGGGAGGGGGGAGGAACTGGGAGGAGTAGAGGGATGGGAAATTGTAATCAGGATATATTATATTTAAAAAACGATTTTCAACAAAAAAACGTTTGATTTAAAAAATAAAATATAAGGAGGGAGAGATGGCTCAGCGGTTACAAGCACTGAATTCTTTTTCAAGAGGGCCTGGCTTGAATTCCCAGCACCCACATGGCAGCTTACAATCATCTGTTAACTTTGCTTCCAAGGGGTCTGACATCGTCTTCTGTCCTCAGAGGGCAACAGACCTGTACCTGGTGTGCAGCCATACATGTAGGCAAAACACTCCAAAAATTAAGATAAATAAAATAAAATAAAGTGTGTCAACAAATATAGAAGCTATAAAGAAACAGATGAAAAGTTTAGATGGAGGGGTCCCCAAATCTAAAACTCACTTAGAGTGGAAGAGACAGGAAACAGAATACTACCCACCCTCCGACAGAAGAAAAGTGGTCTGAAAAAACACACAAATAGATGAGACCTTAGGGACGCTAACAGAAACTCTAGCGTTGATATCTCTGGTGTCCCCGAAGATAACGGTAAGACCAAAGTAGAATCTGAAAAAGTAATGGCTGAAAGTGTCCACATTTGGCAAAGTAAGTGTCAACTGATCTAACAGAGTGATTGACCAGGAAACAGGATAAACCCCCAAAAGATGAAATTAAACCATACACACGATCAACCTTTGAAAATGAAGGACAGTGAGAAAAAAATCTCAAAAGCAGGAAGGAGTGACATGGCAGGACTGCAGAGACGATGCTGCAGAGCAGCCTTGCTCAAAGAACAGACTAGAAAGAGGCGGGACCTGCACTTTTCAGGGTATGAAAGAACTGTCAATCTAGACTCCTGTATGCAGTGAAAATAGCCGTTAGAAAGAAGAGGAAATGCGGACACTCTCAGATGCCAGAAAACAAAGAGAAATTGTTTCCAGCAAGCTTCCTAAATAAAGGACAGCGGGAGGCCATGCAACAGAAGGGATAAGAAAAGAACTCTTGGAACAGACAGAAGGGAAAGAGATTGCAGTAGGGAAAGTTATGAGCAGCTGCAACTTTCCCTCTTTTGGATCGTAGACATTTTGCTGGCTGCTAAAGCAGAAAGTGTAGACTGTTTAGACCAGTGTCCCGTACCTCTAGAGGAAATAGCCCAGAAAATTTAATTACAAATGAGGGCGAGTGAGTATTATAAATAGGCATAAAATTTCTGCCCATCATTCAAAATGGTGAGAAGATGGTTATGGTGGTGTAATTCTGTGTATATGATATAATTCTGGGCCAGAAGATGTAGAGGCTTGCTAGTAAGTCTTATTGCCCGAGTTTGATCCCCAGGACCAGTATGCTGGAGGAAAGGACGCACCCTCCACTCACATGGT
Organism: Mus caroli; assembly: GCF_978045245.1. Lineage (NCBI taxonomy): Eukaryota > Metazoa > Chordata > Mammalia > Rodentia > Muridae > Mus > Mus caroli. The sequence continues at coordinate 146,196,348 of NW_028227260.1, read as the reverse complement.
AAAAGATGAAGGCATGCATGGCCACCCTCAATACATAAATAAAATGTAATGATATAATGCAATTCCTGGAGAAACCAATAAGAAAGAAAATACAAACAAATACATACATGGAAAAGTACTATAAATAAACCAATATAGAATTATAAGAAATGTTCAAGAAAATCCAGGACAGAAAAAAAAAAGGAAGGAAAGAAAGAAAGAAAGAAAGAAAGAAAGAAAGAAAGAAAGAAAGAAAGAAAGAAAGAAAACAAGAAATCAAACAGCAGATTTAATTACCTTAAGCAGAGGCTGTCCACCAATTGCAAGCAGAGAATATTTAAAAAGCACAACCCAGTGATATTGTATATGTAAGAAACTAACTTTAAATGTAATGATAAAAGTTGAGTGAGGAGCTAGAGAAATGACTCAGTGGCCAAAAGCAAATACTGCTCCTGGAGAGGACCCAAATTCAGTTCCCCGTACCCCTCTCAGTAGCTCCAGTTCTCGAGGGATACTAACACACCTGCACCCATATGAATGCACCCACACAGACATAAGGCTTTTTTTTTTTTTTTAAGAAAAAGCCCATTGAAACTAAAAGGATAAGGGGACTGGAGAGATGGCTCAGTAGTTAAGAGCACTGACTCTTCCAGAGGTCCTGAGTTTAATTCCCAGCAACCACATGGTGGCTCACAACCACCTGTAATGGGATCTGATGTCCTCTTCTGGTGTCTGAAGACAGCTACAGTGTACTTATATACATAGAATAAATAAATAAATAAATAAATAAATAAATAAATAAATAATTCTTTTAAAAAGGGTAAAAGAATGAAAAGTGATGTGTGTGCGTGTGTGTGTATATCTCAAACATTAATTAAAAGAAATTATGACTGGTTGTATAAGATAAGATAGAGTGCAGAGAAAGGAAAATCACCCACATCAAAGCGAGCCTTTGTAATTGGATAAAAGCATGGAGACAGCAAATGGACATGGCATTTGTAATGTATGCGCAGCAGCCAACAGAGCATAAAAACCACGGAAGTCAAAACCCGCTGGAACTGAAAGGAGAATGGACAACAACATTTGAAATGTCAACATTAGTTTATCAACAGCTAAACAGAAAATCAGCAAGAGTATAGAGAAACTCAGAAGAGCATTGTTCACTAGCAGAATCCAATCAACATTTATGCAATGCTGTACCTGACAGTAGCAGAATGTGCCTCAAGAATCCAGAGTAAAAGGGAAAACAAACCAAAAGCAAATATACAACCACCAAACTCAGACACTATTGCATACGCCAGCAAGATTTTGCTGAAAGGACCCAGATATAGCTGTCTCTTGTGAGACTATGCCAGTGCCTAGCAAACACAGAAGTGGATGCTCACAGTCAGCTATTGGATGGATCACAGGGCCCCCAATGGAGGAGCTAGAGAAAGTACCCAAGGAGCTGAAGGGGTCTGCAACCCTAGAGGAGGAACAACAATATGAACTAACCAGTAACCCCCAGAGCTCTTGACTCTAGCTGCATATGTAGCAGAAGATGTCCTAGTCAGCCATCAGTGGAAAGAGAGGCCCCTTGGTCTTGGCAAACTTTATATGCCCCAGTACAGGGGAACGCCAGGGCCAAGGAGTGGGAGTGGGAGTGGGTGGGTAGGTAGGGGAGCAGAGTGGGGGGGTATAGGGGGCTTTAAGGATAGCATTTGAAATGTAAATGAAGAAAATATCTAATAAAAAAACAAAAGCAAGAAGGAGAAAGAAAATCATAAAGATGAGAGCAAAATTAAATAAAATTAAAATAGTAAGACAAGATTGGGTGTGGCGGCACACATCTTTGATCCTAGAACTTTAGGGGCTGAGGCAGATGAATGTCTGAGTTAGAAGCCAGCCTGGTCAACATATTTCCTAGCTTGCCAGAGCTACATCATGAGACTCTGTCTCCAGAAGTGAGCAAGCAAGCAAGCAAACAAAACAACTGCCCCATTAAAGAAAGAAAGAAAGAAAGAAAGAAAGAAAGAAAGAAAGAAAGAAAGAAAGGAAGGAAGGAAGGAAGAAAGAAAGAAAGAAAGAAAGAAAGAAAGAAAGAAAGAAAGAAAGAAAGAAAGAAAGAAAGAAAGAAAGAAAGAAACAAGCAAATAAATAAATAATTTTTAAAAACCACCATTAAACACAGAGTTGGTTCTATGAATTCATCAACAAGCTTGATGATGAAACTCCATTTAGATGAAGAAAGAAAAAAACATGAAGAATAAGAAAGGGTACCATGGTCAGTGTGAAAGCCAGGTATGGCCTGACCAATATCAAGAATGGACTACAGGGGCTGGTGAGATGGCTCAGCAGGTAAGAGCACTGACTGCTCTTCCGAAGGGCCTGGGTTCAATTCCCAGAAACCACAAGGTGGCTCACAACCATCCGTAATGAGATCTGACTCCCTCTTCTGGGGTGTCTGAAGACAGCTACAGTGTACTTATGTATAATAATAAATAAATCTTTGGGCCGGAGCAAGCGGGAGCGACCAGAGCAGCAGAAGTCCTAAATTCAATTTCCAACAACCACATGAAGGCTCACAACCATCTGTACAGTGTACTCATATACGTAAAATAAACAAATAAATCTTTTTTAAAAAAAGAAAAAAGAATGGAATATGGGATGTCACTACAGGCCACGTCAGCATCAAAAAGGCCTGAGAACTTTGGTGGGAATGCTACACATACTGATTTGACAACTAGAGCAAATAGACAGACTACTCAAAGGGGGAAGAAAACATAACTACAATCTACCCAATATGAAATTGGTAATTCAAGCCAGGCGGTGGTGGCGCACGCCCTTAATCCCAGCACTTGGGAGGCAGAGGCAGGTGGATTTCTGAGTTCGAGGTCAGCCTGGTCTACAGAGTGAGTTTCAGGACAGCCATGGCTATACAGAGAAACCATGTCTCAAAATAACCAAAAAAATAAAGGAAGGAAGGAAGGAAGGGAGGGAGGGAGGGAGGGAGGGAGGGAGGGAGGAAGGAAGGAAGGAAGGAAGGAAGGAAGGAAGGAAGGAAGGAAGGAAGGAAGGAAGGAAGGAAGGAAGGAAGGAGGAAATTGGTAATTCAAGGGGCAGGAGAGATGCTTCAGAAGTTAACTGCACTGGCTGCTCTTCCAGAGGAGCTAGGTTGGTTCCCAGAACCCACATGGCAGCTCACAGTTGTCTGTAATTCCAGTTCCAAGGGACCTGACACCCTCACACCTCACACAAGCATACATATAGGCAAAATATCAATGCACATAGACTAAAAATAAATTATTAAAAAAATTAACAATGAAATAGGCCATTTGAATATCTCTATGACTATCAAGGTAATCAAATTTGTAATTTAAAAACTCTCCCCAAAATAAATATCAGTAGCCATATGGACTCACTGGAGAACTCTACCAATGCTATATAGTATCTTCCAAAAAAAAAAGAGAATCAAGTTCCCAATTTATTTTCTGAAACTAGCGAGCATCACATCTATAAGAGTAGACAAAGACTGCACGAACAGGTTCTACAAACCAATTCCCATTGTACATATACATGTAGAGATAATCAGCAAAAATATTCTCACATAGAATTGAACATATATGAAACATACAAATATATAAAAGAATTATGCAAATGATAAAGTAGACTTTATTCCAGGGATGTAAGACTAGCTCTAAAACTATTCAGTGTGATCCACTGTCCTACTAGTTTAAAGAGGAAAAATCAGAGGTCGCTGAGATGGCTCAGGGGATAAAGGCAGATGACACTAAGCCTGACGACCTGAGTCTAAACTCTGGGACCTCCATGGTGGATGTGGGGGACCACCATCTTCAAGTTGTTCTCTAACCTCACAGTCACACTGTGGCTGACCGCTCATGCACATATGCACACTAAATAAATAAATAAATGTGCCCATTATACTTTTTAAAAATTGAGTATATTTCTATACACTATTATGTACATGTACAAACCAAAATTAAGTATAAATGCCATTTATGAATATTTGAAATAAAACAGAACATGTTTCAGAAAGAATACAGAAATAGCCAAGAAGCACACAAGAAGATTCTCAGTATCACAAATCATTTGGGAAACACAAATCAAAACTGAACTCGGGGCTGGGGAAGTGATTCAGTGGGTAAAATGCCCAATGCAAAAACAAGAGTGTGGATCCCCAGAGCATGTGTGAGAGCTTTGTACCGCTGTCAACATCTGTAATTCCAGTGATGGGAGGTGTGGAGACAACAGGATCCTGAGGCCTCATTGACCACCAGGCAAAATACCAATGCACATAAACTAAAAATAAATTATTAAAAACAAAATAGCTAATTTGAATATCTTTCTAGTATAAATGGTGAGGTTCAATGAGAGGCTGTCTTTAAGGAAAGACAAAGTTAAAAGATAGAGAAAAGGGATTCTGATATCAGCTTCTGGTGGCCACGATGCCAGGTTAGTACATGCACACATATATATCCACATACTTGCATGCATATATGCATGTCACTGAGATACCACCTCACATCTATTAGGATGGCTACTATGTAAAAAGAAGTGTTGGCAGACTGATGGGACGGCAAGAATGGCACAGACTCAGGGCACCAAGAGGAGAGTCTGGGGCTGGAGAGATGGCTCAGCAGTTAAGAGCGCCAACTGCTCTTCCGAAGGTAGTGAGTTCAAATCCCAGCAACCACATGATGGCTCACAACCATCTGTAATGGGATTTGACTCCCTCTTCTGGTGTGTCTGAAGACAGCTACAGTGTACTTACATATAATAAATAAATCTTTTTTAAAAAAAGAGCAGAGTCTGTTACTACTCCAATAGGGACATTGGAAACTACTATTATGGACAAGGGCACCCAATGAAGCCTCACTGAATCCACATGACTCCCAATTTACTGCCCAACTATGGTCTCTGCCAAAAAATGGAAATCTATCATCCTCACAAAGCCAATGCTGAGGAGGTAACCAAGTACCACAGTGATGAATGGCTACATCAAATTCTTGCCTTCTATTCGCTCAGATAATCTGTCTGAATACAGCAAGCAAATGCAGAGATTCAGCGTTTGTGAGGACTGTCCAGTATTTGATGGCTTACTTGAGTTCTGTGAGCTGTCCACAGAGTCATCACTCTATTGCAAGTGCTGTGAAACTTAACAAGCAGCATCGCTGTGAACTGGTCTAGGGGCCTGCCCCATGTAAAGAAGTCTGAAGCATCTGGTTTCTGTTACATCAATGACATCGTCTTGGCCACCCTCAAATTGCTAAAGTATCACCAGAAGGTGCTGTATGTGGATATTCATCATGGTGATAGCTTGGAAGAAGCCTTCTGTACTACCGACTGGGTCATGACTGTGTCCTTTCATAAATACGGAGAGTACTTCCCAGGAACTGGGGACCTATGGGACATTGGGGCTGGCAACTATGCTGTTAACTATGCACTGTGAGATGGCATTGATGATGAGTCCTATGAAGACATCTTTAAGCCAGTCCTGTCCAAAGTAATGGAGAGGTTCCAGCCTAGTGCAGTGGTCTTACAGTGTGGTTCAGACTCCCTGTGTGGGGATCGGTTAGGATGCTTCAATATGACCATTGCAGGGCATACCAAGTGTGTGGAGTTCATGAAGAGTTTCAACTTGCCTATTCTGATGCTGGGAGGAGGTGGCTACACCATCCGTAATGTCGCTCAGTGCTGGACTTACGAAACAGCGGTGGCCCTGGACACAGAGATCCCTAATGAGCTGCCGTACAATGACTACTTTGAGCACTTTGGACCAGATTTCAGGCTTCACATCAGCCCTTCCAGTATGACTAACCAGAACACTAACGAGTACCTGGAAAAGATCAAGCTCTTTGAGAATTTAAGAATGCTGCCCCGTGCCCCTGGAGTCCAGATGCAGGCCATACCTGAGGATGCCATCCCAGAAGACGGTGGTAATGAGGATGAGGAAGACCCTGACAAACATCTCCATCTGCTCCTCTGACAGACGCACTGCCTGTGAGGAAGAGTTCTCAGATTCAGATGAGGAGGGCGAAGGTGGTCACAAGAACTCTTTTAACTTCAAAAAAGCTAAAAGAAGAGCCGGCCGTGGTGGCGCACGCCTTTAATCCCAGCACGCAGGAGGCAGAGACAGGCGGATTTCTGAGTTCGAGGCCAGCCTGATCTACAGAGTGAGTTCCAGGACAGCCAGGGCTATACAGAGAAACCCTGTCTCAGAACACCCCCCCCCCCAAAAGCTAAAAGAGTCAAAACAGAAGATGAAAGAGAAAGATCCCGAAGAGAAAAAAGTCACAGAAGAGGAGAAAACCAAGGAGGAGAAGCCAGAAGCCAAAGGGGTCAAAGAAGAAGTCAAGTTGGCCTGAGCAAGGTCTGCAGCTCCATCTTCTCCCCAAATCCTCACTTTCCCTCAATTTCTCAGATTTTATGTTTTCTATTCCTCTGTGTCTTAATATAAAATATATTAAATATAATGTCCCCAGGGATGAGTTAGGAACCAGGGCCAGGTCCCAGGGCAGTGGTGCTGGGAGAGCTCTTCTCAGAGCTACCTTGTCCATCCTGCTCTAAGTTTTAGTTTTGAACCAGAAGACAAAATCCTGCACTGCCGAGTGCCTGCTTAGAAGCTCTGCTAAGATGCCCCTATTAAGCTTTTTAGAATGGGTGGCTGGGTCTTCTGGGACCCCTTTTCAGGCTTGGGTGATGTCAGCCATTCTTAGATTGGTTCTGTTTCTACCTTCCCTCCTGTCCTGGGCAAGCAGAAAACTTACATTTCCCCATCTTCCCCCAATTCTGCAGGTGGAGGCTGTTAGCCTAGCTTCTTTTTTGAGATAGTTGCATTTTGTGAGACTCTCTGTAATAAAGCAGCACATCTCTATACCCTCCTGAAAAAAGAAGTGTTGGCAGAGATTCGAATCCTCTGCATTTCTGTGGAAATGCAAAATGGCACAGTCGCTATGGAAACCAGTGTGACAGTTAAAAGTAAAAACCAAAACAAAACAGAATCAGAATTAATAAAAAAAGAAAATAGCGACTCTCGCTACTTGGCCTGACAGCCTGCGTATAGCATTGTAGGAAAGATCTTGCCACCACAGAGAGGATCCTTGGGGCTCCTGGTACTTTTTCTTACACCTACAAGGAAAGCTAGAATTATCTGGATGTAAAATGTTGGGGTTTGTTTGTTTGGAGACAGGGTCTCACTGTGTAGCACCAGTTGGCTTGGAGCTTGCTATGTAGACCATGCTAACGTCAAATTCACAACCATCTGCCCCCCCCCAAGTACTGGAATTGGGGGTGTGTGGCAGGGAATGGGTAGGAGGCATTTGAGACAGGGTTTCTCTGTGTATCCCTGGCTGTCCTGGAACTCACTCTGTAGACCAGGCTGGCCTCAAATTCAAAAGATCTGCTGCCTCTCCCTCCCAAGTGCTGGGATTGAAAGGGTGTACCACTCTGCCTGGCTCAAAATAAAATGTCGTTTGTTTGCTTTTATTTTTAAAGAGAGAGGGGAAGTAAAAATCTTCTAAAGAGCCCAAAGTCTATGAGTCTATGAAGAAAAGTTTTCTTTGGGGTGATTTCAGAACTGTTGTCAAGTCAGAAGAAGGATGTACAAGCATTCTTTGCTACTTTTTCTAAAGTCAGTCTTGATACCTGCTATAGAGAGATGTTAATATTTACATGTGACTAGCTTAAAGAACAGTCTTCCCTCAGAACCTTTTATAAAATTTGCAGTTCTTGGCTGGAGAGATTGCTCAGTGGTTGAGGCACTTGACAGGTAAATATGAAAACTGTATTTGGACTCTCAGAATCCATACAAATGCCAGGTAGATTTGGCAGCCCACATGTACTTCCAGCGACAGAAGGTGTAGGCAGAGCAAGAGACTAGCCATGCTAGTTGAGCCCGTGTTTCAGTGAATAGGTAGAAGAGTAATGGAGTATAATTCCCAACATCATAGGGGTAGGTGAGGGGTGGGGGTGCCCCACATCTACAACAAAGCATGCATATGTCTGTGCTTGCGAATGCGTGTATGTGTACACACACACACACACACACATACAACAGAAATGCAAAAAAAAAAAATGCAGCAAGGAGTTTGCTTTCTAGACTTAGGCATAAGGGAGTCCAAAAATCTTACTTGGTGAGCTGATTGTGTAATCATGTAGTTTAACTGCAATATCATCCATCTAAAAGATTAACACAGTTTTAATCTGTACTGGAGAGGAATGTGAGATGAAAAGATGTCAGGACCATCTAGATGCATTTTTGCGATAGCTTCTTATTCTTAGAGAAAACAGCCTTGATCTCAGATATGTTTACAGGATAATGATCTCCACATGACCCACAAAATATCCCTAGCATTGAAGATAGGGTTGCAAAATTGAAGACAAGTTTCATCCGGTCAGAAATGTTTTGTGTGGACAGACTGTTGTGGAGTTCCTGTTGGGGGAAGGTTGGAAGAGCAGAGCAGCCAGAGTTCCAGGTGTAAGGATGGAGAAAAGCTTAAACAGAGACTACAGACCAATACCCATTTTCCCTATCTCTAAAAACGTAGGAAATGCCTCTCCATGTGTGCACAAATGTGTATGTGTGTACGTGTACGTGTACATGTGTGTGTGTGTGTGTGTGTGTGTGTGTGTGTGTGTGGCTAGGGATTGAATCTAAGGCCTCACACTTGCTACATAAGTCCTCTAACACTTAACCATATCCTCCAACCAGGAAATATAGTTTAAGATGTGAAAGAACCTTAATTTAGACTAAATTGGACTGTGTGTGGACCAAAAGGCCCAAGGGAAATACATTTTGAAGTTTGTGTGGACGACTCATGACAGACCCCTCTAAGATGGAATGTTCAGGGGCAGATGAGAGAGACTGAGAAGTCATTAGTGTGGCTGGTAGGCATGAGCCCACTTTTGTCCCATGTCATCCATTGTAGAGGTTCTAGCTATTACCCCAGAAAGATTTGACCAAGCTTTGTGGGTTGGTTGAGACCAGGACACCCACTGTTCAAGTTAGTTGGCTAATAGCCCACTGATAGAACAATTTGTTTTGTTTTGTTTTGTTTGTTTGTTTGTTTTAGAAGAATATGACTATGTAGCCAGTAACCAAGAAATGGGGACATGTTCTACATACGGAGCAAATGGGGGAGAGGCTCTGGAGCACACAAGGATGGAAAGGGAGCGTGTGGAACCCTGAAGCAGGAACCACAAGCAGCTCAGTAGGAGCTGGGCTTCAGGCTGGGGACCGAGAAAAAGAGGGGCTTGGGAATAAATTAAGGAATGATAAGCAAGAAGCAAGTTTTAAGAGGGCTTTCCCAATTTCTATTCCATGGTGTGTGTGTGTGTGTGTGTGTGTGTGTGTGTGTGTGTGTGTGAATACAATGGAATAATAGTCCTGTTCCATTGACCAGATTATTTTATACAGGACTCTGTAGACTGCAGCAGGCCCTCCTACTGACCTTTGCAGGTACTGATGCCAAGTAAGGAAAGGAACATGTGGCTAGGGCCTCAGGGAAGCCTTAGATGATATTAGTCCCCACAAATAGAAAAAAAATGGAGTTTCAACCTCAAAGGTTCATGTGTGTGTGTGTGTGTGTGTGCGCTGCGTGTATTTGTGCAAACTCGCATATGTGTGCCTTTCTTAGTGACTCCGCACCCTACTGAGGCAGAGCCTCTCATTTGAACCTAGTGCTCACGTAGTTCGCTAATCTAGCTAGCCAGCTTGCGCCAGAGATCCTCTATCTCTGTTTCATTGCAAATGGGATTACAGTTAGGTTACTGCACCCACCTAGCATTTACATGGGCACTGGGATTCAAATTCTGGCCATCATGTTTATGTTTCAAGCACTTTACTCAACCATCCTCTTAACCCAAATTCCACATCTATAAGGAAATGAATCTTACCAGCAATGTATAAGGCTTTGCTAGTGGTTCCTGGGGCTCAGATGAGAACACAGCCTACCGGTAATGGCTGAGACCTTGGTTTCACTCTGGTGAGACTGGGCAGTAGACTCAGCTAACTTGTACCCACAGAACTGTGAGGTGATACATTTATACTATTGCAAGCTACTAACTTGGTAATTTATTATACAGCAATAGAAAACTAACATAGAGGGCTGAGGAGATGGATTGGTGGGTAAAGCTATTCAAGTATGAGGACCTAGGTTTGGATCCCTACCCTGGCATCCAGCTCCAGTGCTGGGGACAAGGATTCCTGGGTCTTGCTAGCCAGCCAGTCTAGCCAATCAGTCAAGTTTAGTGAGAGACTTTGTCTCAAAAGCTAAGGTGGAGAGTGATTGAGAAAGACACCCAATACTGACCTCTGACCTCCACATGAATGTACAGGCACACCTATACCCACTCATATGCATACACAAGAAAACTAATATAGAATGGCTAGACTAGATCTAGGAAGATCCAGATTTAAAACAACCCCCTCCAAAAAAAATGATGGAAGACAGTACTCCATTGGATAGATGGATCCCAGAGGGTAGGAATCTCATTTGGAGCAACCTTGGAGGAAGATATCCCAAATCCTACCTCCTGTGCAACTGTCTTTAACTAGCCTTGGCCACTTTAAGACATTGACAGGATGGAGTATAGATTGGTCCAACCTCCACAGAAGTTCATTTAGTAAGCCAAGTGTGCTGACACACACTTGCAATTCAGGCATCTGAGAGGCTGAGGCAGGAGCATTGAAGAGGTCAAACTAGGCTGTATAGTGAGACTTTGTATATCTCAAAAAGGAAAAAGAAATAAACTCAAGTCAATTTAGCAATATGTATCAAAATAACAAGAATTTATAATATTTTTTAAATTACATTCTATTTATCTATTTATTTATTGTGTGTATGCCTACTATTCTGCTTTCTCATGTGACGTCATAGACAACTTTTGGGTTACTTTTTATTGGTGTGATAAACACCATAACCCAAAGAAAAATGGAGAGAAAGGAGCTCATTTTATTTCAGCTTACACTGTTATTTCAGTCACTCACTGAGGGAAGTCAGGGCAGGAATTCAAAACAGGAACTTAAGCAATAACCATGGAGGAGTGCTGCTTACTTGGCTTGCTCTCCATGGCTGCTCAGCCTGCCCTCTCATATAACCTAGGACCATCTGCCCAGGGGTGGCACCGCCCAAGGTGGGCTGGGCTCTCCCACATCAATCACTAATCCAGAAAATGCCCCCACAGGCTTGCCTATAGGACATTCTAGTGGGGGCATTTTCTCAGTTGACCCTAGCTTGTGTCAAACTGACAAAAAAAAAAAAAAAAATTAACCAGCACATGATCTCTCCTTCTGCCACGTGGATCCTGGAGATTGAACTCAGGCCCCCAGGCTTGGCCCAGGTGACTTTACCCACCAAGCCATTTGACTGGCTTTAGTTTATGCTCTTTGATTCAGTTATTTCATTTCTAGGAATTGACTCCACCCAGAGACATACATTAGCAGACATGGGAGGTGATCTGTACTGGGTATAACATTATACAGGACTGCGCAGCTGCTCAGTCAGTCAATAGGTATGAATCGCCAGTAACATAGAAAATAATCTAAATGCCTGTCTGTAGAGATGCCTTGATACATTGCTGTACAATTGAATACTCCTGAGGACATAATGAAGGAGTTCTATATGAATCAACTTGGAACGATTTCAATACATTTTTTTTTTAAGGAAAAACAAACCACCCACACAATGGTAAAAGGAGAAAAACGAGGGTCCAGGCTTGGTTTTGCTCATTCTTGAATTAACCCTCCTGGAAGGCCCACAATGACTGCCTGCCTGGAGAGGATGGGAACTAGAGAAGATGAGGGACAGAGCCACTCACTAGTGTTTGTGGATACATTTTTAGTTTATTTTACTTTTATTTTTGGGCTAGAGTCTACTGTATTCCAGGCCAGCCTCAAACCGTGTAGCTGAAGATGACCTTGAACTTATGAGCGTCCTGAGTGCTTAGGACTAAAGGCCTGAGTTATCACATTGGGTCTGTGCTTTGGGCTGCTAAGTAAGTGCTCCGTTAACTGAGCTGTGGCTTCCTCCCTTATGTATTTTGTTTTTGAATCACATTGAACTATCAATTATGTAAACTATTGTTTACATGTATTTATTTCTAAGGGTTTTTAAAACCATGTGCATGTGTGTTTGTACAGCCGCATCGTATCTCCCTGGGGCTGGACTTACTGACAGTTGTGAGCAACCTGATCAGGGTGTTTGGAACTGAACTCAGGTCCTCTGCCAGAACAGGACACACTCTTAACTGCTGAGCCATCTCTCCAGCCTCCAATGAATGTGTTTTAAATGAAAAAATTTAAAGAGGCTTTGGAGCAGTAGAGCTCAGAAACCGAGAGATCGTTCTAGCACCACCTCTTCCCAGTATTAACTGCAGTACCAAGCCTGGTGCCCAAGCTCCTCCCACCCCAGCCGTCTCCCACCCCAGCCGTCTGCGGATTTTGCAGGGGCGTCACTAGCTTTTAGAGGAGTCACCCCTTAACTTTCCCACCCCAGCTCTCTGGGCAGGATTTAGGGGCTGCTTTTTTTCCCCAGAGGTCACCAAGGCTCTCCTGTTGCGCCCCCAGGGCCCCTGATGGCAGCTGAAAGTCACCCCCAGGAGGGAAGATCGGAGGCACTGGCTAACTGCCAGACCCCAAGCATTTGGGAAAGCCGGGCATTCAAAGAACCTAGCCGAGCCTGTCTTGCAGGTCTGCGCCCCCTCCAGCAGGCCGGGGATTCCAAAGGGATACATCAGTGCTAACAGAGCTGTTTACTCTGTCCACTAGGGTTGTTTGAGACACCGACCCCATCACATACTTCGCTTATCACCTCTGTCCCCCGTAGTCATTCCTCGCTCTTCAGTACCTCCTCCCCCTGCCTCTTTCGGGGCTTTGGGCCTTGATCTGGTCCTTTTGCTGCTAATCGCCTTCCGGTAGCAGACAGGACCCAGCAAGAAACAGATAACACTCTCCACCTGGGCAATTTAAGAATTTAATGAAGGATTGTTCCCGAGAAAGTGTGACAGGATATAGGGAAGTCACTCGGCTAGGGCAGTCCCGCGTGACAAGAGGCGGTAGCAGCGTGGGAGAGGCGCTGGTGTAGCTGAAGCAGTGGTTGGCTGCCTCAGGCGGGTGGTTCCCAGGACTCTCAGTGAGAGGCCTTGGAAAGCTACAGTGCCGGGTCTCAGACTCCTTGTTTCCAGCCCAGTTCCCAAACCCAACAGAGGCCACTGGAGCCCACTGATTCTGTTCATGGGGGCCAGCCTCGCTGGTACAGGGCATGGTGGGGATGGGCAGAAAGTAGATCTAGAGGACGAAAGGAAAAAATCCAACACCGCCCCCCCTTCAGAAAAGCTTCAGACAAAGCTTTTCAAACACCAGGACGCGGAGGGGAGTGGGTGGCAAACTTGGCATGGTAGCACATACCTGGATCAGACCCATGTTCAAGGCCATCCTCAGCTACATAATGAGTTCGAGACACCCGGGCTAAATGAGACAGGCTCAGAAAAACAAAACAAGCAGACTGAAGAGATGGCTCCGCGATTGAAAGCACATACTGCTTTCCCAGAGGATTTAAGTTTGGTTTGCAACACTTATGTCAGGCAGCTCCGATATCATCTGAGGACTGCAGCCTCAGAGAGGACCTGGACTCAAGTGCACATACTCTCACAAAGACACAAACATACAGATAATTAAAAAAAAAAAAAAAGCAATATAACAACAAAAGGAGTCATATAATGAGTTTTAATAGCCAATGTCTAGCGTCACCAGTTCTTATCCCAGAGCCAGTCCCACACTCCTGCTTACCTGTCTTCACCATTTCACAGCAAATGCTAGGCCTTGTATTGCTTCATTTGTCAATAATTCATGTGCATGCAGAATAAATGAGCCCCGGGGGACTTTCTCATGCTAGCCAGCACCCGCAATCCCAGCACTCAGGAGGCAAAGGCAGTAGGGTCATGAATCCTAGGCTAGCCTGAGCTACAAAGAAAAGTCTGTGAAAGAAAACAAGAGATGTGGAGCTGGAGAGACAGCTTGGCAGTTAAGAGCAGTGGCTGCTCTTCCAGAGGACCCCAGTTTAATTCCCAGCACCCACATGGCGGCTCACAGCTGTCTGTAACTCCAGTTCCGGGGATCCAACACCTTCACATAGACAGGCAGGCAAAAGACTAATGCACGTAAAAATAAATATATAAGAATAGAAAAGGTGAAAGTAATGGGTTTCAGCGATGCTCATTAGTGAAACTAATGAATAAAGAAAGCATTAAGTAAAATCAGGCCTGGAAACTTTCTAATAAATGAACCAGGCTCGTGGCACCTTGAGACGACACACACGCTATCCATCTCTTGCTGTGGAGTGACCCAAAGTACATTACAGTGCCTATTAAATAATCCCACCTATAACAAAGCGTCAATAAGTTTCTGTGTCTAAAAGAGCAGATGAGTGGAGTGACTGCCTGCAGAAGCAATCAGCCAGGGTCAAGGATCAGCCTGCATTTTCTTTCTTTTTTTTTCCTTTCCTTTTCTTTCTTTCTTTTTTTTTTTTTTTTTTTTTTTGTTGTTGTTGTTGTTGTTGTTGCTGTTGTTGTTTTGGTTTGGTTTGGTTTGGTTTGGTTTTTCGAGACAGGGTTTCTCTGTATAGCCCTGGCTGTCCTGGAACTCACTTTGTAGACCAGGCTGGCTTCAGAAATCTGCCTGCCTCTGCCTCCCAAGTGTTGGGATTAAAGGCGTGCGCCACCACCACCCGGCCAGCCTGCATTTTCAATAAGTCAATAGCACGGAAGTAAGGTGGAGATAAGGCTGTTAGTGAATAACAGGAACTTCCGAGCCCTGGTAACCAAGTGGAATGTAGGATCCTTGCTTAGGTCTTAAGTATGTCTTTCTTATCATTAAGGACCTTTGGATACAGATTAAAGTGAGATGATGCTGTGGAATTATTGATGCTGGGAATGGAATTCAGTGACAAAATGCTTGCCTAGCAGGCATTGGGCCTCAAGTTTGAGTCCCAGCCCAACAAATGAAAAAGAAAGAAAAAGAGAAGGAAAAAAAGAAAAGAAGGAAAAAAGGAGAAAGAGACATTTGTTGTTTCTAGAACTGGGGATTCAAGACCTTGCACATGCTAGACAAACACTCGACCACAGAGCTACAGAGCCCAGTTATTCGTTTTGAAGATGCAGCTGGGCGTGGATGGAATTTAAAACAACTTCCATGACTTTACTAGGTAGAAATGCTTATAGAAGCATTTTTTTGGATGCCACAACATGGTCTGGGTTTTGCTTTAAACTACTCTGACAAGAACAAAGTGTGTCTCTACATAACAAATGCCTTAAAGACAGTCATTAATTCCTTCAGAGAAAAAGATTTCTGTCTCCATTCCAGACTGAGCGGTTTTAAATAATTTTCAGAGGATACTGGATGCATACACCCACCTTCACGGGTTTCTATCTCCAGAGTCTACAGGATTTAGTTGGCTACATCATGTTCATCGCTATTTCTCTCTCCATTTGTCACAGTGTATATAACATGCCTCTGAGAGTCTGCCTTTTATAGACCATTGACCAATCATAGCCATTTTTAAAAAGATTATGTAGTGTTCTGCCTGCAAATATGCCTGCATACCAGAAGAGGGCGCCAGATCTCGTTATAGAAGGTTGTGACCCACCATTTGGTTGCAAGGAATTGAACTCAAGACCTCTTGAAAAGCAGTCAGTGCTCTCAACCTCTGAGCCTTCTCTCCAGGCCTCATAGCCTTTTTTTATTTTAATTTTTGTTTTATGTATATGTGTGTTTGTCTGTGTGTGGGGGGGGCACCCTGTGCATATAGTGCCCTCAGTTGTCAGAAGAGGCGTCTGATCCTCTAGGACTGGAGTTATAGACAATTGTGAGTTGCCATGTAGGGGCTGGGAATTGAACTCAGGACCTCTGGAAGAACAACCAGTAGTCTTAACCACTGAGCCATCTCCCCAGCCCCAGGTCGTAGTCATTTTTGATTCGATCAATTAATTCATTTGTGTGTATGAATGTGCATGCACTGTGTGTTAGGCTACACATATGTCACAGTGCTCCTGTGGCAGTCAGAGGCCCAACTTGGGTGTGAGTTCTTGCCTACCCTTTGTTTGAGGTACTGGCTCATATTGCTGCTACCCTGCACCCTCTGGACTAGCTGTTCTATGAATTCTGGTTGGGAGGACAGCTATTCTCCTGCTGTCTTGCTGTGAGAGTGCTGGACTAGTTCTCACTCCTAGCCTTTACTTGGGCTCCAGGGATTTGAACTCAAATTGACTGAAAAGCTTTTTTTTTTTTTTTTTTTTTTTTTTTGGTTTTGTTGTTGTTGTTTTGTTTTGTTTTTCGAGACAAGGTTTCTCTGTGTAGCCCTGGCTGTCCTGGAAATTACTCTGTAGACCAGGCTGGCCTTGAACTCAGAAATCCGCCTGCCTCTGCCTTCCCAGTGCTGGGATTAAAGGCATGCGCCACCACTGCCCAGCAACAGCAGAATTATTTCTTAAATCCCTAAAGTTCAGTGCTTTCAAGAGGATTTGCACTGAATTCAGTTGGCACATGGCAATTTTGCCAAGGATGGGTAGATTTAGTATTACCATGTGTGTTTTTGTGTGTATGATGTGTGTGTATGTGTGTGTGTGTGTGTGTGTGTGTGTAGTCATGCCGGGTAATATGTGGAGTAGGGCAGTCAGGGAACAACTCTATAGAGTCCTTCCGTGCAGAAAAAAAAGACCCATTTATGTAAGATAAAAACAAAGGAAACTTTCAAAAATTCAAACAAGAACAAGTGCTGGAGTACGTGAATGAGGGCATTCAGCAAGGCCACAAGATATGCAGTCAAGCCAGGCATGGTGGCGCACGCCTTTAATCCCAGCACTTGGAAGGCAGAGGCAGGTGGATCTCTGAGTTTGAGGCCAGCCTGATCTACAAAGTAAGTTCCAGGACAGCCAGAGCTATCCAGAGAAACCCTGTCTCGAAAAACCAAAAAGAAAAAAGAAAAAAAAAAGAAAGAAACAGATGTGCAGTCAAGGCCAACCACAGTATTTCTAACAGTTTGCAGGGTGATTCTTACATAGTTGCAATTTGAATTCTTTTTCTTTTCTTGTAATCTTTTGAGACAGGGTCTCATTTATATAGCTGTGGCTATCCTGAAACTCACTCTGTATACTAGACTGGCCTCAAACTCACAGAGATCTATCCATCTCAGCTTCTGGAGTGCTAGGGTTAAAGGCATGTGCCACCATGTTTTAAAGAAGCCACAACTTTTAAAAAGATCATCTGACTAGCAAGATTTTGCTGAAAGGACCCTGATAGAGCTGTCTCTTGTGAGACTATGCAGGGGCCTAACAAACACAGAAGTGGATGCTCACAGTCAGCTATTGGATGGATCACAGGGCTCCCAATGGAGAAGCTAGAGAAATTACCCAAGGAGCTAAAGGGATCTGCAACCCTATAGGTGAACAACAATATGAACTAACCAGTACCCCGGAGCTCTTGACTCTAGCTGCATATGTATCAGAAGATGGCCTAGTGGGCCATCACTGGAAAGAGAGGCCCATTGGTCTTGCAAACTTTATAAGCCTCAGTACAGGGGAACGCCAGGGCCAAGAAGTGGGAGTGGGTGGGTGGGGGAATAGGTAGGGGAGCATGTAGGGGACTTTTGGGATAGCATTGGAAATGCAAGTGAAATAAATACCCAATTAAAAAAAAGATCATCTGCATAGCTCTAAAAATGAAATCACTAGATAAAAATTTAATAACACATCTATAGGCTCTAGACACTAAAACTATTTAGAAACTAAGAAGGTAGGACAAACAGGTAACGAAATGGAAATATAAATTGGAAGATTCAACATAGAAACAGTGCAAGTGCCTCCAAATGACCTGAGGCTGTCAAAAACTTGTCAGAGTGGTTTTTTAGACAAGTGAATTTTAAACTGGAAAGGCAGTCACTAGCATAAGTGAAACAATTTAAAGAAGAACAAAGTCTGAAGCATCTTCAATTCCTATTTTTTTTTCATTTATTTATTTATTATATGTAAGTACACTGTAGCTGTCTTCAGACACTCCAGAAGAGGGCGCCAGATCTCGTTACGGATGGTTGTGAGCCACCATGTGGTTGCTGGGATTTGAACTCTGGACCTTCGGAAGAGCAGTCGGGTGCTCTTACCCACTGAGCCATCTCACCAGCCCCTCAATTCCTATTTCTAAGACTTACCAGGGGCTGGAGAAATAATTCAGTCAGTAAGGTGTTTGCAAGCACGAAGATCTGAGTTCAAAGCCTACCATCACCTAAGAAGCCAGTTGCTACTGCAACAGGTGTCTGTCATCCCAGCACTGGGAAGGCAAGAGACAAGCAGGTCTTTGGAACCTGCTGAGCAGCTAGCCTAGACAAATCGGTGAAGCCCATGTTCAGTGAGGGACCCTGTCCCAATTGTGAGCAGTGGTGACTGAGAGTGACACTGCATGTTGGCCTCTGGTCTACATACACACATACACATATACATACACACCACACATACACATTCATATATACCACACATACATACACACCACAATACACACACATGCATACACACCACACATACACACCAACAAAAACATACATACACACCACACCTATATATACACACACAGATATACACCCAATACACACACACACCACACATATATACCACACACACACATACACACTACACATGCATACATAAATACATACCACACATACATACACACATCACACACATGCATATATACACAAATACACACACCATACACATACCACACCACACATACATATACACACACCTCACATACACACATACTATACACACATACACACACTTTACACACACACATACCACATACGTATACACACATATCACACATACATACATAGCACACACACACACCACATGTGCATACACAAACACATATGCATGCACACACCGTACACACACAAGCACACAAGGCTTACTATGGAGTTATAATCATGGAAGTTGCTTGGCACTTTGCAGAGGTAGCTACATAGACCAGTAGCCACAGAAATCAATGGAACAAAATAGAGAAGCCAGAAAGAGAGCAGTGGAAATGTGGACAACTGATTTTTTTTTTTTTTTACAAAGGTGTGAAAGCAATTCAGTTGAGGAAAAATTGCCTTTTCAACAGGAAGCGGAAGCCTTTAGAAATCAGGGGAAGGCGGTGGGGGGGGCAACTTAAACTTCTCATCTCACATAGAAATCAACTCAGAAGGAAGAGAGATTTGAATATAAGACAGAACTATGGGACATTTACAAGGGAAAAGGGGGTAGGAGAAAAATGTTCAAATTTAGAGCTAGAGAAATCATTTGTAGAGTTAATATCAAAAGCACAACCGGTGAATGGAGAAATACAAATTTCATTTTGTGAAAATCTATTTTTCTCAAGATGAAAGAGCCTGTGGAGAAGCTAAAGGGGCAAGTTTTAACTTGGGGAAGGTATTTGCAAAGCCCACATCTGATAAAGGATTCCTATCTAGAACATGGAAGGAATGCATGAAACTGTACCGTGAAAGATGAAAAACAATAATTAGAATAGAGAACTGGACCTTCACCCAGAAGACACAGAGCCAGCACACCTGCGTGAAGGTGCTCACCTGCAGGATGTAATGGAGAAGTGGATGATAAAATGCACCCATTGGAATTGCTACGGGCTGCTGGCAAGACCAGATGCTTTCAACCGCAGACTGCTGGAGCCTTCAGGCACTGCTGGGAGGGACACAAAGTCAGGCCACAGCTGCCTCCGACTTACGCAGATGCCTTAATAATTCCACCTTCAGGTGTTTACCCCATAGCAAGAGTCATCTTAAGTAAGAGGGCAAGCCAAATCAGACCCAGAATTTTCTCTGGAAGGGCCCACAGGCTAAGGACTGCTTTTGACATTTTTTTTTTTAATTGCCTAAGAGAGGAGAAGAGGAAAGGTCAGTGGGGACCATCACTGGCCTACAAGGACAGAGTTTTACTCAAATGTGAACCTCAAAACCATTACACTGAGGGCAAGAAGCCAGTCTTGGAAGGGGAACCCCTGTGTGATTCTTCTTCTATGACAGTCTTAAAACTTCAGTGACAGGAACAGGTCAGTGGTGTTGGTCATGAATGAATGGGATGCTGTAATGTTCAGGCTCCTTATTGCACTGGTAGTAAATATAGTCTAAGATTTGTGTGCTTTTACAACAAAGGATCCATTTTACTGTATGATCAGTGGGCTGTTTGTTTGTTTGTTTGTTTGATGGTTGGTTGGTTGGTTTTGGCTTCCTTTTTGTGACAAGATCTCAAGTAGTCCAGGGTGGCCTCCCAGAAGCCAAGCTAGTCTTGAACCCCTGATCTTCCTTTCCTGAGTGCTGGCATTGCAGGTGTACACCACCATACCCAAGAGTTTTTATTTTCATTTATTCTGCTTATTTATGTATTTAGGGGGATTGGTTCAGTTTGGTTTGGGGTACATGGGGACACGCATACCACAGCCCATGTATCCAGGCCAGCAGACAAAATTGTAGGAGTCAGTTCTCTCCTTCCCCCTTTACCTGGATTCTGGGATCAAACTCAGGTCATCAGGATTGGTGGCAAGCTTTTTACTTGCTGAGACATCTTGTCACCTCATCCTGGCAAGTTGTTAAGTAAAATGCTAAAAGGAAATTCTGAACCACTCAAACATTTGGTAATGTGTAGGTCCCTTTAAAGTAGATCATGGGGTTAGAGATATAGCTCAGTAGTAGGATTCTGGCAAAAGGCCTTGGCTTTGATCCACAGCATGGCAAAAACCAATACGTGGCTTGTGAAATTTGCAATTGTGCTGGCAAGGGTTAAAGAGAACAAAATAAAGGCAAGGATACCCACCATTTGGGGGCAGAGTTTAGGCTGGCTAGTATCCCCTCTCAGGCTGTTGGCCATTACTGCAGAGATGTTACTGTAGAATGCCTTTCAACAACACAAGGAGTAACAGTAAGGTAGTGAGAGCCACAGATCTGGAGACAGATGGAGGATCATTAGACAAACCGCACATAAAGGTCCTTCTGTAATCTCATTGCTTCTGGGGCAGCATTGCCAGCGAAGCCATTTTGAGCCTCAGTGATACTCTGGCATGAGTTAGGTCAGATGGTGACAAGTCATTCTCGGGATAAGACATATTTTCAACTCTCAGAAGCGATGCCTAAAGTACCACTGCAGAACAATAGGGCTCAGCATTTGTGGGCAGGTGCTGCTGGGAGTTGGGTTTCCCTCTGGTGAGCCTCTCTCACATACACAGGCCTCAGAAGCTCGGGTACTTCTGTTAACAGGGCCCTGTGGTAATGAACATTCTAGTGTTACCTCCAGATGGTGGCGGTGACGAAGAATAACTCTAATCCCGATTCATCCAATTAAAGACTTCCCAGTTGAGCCTTGCAGACTAATGTGATAGTGTTTTTCTTTGCCATCCAAGGACATGGCTCTCTCCCTAGTCTTCCTCAGTCCATTAAAAAAAATTTCCTTTTCTTTTTATCTATGTGCGTGCATGTAAGTACACTGCATGCATGCAGTGTCCTCATAGGCCAGAAGGGCGTCAGATTCTCTGAAAATAGAATTACATTTGCTTGTGAGCTGCCAGGTGGGTACTGGGATCAGGACTTGGTCTTCTGCAAGAGCAGTCAGTGCTTTTAACTGCGGAGCCATCTCCCCAGCCCCTCAGAGTCCATTTTTGAACATTAGCTGATGAGAGGCTGGGGATGTGGCTTGGCAACGGAGCTTATCCTGGCCTGGCTTGTTCCATCCCGTGTTCTCTCTCTCTCTCTCTCTCTCTCTCTCTCTCTCTCTCTCTCTCTCTGTAGTTGATACTGAGGGAGAAAATTCAAAGTCCATCCTAGACTCTGTATGTGTCTCTTAGTTACTCTTTTATTGCTGTGATCAGACACCATGACCAAGGCAACTGATAAGAGAAAACGTTTCATTGGTGGCTTGCTTATAGCTTCAGAGAGTTAGAGTCCATGATCATCACGGTAGGGAGCATGACAGCAGGCATGCCCCAATTGCACTGGGGCAATTACACGCATGAAGCAGAGAGAGCTAACTGGGATGGCAATGGCTTTTTTTGTTTGTTAAAGATTTCAATATTTATTATATGTGAGTACACTGTAGCTGTCTGCAGACACACCAGAAGAAGGCATCGGATCCCAATTACAGGTGGTTGTGAGCCACCATGTGGTTGCTGGGATTTGAACTCAGGACCTCTGGAAGAATAGCCAGTGCTCTTAATCACTGCGCTATCTCTTCAGCCCGGCAATGGCTTTTGTTTTGTTTTATGTTTTGTTTTGTTGTTGCTCTTTTGAGAAAGGAGCTTGCCACATAGCCCTGGCTGTCCTGGAACTCAGTACGTAGATCAGGCTAATGTGGAACTCAGAGATTCACCTGCCTTTGCCTCCTGAGTGCTGGGATTAAAGGTATATACTACCACTCGCAGCTAGGAATGGGCTTTTGAAATCTCAGAACCCACTCCCAGTAACATACCAGCAAGGTCATACCTCCTAATCACTTCCAATTAGTTCCACCAACTAGTGACCAAATAGTCAGACTAATGAGCTTATGGGGGGCATTGTTATTCAGGCCATCACAGTGTGTGTAGTCTATGTGTGCAGGAGCATGTGCACATGTGTATGAAGGCCAGAGGTCAAGTAGAGCTAGCTTCCTCAATGGTTCTCCACACTATTGTTTGAGACAGGGTCTCTCACTGACCTTGGGGCTCACTAATTTGGCTAGACTGCCTGGCCAGCAAGCCCCAAGGTTCTTCCCATCTCTGCCACATTTATCAATTCTTAGCTCATTTTTCTTTTTTTTTTTTTTTTCTTTTTTTTTGGTTTTTTCGAGACAGGGTTTCTCTGTGTAGTCCTGGCTGTCCTGGAACTCACTCTGTAGACCAGGCTGGCCTCGAACTCAGAAATCCGCCTGCCTCTGCCTCCCAAGTGCTGGGATTAAAGGCGTGCGCCACCACGCCCGGCTTAGCTCATTTTTCTATCTGAGCCTCCGCAGAGAGATTCCAGGCCCATGTCAACACATTTGTCTTCTATGTCTCTGCTAGAGATGCACCCAGGTTGTCATGCTCACACAGCAAACATCTTACCTACTGAATCACCTCTCCACCCCCACCTTACCATTCTACATTCTTTCCAGTGTTTCTGAGTGGCTACAGATATCAAGAGAAGAAAAACACATTTTTTTTTCTATATCTACCTTAGCGCAGGAAGCCTGGCAAACGCAGAAAGATGGAGAAAGAGGTCTCTTAGGCAGCCTCCATTTTGCCAGGGGGAACTTGGTGGTGGTGTGGAGGATGGGTTGGTGAGAAACCATTTGGATGTTTTCCGGAGAGTGTTCCTCACATGATCAACACTGGCCTAAACTTAAAGACTAAGAGGCAAAGCCAGGGCCTTTGATCCTAGCCTGGGTGCTGGTTAGGTTCTCCAGGACCCCTTAGATGCTAATAGTCAGGAGGAAATGCCTGTGAGATAAAAGAGGTGCAAGGTGGGTAGGGCCAGCCTCAGAGCACAGCCTTGGAAGAGCAAGACCTCAGCTTAAAACAAAAACAACCAACTAAAACCTAAATTGTAAAGGAATAAAAGAGACTCGAAATAAAACTGTGCTAGGAGTCCATGTCACCCCACTGGACATGATGTGAAACAAGAAAGAGTGTGGACGGAGGTGCGAGGTGGGAGGAACCCTGATTCACACGAGTGTAGCCACAGGAGAAATCACTATGGAGGCACCTAAAATCTAGTCAAGACAGAACTAATATATGATCCAGTTATGCTACTTCTGGGAATCTACTCAGCAATGTAAGCCGCTTACTCTAGAGATCTCTGCATACCCTCACCCTTTGTGATTCACAATTTGTCATTCACAATAGTCAAATCATGGGGTCAGCCCTAGTACTTATTGGCAGATGAAACTGTAAAGAAAAACATGGTTCATATACACAACAAAGGTCTTTTTTTTATTTCTTCCAAAGATTTTATTATATGTGCATATGTGGTTTTTTTCCTGACCCGTGTATGTATATGTACAGAGACCAGAAAAGGGCCGTTGGTACCTTAGAGTTACAGACAATTCTGAGTTGTCATATGGGTGGGTGGTAGGAACTAAACCCACGTCCTCTGAAAGAGCAGCAAGTGTCTCTAACCATTGAGCTACCCCACCAGCTCCTATATTGGAGTTTTATTCAGCATAAAGAATGAAATGATGTCATTCGCATAAAATGGATGCATCTAGAGACCATAAAATTAAGGAAAAGGAGTCAGAATTAGAAAAAAGACTGTGGTGTTCTTTGTCTAACACGTGAATCCTAGATTTAAAAATCACAAAACAACACTTAAAACAAAAACGGGAGTATTTAGGCCACAGGCAGGATGGGAGGGAGAGAGGAGGAGGTCAAAAGATATGGAGGGGACAGATATAAAGTAGGAATAGTCGCTCTAGATGAAACCCACAGTTTTGTAGAAATAATACATGGAAACCTTTTTGAAAAGCGCTGACTCACAGTGATGTCAGCAACATGGTAGAAGAAGCCTGCGACCATTTTGCCTTCCCACGGGGTCACAGTGTCCACATCAATGTGGGGATGCAGAAGCCAGCCAGGTGGCTCCCATATCCCAGGAGAGTGGGACAAGAGCTTCGCTGGGAGAGAGCTTGCTCGCTCTCATCATCACAGGCCCACACTAGGGAGAGGGGGTTAATTCTTGATGCCCTAACTGCTCCCTGGGAAGGGCGAGACAGGGCCAGACTGGCCTGGATAGCAAACATTCTGACTTTCTGAGGTCAAGGGCCACCTGAGGGACTGGCTTCTGTCTTGCCTGTCTCAAGAGTGCTGACACGACTCAGCATGCTTCAAATGCCACGGGTCCCTTGGAAGGAGAAAGAGCTAGGCAGACTGCAGTTGCTCCAATGGAAAGCCTCCCCAAAGATAGCACACAGCCCCCAGTGCTCCCAGGCTAGTCCTGGGGAGAGGGCAGATAAGCAGATGCAGCCAAGAGGTCAACATCAGGGTTTCTTGGGGCTGCCTAAGGGACTGATTTCTGTGTCATCAGTCTCTGAGTCTGATAGGTCTGGTTCCCCAGGGGCAGCTGAGTACTGGAACCAGTGTGCAGGGGACAGGCTCTCAATCTGTAGGTAAAGGGGGACTGAGCTCAACATTTCTGCTTTTTACGGACCTAGTTTCCTTGTTCTCTGCCTTAGAGCAAGGAGAGAACTGAACAAACACCAGGTGCTGAGGGGTGGGGGAAGAGCCAGAGCCCTGTGGCTCACTCCAGAAGGCAGCACAAAGGCTGGAAGCAGATGGATAGGAGAGAAAGCAGGGTAGCCATACTTGGGCTGGACAAAGACTATCAACATGAGACAGAAGGGACAGTTCACTGAGAAGATAGAACAAGCCTAGTTCTATATGCAGACAGCATCAAGTATTCAAATACACAGGGCACACAGATTCATGTAGTTTGGCTGCATAAATAGCTCAAGGCTTACGGATGTATATGGCTCTCTAAAAGCCCTGGGTTTGATTCCCAGCATCCATGTCCTTGGGCAGCTGTGAGCCGCCTGTAATTCCAGCTGCAGGAAATATGACATCTTCTGGACACTGTGAGCACACGGGAAACAAAGGAATAAAAAGCAAGAAAATTAACATTCATGTCACTTAAAAGGGGAAATTGCTACCAACAAGGTAACCATAGAACTCTCCGCTGCACAGCAATGAGACATATGCACTTCTCAAGCACACATTCTCTAGGACAGCTCACGTGTGTCAAAAGAGGTCCAACCAAGTGAAGAAGGCAGAAATCCTTCCCAGATGGAGGGAGGGGCAGAGGGAGAGGAAATGCAATATACCAAAATATATGGGATGCAGCAAAACTAGTTCTAGGGGGGTGTTTAGTGATTTAGCCAGTTAGTGATACATAATAGTGTAGCCATACATTAAAAAGGGAAAGACCCCCATCAGCACCACCACTTCAGGAATGGAGAGATAGCTAGCAGTTACAAGTGCTTCCTGCCGGGCAGTGGTGGCACACGCCTTTAATCCCAGCACTTGGGAGGCAGAGGCAGGCAGATCTCTGAGTTCGAGGCCAGCCTGGTCTACAGAGTGA